>NW_026061883.1:5634438-5947462 GCF_023897955.1 Schistocerca gregaria | reverse complement strand
TTGGACATGACCTAGGACCTTAAGAATTTGCATGAAAGGAGTAGTTTCAGCCGCGTTGCACGGGAGAATGTGAAATGTGTTCATATGTAGTAAAAACCTGAAAAAATCCGTCCGTTTTCGTCATTTGTTATCGAATCGAGTTAAAGCCAGATCGTCACAGTGGCCGCTCTTCTCTCTGAAACGGTTACATTTATCGTCTACAAAGCTATGTCGCGTGCTGCGGTATGCGGAAACACTAAAAGCACCATAGTAGAACACAGAAGAAGCATCTATGTTGACGTAACAGCCAGTAAGAAGTAGTACTATTCAAGTTTTAGTTGTCGATTATTCACTTTTTAGCCGGCTTTGGTGGCTTGGACATGAGGTGGAACCTTAAGATGTTGCATCAAAGGAGAACTAGCAGCCGCGTTGCACGGGAGAATGTGAAAAGTGTTCATATGTAGTAAAAACCTGAGAAATCCGTCCGTTTTCGTCATTTGTTATCGAATCGACTTAAAGCCAGATCGTCACATTGGCCGCTTTTCTCTCTGAGACGGTTACATTTATCGTCTGCAAAGCTATGTCGCGTGCTGCGGTATGCGGAGACACTAAAAGCACCATAGTAGAACACTGAAGAAGCTTCTAAGTTGAAGCAATAGCCAGTAAGAAGTAGTACAATTCAAGTTTTAGTTGTCGATTTTTCACTTTTTAGCCGGCTTTGGTGGCTTGGACATCACCTAGGACGTTAAGATTTAGCATGAAAGGAGAACTAGCAGCCGCGTTGCACGGGAGAATGTGAAAAGTGTTCATATGTAGTAAAAGCCTGAGAAATCCGTCCGTTTTCGTCATTTGTTATCGAATCGATTTAAGGCCAGATCGTCACATTGGCCGCTCTTCTCTCTGAAACGGTTACACTTATCGTCTGCAAAGCTATGTCGGGTGCTGCGGTATGCCGAAACACTAAAAGCACCATAGTAGAACACAGAAGAAGCTTCTAAGTTGAAGTAATAGCCAGTAAGAAGTAGTACAATTCAAGTTTTAGTTGTCTATTATTCACATTTTAGCCGGCTTTGGTGGCTTGGACATGACCTAGGACCTTAAGAATTTGCATGAAAGGAGTAGTTTCAGCCGCGTTGCACGGGAGAATGTGAAATGTGTTCATATGTAGTAAAAACCTGAGAAATCCGTCCGTTTTCGTCATTTGTTATCGAATCGATTTAAAGCCAGATCGTCACAGTGGCCGCTCTTCTCTCTGAAACGGTTACATTTATCGTCTACAAAGCTATGTCGCGTGCTGCGGTATGCGGAAACACTAAAAGCACCATAGTAGAACACAGAAGAAGCATCTATGTTGACGTAACAGCCAGTAAGAAGTAGTACTATTCAAGTTTTAGTTGTCGATTATTCACTTTTTAGCCGGCTTTGGTGGCTTGGACATGAGGTGGAACCTTAAGATGTTGCATCAAAGGAGAACTAGCAGCCGCGTTGCACGGGAGAATGTGAAAAGTGTTCATATGTAGTAAAAACCTAAGTAATCTGTCCGTTTTCGTCATTTGTTATCGAATCGACTTAAAGCCAGATCGTCACATTGGCCGCTTTTCTCTCTGAGACGGTCACATTTATCGTCTGCAAAGCTATGTCGCGTGCTGCGGTATGCGGAGACACTAAAAGTACCATATTAGAACACAGAAGAACCTTCTAAGTTGAAGTACTAGCCAGTAAGAAATAGTAAAATTCAAGTTTTAGTTGTCGATAAATCACTTTTTAGCCGGCTTTGGTGGCTTGGACATGACCTAGGACCTTAAGATTTTGCATGAAAGGAGGACTAGCAGCCGGGTTGCATGGGAGAATGTGAAAAGTGTTCATATGTAGTAAAAACCTGAGAAATCCGTCCGTTTTCGTCATTTGTTATCGAATCGACTTAAAGCCAGATCGTCACATTGGCCGCCTTTCTCTCTGAGAAGGTTACATTTATTGTCTGCAAAGCTATGTCGCGTGCTGCGGTATGCGGAGACACTAAAAGCACCATAGAAGAACACAGAAGATGCTTCTAAGTTGAAGTAATAGCCAGTAAGAAGTAGTAAAATTCAAGTTTTAGTTGTCGACTATTCACTTTTTAGCCGGCTTTGGTGGCTTGGACATCACCTTGGACGTTAAGATTATGCATGAAAGGAGGACTGGCAGCCGCGTTGCACGGGAGGATGTGAATAGTGTTCATATGTGGTAAAAACCTGATAAATGCGTCCGTTTTCGTCATTTGTTATCGAATCGACTTAAAGCCAGATCGTCACATTGGCCGCTTTTCTCTCTGAGACGGTTACATTTATCGTCTTTAACGCTATGTCGCGTGCTGCGGTATGCGGAGACAATAAAAGCACCATAGTAGAACACAGAACATGCTTCTAAGTTGAAGCAATAGCCAGTAAGAAGTAGTACAATTTAAGTTTTAGGTATTGATTATTCACTTTTTAGCCGGCTTTGGTGGCTTGGACATGACCTAGGTCCTTAAGATTTTGCATGAAAGGAGGACTAGTAGCCGCGCTGCACGGGAGAATGTGAAAAGTGTTCATATGTAGTAAAAACCTGAGAAATCCGTCCGGTTTCGTCTTTGTTATTGAATCGACTTAAAGCCAGATCGTCACATTGGTCGCTCTTCTCTCTGAGACGGTTACATTTATCGTCTGCAAAGCTATGTCGCGTGCTGCGGTATCCGGAGACACTAAAAGCACGATAGTAGAACACAGAAGATGCTTCTAAGTTGAAGTAAAAGCCAGTAAGAAGTAGTTCAATTCAAGTTTTAGTTGTCGATTATTCACTCTTTAGCCGGCTTTGGTGGCTTGGACATGACCTAGGACCTTAAGATTTTGCATGAAAGGAGGACTAGTAGCCGCGCTGCACGGGAGAATGTGAAAAGTGTTCATATGTAGTAAAAACCTGAGAAATCCGTCCGTTTTCGTCATTTGTTATCGAATCGACTTAAAGCCAGATCGTCACATTGGCCGCTCTTCTCTCTGAAACGGTTACATTTATCGTCTACAAAGCTATGTCGCGTGCTGCGGTATGCCGAAACACTAAAAGCACCATAGTATAACACAGAAGAAGCTTCTAAGTTGAAGTAATAGCCAGTAAGAAATAGTACAATTCAAGTTTTAGTTGTCGATTATCACATTTTAGCCGGCTTTGGTGGCTTGGACATGACCTAGGACCTTAAGATTTTGCATGAAAGGAGGACTAGCAGCCGCGTTGCATGGGAGAATGTGAAAAGTGTTCATATGTAGTAAAAACCTGAGAAATCCGTCCGTTTTCGTCATTTGTTATCGAATCGACTTAAAGCCAGATCGTCACATTGGCCGCTTTTCTCTCTGAGACGGTTACATTTATCGTATGCAAAGCTATGTCGCGTGCTGCGGTATGCGGAGACACTAAAAGCACCATAGTAGAACACTGAAGAAGCTTCTAAGTTGAAGCAATAGCCAGTAAGAAGTAGTACAATTCAAGTTTTAGTTGTCGATTTTTCACTTTTTAGCCGGCTTTGGTGGCTTGGACATCACCTAGGACGTTAAGATTTAGCATGAAAGGAGAACTAGCAGCCGCGTTGCACGGGAGAATGTGAAAAGTGTTCATATGTAGTAAAAACCTGAGAAATCCGTCCGTTTTCGTCATTTGTTATCGAATCGACTTAAGGCCAGATCGTCACATTGGCCGCTCTTCTCTCTGAAACGGTTACACTTATCGTCTGCAAAGCTATGTCGGGTGCTGCGGTATGCCGAAACACTAAAAGCACCATAGTAGAACACAGAAGAAACTTCTAAGTTGAAGTAATAGCCAGTAAGAAGTAGTACAATTCAAGTTTTAGTTGTCTATTATTCACATTTTAGCCGGCTTTGGTGGCTTGGACATGACCTAGGACCTTAAGAATTTGCATGAAAGGTGTAGTTTCAGCCGCGTTGCACGGGAGAATGTGAAATGTGTTCATATGTAGTAAAAACCTGAGAAATCCGTCCGTTTTCGTCATTTGTTATCGAATCGAGTTAAAGCCAGATCGTCACAGTGGCCGCTCTTCTCTCTGAAACGGTTACATTTATCGTCTACAAAGCTATGTCGCGTGCTGCGGTATGCGGAAACACTAAAAGCACCATAGTAGAACACAGAAGAAGCATCTATGTTGACGTAACAGCCAGTAAGAAGTAGTACTATTCAAGTTTTAGTTGTCGATTATTCACTTTTTAGCCGGCTTTGGTGGCTTGGACATGAGGTGGAACCTTAAGATTTTGCATCAAAGGAGAACTAGCAGCCGCGTTGCACGGGAGAATGTGAAAAGTGTTCATATGTAGAAAAAACCTAAGTAATCTGTCCGTTTTCGTCATTTGTTATCGAATCGACTTAAAGCCAGATCGTCACATTGGCCGCTTTTCTCTCTGAGACGGTCACATTTATCGTCTGCAAAGCTATGTCGCGTGCTGCGGTATGCGGAGACACTAAAAGTACCATATTAGAACACAGAAGAAGCTTCTAAGTTGAAGTAATAGCCACTAAGAAATAGTAAAATTCAAGTTTTAGTTGTCGATAAATCACTTTTTAGCCGGCTTTGGTGGCTTGGACATGACCTAGGACCTTAAAATTTTGCATGAAGGGAGGACTAGCAGCCGCGTTGCATGGGAGAATGTGAAAAGTGTTCATATGTAGTAAAAACCTGAGAAATCCGTCCGTTTTCGTCATTTGTTATCGAATCGACTTAAAGCCAGATCGTCACATTGGCCGCCTTTCTCTCTGAGAAGGTTACATTTATTGTCTGCAAAGCTATGTCGCGTGCTGCGGTATGCGGAGACACTAAAAGCACCATAGAAGAACACAGAAGATGCTTCTAAGTTGAAGTAATAGCCAGTAAGAAGTAGTAAAATTCAAGTTTTAGTTGTCGACTATTCACTTTTTAGCCGGCTTTGGTGGCTTGGACATCACATAGGACGTTAAGATTATGCATGAAAGGAGGACTGGCAGCCGCGTTGCACGGGAGGATGTGAATAGTGTTCATATGTGGTAAAAACCTGATAAATGCGTCCGTTTTCGTCATTTGTTATCGAATCGACTTAAAGCCAGATCGTCACATTGGCCGCTTTTCTCTCTGAGACGGTTACATTTATCGTCTTTAACGCTATGTCGCGTGCTGCGGTATGCGGAGACAATAAAAGCACCATAGTAGAACACAGAACATCCTTCTAAGTCGAAGCAATAGCCAGTAAGAAGTAGTACAATTTAAGTTTTAGGTATTGATTATTCACTTTTTAGCCGGCTTTGGTGGCTTGGACATGACCTAGGTCCTTAAGATTTTGCATGAAAGGAAGACTAGAAGCCGCGTTGCTTGGGAGAATGTGAAAAGTGTTCATATGTAGTAAAAACCTGAGAAATCCGTCCGGTTTCGTCTTTGTTATTGAATCGACTTAAAGCCAGATCGTCACATTGGTCGCTCTTCTCTCTGAGACGGTTACATTTATCGTCTGCAAAGCTATGTCGCGTGCTGCGGTATCCGGAGACACTAAAAGCACGATAGTAGAACACAGAAGATGCTTCTAAGTTGAAGTAAAAGCCAGTAAGAAGTAGTTCACTTCAAGTTTTAGTTGTCGATTATTCACTCTTTAGCCGGCTTTGGTGGCTTGGACATGACCTAGGACCTTAAGATTTTGCATGAAAGGAGGACTAGCAGCCGCGCTATACGGGAGAATGTGAAAAGTGTTCATATGTAGTAAAAACCTGAGAAATCCGTAGGTTTTCGTCATTTGTTATCGAATCGACAAAGCCAGATCGTCACATTGGCCGCTCTTCTCTCTGAAACGGTTACATTTATCGTCTACAAAGCTATGTCGCGTGCTGCGGTATGCCGAAACACTAAAAGCACCATAGTAGAACACAGAAGAAGCTTCTAAGTTGAAGTAATAGCCAGTAAGAAATAGTACAATTCAAGTTTTAGTTGTCGATTATCACGTTTTAGCCGGCTTTGGTGGCTTGGACATGACCTAGGACCTTAAGATTTTGCATGAAAGGAGGACTAGCAGCCGCGTTGCATGGGAGAATGTGAAAAGTGTTCATATGTAGTAAAAACCTGAGAAATCCGTCCGTTTTCGTCATTTGTTATCGAATCGACTTAAAGCCAGATCGTCACATTGGCCGATTTTCTCTCTGAGACGGTTACATTTATCGTCTGCAAAGATACGTCGCGTGCTGCGGTGTGCGGAGACACTAAAAGCACCATAGTAGAACACAGAAGAAGCTTCTAAGTTGAAGTAATAGCCAGTAAGAATTAGTATAATTCAAGTTTTAGTTGTCGATTATTCACTTTTTAGCCGGCTTTGGTGGCTTGGACATGACCTAGGACCTTAAGATTTTGCATGAAAGGAGGAATAGCAACCGCGTTGCACGGGAAAATGTGAAATGTGTTCATATGTAGTAAAAACCTGAGAAATCCGTCCGTTTTCGTCATTTGATATCGAATCGACTTAATGCCAGATCGTCACATTGGCCGCTTTTCTCTCTGAGAAGGTTACATATACTGTCTGCAAAGCTATGTCGCGTGCTGCGGTATGCGGAGACACTAAAAGCGCCATAGTAGAACACAGAAGAAGCTTCTAAGTTGAAGTAATAGCCAGTAAGAAGCAGTACAATTCAAGTTTTAGTTGTCTATTATTCACATTTTAGCCGGATTTGGTGGTTTGGACATGACCTAGGACATTAAGAATTTGCATGAAAGGAGTAGTTTCAGCCGCGTTGCACGGGAGAATGTGAAATGTGTTCATATGTAGTAAAAACCTGAGAAATCCGTCCGTTTTCGTCATTTGTTGTCGAATCGACTTAAAGCCAGATCGTCACATTGGCAGCTCTTCTCTCTGAAACGGTTACATTTATCGTCTACAAAGCTATGTCGCGTGCTGCGGTATGCGGAAACACTAAAAGCACCATAGTAGAACACAGAAGAAGCCTCTATGTTGACGTAACAGCCAGTAAGAAGTAGTACAATTGAAGTTTTGGTTGCCGATTATTCACTTTTTAGGCGGCTTTGCTGGCATGGACATGACCTAGGACCTTAAGATTTTGCATGAAAGGAGGTCTAGCAGCCGCGTTGCATGGGAGAATGTGAAAAGTGTTCATATGTAGTAAAAACCTGAGAAACCCTTCCGTTTTCGTCATTTGTTATCGAATCGACTTAAAGCCAGATCGCCACATTGGCCGCTTTTCTCTCTGAGACGGTTACATTTATCGTCTGCAAAGCTACGTCGCATGCTGCGGTGTGCGGAGACTCTAAAAGCACCATAGTAGAACACAGAAGAAGCTTCCAAGTTGGAGTAATAGCCAGTAAGAAGTAGTACAATTCAAGTTTCAGTTATCGATTATTCACTTTTTAGCCGGCTTTGGTGGCTTGGACATGACCTAGGACCTTAAGATTTTGCATGAAAGGAGGTCTAACAGCCGCGTTGCATGGGAGAATGCGAAAAGGGTTCATATGTAGTAATAACCTGAGAAATCCGTCCGTTTTCGTCATTTGTTATCGAATCGACATAAAGCCAGATCGACACATTGGCCGCTTTTCTGTCTGAGAAGGTTACATTTATCGTCTGCAAAGCTATGTCGCGTGCTGCGGTGTGCGGAGACACTAAAAGCACCATAGTAGAACACAGAAGAAGCTTCTAAGTTGAAGTAATAGCCAGTAAGAAGTAGTACAATTCAAGTTTTAGTTGTCGATTATTCACTTTTTATCTGGCTTTGGTGGCTTGGACATGACCTAGGACCTTAAGATTTTGCATGAAAGGAGGACTAGCAACCGCTTTGCACGGCAGAATGTGAAAAGGGATCATATGTAGTAAAAACCTGAGAAATCCGTCCGTTTTCGTCATTTGTTATCGAATCGACTTAAAGTCAGATCGTCACATTGGCCGCTCTTCTCTCTGAAACGGTTACATTTATCGTCTACAAAGCTATGTCGCGTGCTGCGGTATGCGGAAACACTAAAAGCACCATAGTAGAACACAGAAGAAGCTTTTATGTTGAAGTAACAGCCAGTAAGAAGTAGTACAAATGAAGTTTTGGATGTCGATTATTCACTTTTTAGCCGGCTTTGGTGGCTTGGACATGACCTAGGACCTTAAGATTTTGCATGAAAGGAGGACTAGCAGCCACGTTGCATGTGAGAATGTGAAAAGTGTTCATATGTAGTAAAAACCTGAGAAATCCGTCCGTTTTCGTCATTTGTTATCGAATCGACTTAAAGCCAGATCGTCACATTGGCCGCTTTTCTCTCTGAGACGGGTACATTTATCGCCTGCAAAGCTATGTCGCGTGCTGCGGTATGCGGAGACACTAAAAGCACCATAGTAGAACACAGAAGAAGGTTCCAAGTTGAAGTAATAGCCAGTGAGAAGTAGTACTATTCAAGTTTTAGTTGTCGATTATTCACTTTTTAGCCGGCTTTGGTGGCTTGGACATGAGGTGGAACCTTAACATTTTGCATCAAAGGAGGACTAGCAGCCGAGTTGCACGGGAGAATGTGAAAAGTGTTCATATGTAGTAAAAACATAAGAAATCTGTCCGTTTTCGTCATTTGTTATCGAATCGACTTAAAGCCAGATCGTCACATTGGCCGCTTTTCTCTCTGAGACGGTCACATTTATCGTCTGCAAAGCTATGTCACGTGCTGCGGTATGCGGAGACACTAAAAGCACCATAGAAGAACACAGAAGATGCTTCTAAGTTGAAGTAATAGCCAGTAAGAAGTAGTACAATTCAAGTTTTAGTTGTCGATTATTCACTTTTTAGCCGTCTATGGTGGCTTGGACATCACCTAGGACGTTAAGATTATGCATGAAAGGAGGACTGGCAGCCGCGTTGCACGGGAGAATGTGAAAAGTGTTCATTTGTGGTAAAAACCTGACAAATGCGTCCATTTTCATCATTTGTTATCGAATCGACTTAAAGAAAAATCGTCACATTGGCCGCTTTTCTCTCTGAGACGGTTACATTTATCGTCTTTAACGCTATGTCGCGTGCTGCGGTATGCGGAGACACTAAAAGCACCATAGTAGAACACAGAAGAAGCTTCGAAGTTGAAGTAATAGTCAGTAAGAAGTAGTACAATTCAAGTTTTAGTTATTGATTATTCACTTTTTAGCCGGCTTTGGTGGCTTGGACATGAGGTGGAACCTTAAGATTTTGCATGAAAGGAGGACTAGCAGCCGCGTTGCACGGGAGAATGTGAAAAGTGTTCATATGTAGTAAAAACCTGAGAAATCCGTCCGTTTTCGTCATTTGTTATCGAATCGACTTAAAGATAGATCGTCACATTGGCCGCTCTTCTCTCTGAAACGGTTACATTTATCCTCTACAAAGCTATTTCGCGTGCTGCGGTATGCCGAAACACTAAAAGCACCATAGTAGAACACAGAAGAAGCTTCTAAGTTGAAGTAATAGCCAGTAAGAAATAGTACAATTCAAGATTTAGTTGTCGATTATTCACATTTTAGCCGGCTTTGGTGGCTTGGACATGACCTAGGACCTTAAGATTTTGCATGAAAGGAGGACTAGCAGCCGCGTTGCATGGGAGAATGTGAAAAAGGTACATATGTAGTAAAAACCTGAGAAATCCGTCCGTTTTCGTCATTTGTTATCGAATCGACTTAAAGCCAGATCGTCACATTGGCCGCTTTTCTCTCTGAGACGGTTACATTTATCGTCTGCAAAGCTACGTCGCGTGCTGCGGTGTGCGGAGACACTAAAAGCACCATAGTAGAACACAGAAGAAGCTTCTAAGTTGAAGTAATAGCCAGTAAGAATTAGTACAATTCAAGATTTAGTTGTCGATTATTCACTTTTTAGCCGGCTTTGGTGGCTTGGACATGACCTAGGACCTTAAGATTTTGCATGAAAGGAGGAATAGCAGCCGCGTTGCACGGGAAAATGTGAAAAGTGTTCATATGTAGTAAAAACCTGAGAAATCCGTCCGTTTTCGTCATTAGTTATCGAATCGACTTAAAGCCAGATCGTCACATTGGCCGCTCTTCTCTCTGAAACGGTTACATTTATCGTCTACAAAGCTATGTCGCGTGCTGCGGTATGCGGAAACACTAAAACCACCATAGTAGAACACAGAAGAAGCTTCTATGTTGACGTAACAGCCAGTAAGAAGTAGTACAATTGAAGTTTTGGTTGCCGATTATTTACTTTTTAGCCGGCTTTGGTGGCTTGGACATGACCTAGGACCTTATGATTTTGCCTGAAATGAGGACTAGCAGCCACGTGACATGGGAGAATATGAAAGGTGTTCATATGTAGTAAAAACCTGAGAAATCCGTCCGTTTTCGTCATTTGTTATCGAATCGACTTAAAGCCAGATCGCCACATTGGCCGCTTTTCTCTCTGAGACGGTTACATTTATCGTCTGCAAAGCTACGTCGCATGCTGCGGTGTGCGGAGACTCTAAAAGCACCATAGTAGAACACAGAAGAAGCTTCCAAGTTGGAGTAATAGCCAGTAAGAAGTAGTACAATTCAAGTTTTAGTTATCGATTATTCACTTTTTAGCCGGCTTTGGTGGCTTGGACATGACCTAGGACCTTAAGATTTTGCATGAAAGGAGGTCTAACAGCCGCGTTGCATGGGAGAATGAGAAAAGGGTTCATATGTAGTAATAACCTGAGAAATCCGTCCGTTTTCGTCATTTGTTATCGAATCGACATAAAGCCAGATCGACACATTGGCCGCTTTTCTGTCTGAGAAGGTTACATTTATCGTCTGCAAAGCTATGTCGCGTGCTGCGGTGTGCGGAGACACTAAAAGCACCATAGTAGAACACAGAAGAAGCTTCTAAGTTGAAGTAATAGCCAGTAAGAAGTAGTACAATTCAAGTTTTAGTTGTCGATTATTCACTTTTTATCTGGCTTTGGTGGCTTGGACATGACCTAGGACCTTAAGATTTTGCATGAAAGGAGGACTAGCAACCGCTTTGCACGGCAGAATGTGAAAAGGGATCATATGTAGTAAAAACCTGAGAAATCCGTCCGTTTTCGTCATTTGTTATCGAATCGACTTAAAGTCAGATCGTCACATTGGCCGCTCTTCTCTCTGAAACGGTTACATTTATCGTCTACAAAGCTATGTCGCGTGCTGCGGTATGCGGAAACACTAAAAGCACCATAGTAGAACACAGAAGAAGCTTTTATGTTGAAGTAACAGCCAGTAAGAAGTAGTACAAATGAAGTTTTGGATGTCGATTATTCACTTTTTAGCCGGCTTTGGTGGCTTGGACATGACCTAGGACCTTAAGATTTTGCATGAAAGGAGGACTAGCAGCCACGTTGCATGTGAGAATGTGAAAAGTGTTCATATGTAGTAAAAACCTGAGAAATCCGTCCGTTTTCGTCATTTGTTATCGAATCGACTTAAAGCCAGATCGTCACATTGGCCGCTTTTCTCTCTGAGACGGGTACATTTATCGCCTGCAAAGCTATGTCGCGTGCTGCGGTATGCGGAGACACTAAAAGCACCATAGTAGAACACAGAAGAAGGTTCCAAGTTGAAGTAATAGCCAGTGAGAAGTAGTACTATTCAAGTTTTAGTTGTCGATTATTCACTTTTTAGCCGGCTTTGGTGGCTTGGACATGAGGTGGAACCTTAACATTTTGCATCAAAGGAGGACTAGCAGCCGAGTTGCACGGGAGAATGTGAAAAGTGTTCATATGTAGTAAAAACATAAGAAATCTGTCCGTTTTCGTCATTTGTTATCGAATCGACTTAAAGCCAGATCGTCACATTGGCCGCTTTTCTCTCTGAGACGGTCACATTTATCGTCTGCAAAGCTATGTCACGTGCTGCGGTATGCGGAGACACTAAAAGCACCATAGAAGAACACAGAAGATGCTTCTAAGTTGAAGTAATAGCCAGTAAGAAGTAGTACAATTCAAGTTTTAGTTGTCGATTATTCACTTTTTAGCCGTCTATGGTGGCTTGGACATCACCTAGGACGTTAAGATTATGCATGAAAGGAGGACTGGCAGCCGCGTTGCACGGGAGAATGTGAAAAGTGTTCATTTGTGGTAAAAACCTGACAAATGCGTCCATTTTCATCATTTGTTATCGAATCGACTTAAAGAAAAATCGTCACATTGGCCGCTTTTCTCTCTGAGACGGTTACATTTATCGTCTTTAACGCTATGTCGCGTGCTGCGGTATGCGGAGACACTAAAAGCACCATAGTAGAACACAGAAGAAGCTTCGAAGTTGAAGTAATAGTCAGTAAGAAGTAGTACAATTCAAGTTTTAGTTATTGATTATTCACTTTTTAGCCGGCTTTGGTGGCTTGGACATGAGGTGGAACCTTAAGATTTTGCATGAAAGGAGGACTAGCAGCCGCGTTGCACGGGAGAATGTGAAAAGTGTTCATATGTAGTAAAAACCTGAGAAATCCGTCCGTTTTCGTCATTTGTTATCGAATCGACTTAAAGATAGATCGTCACATTGGCCGCTCTTCTCTCTGAAACGGTTACATTTATCCTCTACAAAGCTATTTCGCGTGCTGCGGTATGCCGAAACACTAAAAGCACCATAGTAGAACACAGAAGAAGCTTCTAAGTTGAAGTAATAGCCAGTAAGAAATAGTACAATTCAAGATTTAGTTGTCGATTATTCACATTTTAGCCGGCTTTGGTGGCTTGGACATGACCTAGGACCTTAAGATTTTGCATGAAAGGAGGACTAGCAGCCGCGTTGCATGGGAGAATGTGAAAAAGGTACATATGTAGTAAAAACCTGAGAAATCCGTCCGTTTTCGTCATTTGTTATCGAATCGACTTAAAGCCAGATCGTCACATTGGCCGCTTTTCTCTCTGAGACGGTTACATTTATCGTCTGCAAAGCTACGTCGCGTGCTGCGGTGTGCGGAGACACTAAAAGCACCATAGTAGAACACAGAAGAAGCTTCTAAGTTGAAGTAATAGCCAGTAAGAATTAGTACAATTCAAGATTTAGTTGTCGATTATTCACTTTTTAGCCGGCTTTGGTGGCTTGGACATGACCTAGGACCTTAAGATTTTGCATGAAAGGAGGAATAGCAGCCGCGTTGCACGGGAAAATGTGAAAAGTGTTCATATGTAGTAAAAACCTGAGAAATCCGTCCGTTTTCGTCATTAGTTATCGAATCGACTTAAAGCCAGATCGTCACATTGGCCGCTCTTCTCTCTGAAACGGTTACATTTATCGTCTACAAAGCTATGTCGCGTGCTGCGGTATGCGGAAACACTAAAACCACCATAGTAGAACACAGAAGAAGCTTCTATGTTGACGTAACAGCCAGTAAGAAGTAGTACAATTGAAGTTTTGGTTGCCGATTATTTACTTTTTAGCCGGCTTTGGTGGCTTGGACATGACCTAGGACCTTATGATTTTGCCTGAAATGAGGACTAGCAGCCACGTGACATGGGAGAATATGAAAGGTGTTCATATGTAGTAAAAACCTGAGAAATCCGTCCGTTTTCGTCATTTGTTATCGAATCGACTTAAAGATAGATCGTCACATTGGCCGCTCTTCTCTCTGAAACGGTTACATTTATCCTCTACAAAGCTATTTCGCGTGCTGCGGTATGCCGAAACACTAAAAGCACCATAGTAGAACACAGAAGAAGCTTCTAAGTTGAAGTAATAGCCAGTAAGAAATAGTACAATTCAAGATTTAGTTGTCGATTATTCACATTTTAGCCGGCTTTGGTGGCTTGGACATGACCTAGGACCTTAAGATTTTGCATGAAAGGAGGACTAGCAGCCGCGTTGCATGGGAGAATGTGAAAAAGGTACATATGTAGTAAAAACCTGAGAAATCCGTCCGTTTTCGTCATTTGTTATCGAATCGACTTAAAGCCAGATCGTCACATTGGCCGCTTTTCTCTCTGAGACGGTTACATTTATCGTCTGCAAAGCTACGTCGCGTGCTGCGGTGTGCGGAGACACTAAAAGCACCATAGTAGAACACAGAAGAAGCTTCTAAGTTGAAGTAATAGCCAGTAAGAATTAGTACAATTCAAGATTTAGTTGTCGATTATTCACTTTTTAGCCGGCTTTGGTGGCTTGGACATGACCTAGGACCTTAAGATTTTGCATGAAAGGAGGAATAGCAGCCGCGTTGCACGGGAAAATGTGAAAAGTGTTCATATGTAGTAAAAACCTGAGAAATCCGTCCGTTTTCGTCATTAGTTATCGAATCGACTTAAAGCCAGATCGTCACATTGGCCGCTCTTCTCTCTGAAACGGTTACATTTATCGTCTACAAAGCTATGTCGCGTGCTGCGGTATGCGGAAACACTAAAACCACCATAGTAGAACACAGAAGAAGCTTCTATGTTGACGTAACAGCCAGTAAGAAGTAGTACAATTGAAGTTTTGGTTGCCGATTATTTACTTTTTAGCCGGCTTTGGTGGCTTGGACATGACCTAGGACCTTATGATTTTGCCTGAAATGAGGACTAGCAGCCACGTGACATGGGAGAATATGAAAGGTGTTCATATGTAGTAAAAACCTGAGAAATCCGTCCGTTTTCGTCATTTGTTATCGAATCGACTTAAAGCCAGATCGCCACATTGGCCGCTTTTCTCTCTGAGACGGTTACATTTATCGTCTGCAAAGCTACGTCGCATGCTGCGGTGTGCGGAGACTCTAAAAGCACCATAGTAGAACACAGAAGAAGCTTCCAAGTTGGAGTAATAGCCAGTAAGAAGTAGTACAATTCAAGTTTTAGTTATCGATTATTCACTTTTTAGCCGGCTTTGGTGGCTTGGACATGACCTAGGACCTTAAGATTTTGCATGAAAGGAGGTCTAACAGCCGCGTTGCATGGGAGAATGAGAAAAGGGTTCATATGTAGTAATAACCTGAGAAATCCGTCCGTTTTCGTCATTTGTTATCGAATCGACATAAAGCCAGATCGACACATTGGCCGCTTTTCTGTCTGAGAAGGTTACATTTATCGTCTGCAAAGCTATGTCGCGTGCTGCGGTGTGCGGAGACACTAAAAGCACCATAGTAGAACACAGAAGAAGCTTCTAAGTTGAAGTAATAGCCAGTAAGAAGTAGTACAATTCAAGTTTTAGTTGTCGATTATTCACTTTTTATCTGGCTTTGGTGGCTTGGACATGACCTAGGACCTTAAGATTTTGCATGAAAGGAGGACTAGCAACCGCTTTGCACGGCAGAATGTGAAAAGGGATCATATGTAGTAAAAACCTGAGAAATCCGTCCGTTTTCGTCATTTGTTATCGAATCGACTTAAAGTCAGATCGTCACATTGGCCGCTCTTCTCTCTGAAACGGTTACATTTATCGTCTACAAAGCTATGTCGCGTGCTGCGGTATGCGGAAACACTAAAAGCACCATAGTAGAACACAGAAGAAGCTTTTATGTTGAAGTAACAGCCAGTAAGAAGTAGTACAAATGAAGTTTTGGATGTCGATTATTCACTTTTTAGCCGGCTTTGGTGGCTTGGACATGACCTAGGACCTTAAGATTTTGCATGAAAGGAGGACTAGCAGCCACGTTGCATGTGAGAATGTGAAAAGTGTTCATATGTAGTAAAAACCTGAGAAATCCGTCCGTTTTCGTCATTTGTTATCGAATCGACTTAAAGCCAGATCGTCACATTGGCCGCTTTTCTCTCTGAGACGGGTACATTTATCGCCTGCAAAGCTATGTCGCGTGCTGCGGTATGCGGAGACACTAAAAGCACCATAGTAGAACACAGAAGAAGGTTCCAAGTTGAAGTAATAGCCAGTGAGAAGTAGTACTATTCAAGTTTTAGTTGTCGATTATTCACTTTTTAGCCGGCTTTGGTGGCTTGGACATGAGGTGGAACCTTAACATTTTGCATCAAAGGAGGACTAGCAGCCGAGTTGCACGGGAGAATGTGAAAAGTGTTCATATGTAGTAAAAACATAAGAAATCTGTCCGTTTTCGTCATTTGTTATCGAATCGACTTAAAGCCAGATCGTCACATTGGCCGCTTTTCTCTCTGAGACGGTCACATTTATCGTCTGCAAAGCTATGTCACGTGCTGCGGTATGCGGAGACACTAAAAGCACCATAGAAGAACACAGAAGATGCTTCTAAGTTGAAGTAATAGCCAGTAAGAAGTAGTACAATTCAAGTTTTAGTTGTCGATTATTCACTTTTTAGCCGTCTATGGTGGCTTGGACATCACCTAGGACGTTAAGATTATGCATGAAAGGAGGACTGGCAGCCGCGTTGCACGGGAGAATGTGAAAAGTGTTCATTTGTGGTAAAAACCTGACAAATGCGTCCATTTTCATCATTTGTTATCGAATCGACTTAAAGAAAAATCGTCACATTGGCCGCTTTTCTCTCTGAGACGGTTACATTTATCGTCTTTAACGCTATGTCGCGTGCTGCGGTATGCGGAGACACTAAAAGCACCATAGTAGAACACAGAAGAAGCTTCGAAGTTGAAGTAATAGTCAGTAAGAAGTAGTACAATTCAAGTTTTAGTTATTGATTATTCACTTTTTAGCCGGCTTTGGTGGCTTGGACATGAGGTGGAACCTTAAGATTTTGCATGAAAGGAGGACTAGCAGCCGCGTTGCACGGGAGAATGTGAAAAGTGTTCATATGTAGTAAAAACCTGAGAAATCCGTCCGTTTTCGTCATTTGTTATCGAATCGACTTAAAGATAGATCGTCACATTGGCCGCTCTTCTCTCTGAAACGGTTACATTTATCCTCTACAAAGCTATTTCGCGTGCTGCGGTATGCCGAAACACTAAAAGCACCATAGTAGAACACAGAAGAAGCTTCTAAGTTGAAGTAATAGCCAGTAAGAAATAGTACAATTCAAGATTTAGTTGTCGATTATTCACATTTTAGCCGGCTTTGGTGGCTTGGACATGACCTAGGACCTTAAGATTTTGCATGAAAGGAGGACTAGCAGCCGCGTTGCATGGGAGAATGTGAAAAAGGTACATATGTAGTAAAAACCTGAGAAATCCGTCCGTTTTCGTCATTTGTTATCGAATCGACTTAAAGCCAGATCGTCACATTGGCCGCTTTTCTCTCTGAGACGGTTACATTTATCGTCTGCAAAGCTACGTCGCGTGCTGCGGTGTGCGGAGACACTAAAAGCACCATAGTAGAACACAGAAGAAGCTTCTAAGTTGAAGTAATAGCCAGTAAGAATTAGTACAATTCAAGATTTAGTTGTCGATTATTCACTTTTTAGCCGGCTTTGGTGGCTTGGACATGACCTAGGACCTTAAGATTTTGCATGAAAGGAGGAATAGCAGCCGCGTTGCACGGGAAAATGTGAAAAGTGTTCATATGTAGTAAAAACCTGAGAAATCCGTCCGTTTTCGTCATTAGTTATCGAATCGACTTAAAGCCAGATCGTCACATTGGCCGCTCTTCTCTCTGAAACGGTTACATTTATCGTCTACAAAGCTATGTCGCGTGCTGCGGTATGCGGAAACACTAAAACCACCATAGTAGAACACAGAAGAAGCTTCTATGTTGACGTAACAGCCAGTAAGAAGTAGTACAATTGAAGTTTTGGTTGCCGATTATTTACTTTTTAGCCGGCTTTGGTGGCTTGGACATGACCTAGGACCTTATGATTTTGCCTGAAATGAGGACTAGCAGCCACGTGACATGGGAGAATATGAAAGGTGTTCATATGTAGTAAAAACCTGAGAAATCCGTCCGTTTTCGTCATTTGTTATCGAATCGACTCAAAGCCAGATCGTCACATTGGCCGCCTTTCACTCTGAGAAGGTTACATTTATTGTCTGCAAAGCTATGTCGCATGCTGCGGTATGCGGAGACACTAAAAGCACCATAGAAGAACACAGAAGATGCTTCTAAGTTGAAGTAATAGCCAGTAAGAAGTAGTACAATTCAAGTTTTTAGTTGTCGATTATTCACTTTTTAGACGGCTTTGGTGGCTTGGACATCACCTAGGACGTTAAGATTATGCATGAAAGGAGGACTGGAAGCCGCGTTGCACGGGAGAATGTGAAAAGTGTTCATATGTAGTAAAAACCTGAGAAATGCGTCCGTTTTCGTCATTTGTTATCGAATCGACTTAAAGCCAGATCGTCACATTGGCCGCTATTCTCTCTGAGACGGTTACATTTATCGTCTTTAACGCTATGTCACGTGCTGCGGTATACGGAGACACTAAAAGCACCATAGTAGAACACAGGAGAAGCTTCTAAGTTGAAGTAATAGCCAGTAAGAAGTAGTACAATTCAAGTTTTAGTTATTGATTAGTAACTTTTTAGCCGGCTTTGGTGGCTTGGACATGACCTAGGACATTAAGATTTTGCATGAAAGGAAGACTAGCAGCCGCGTTGCTTGGGAGAATGTGAAAAGTGTTCATATGTAGTAAAAACCTGAGAAATCCGTCCGCTTTCGTCTTTGTTATTGAATCTACTTAAAGCCAGATCGTCACATGGTCGCTCTTCTCTCTGAGACGGTTACATTTATCGTCTGCAAAGCTATGTCGCGTGCTGCGGTATGCGGAGACACTAAAAGCACGATAGTAGAACACAGAAGAAGCTTCTAAGTTGAAGTAAAAGCGAGTAAGAAGTAGTACAATTCAAGTTTTAGTTGTCGATTATTCACTCTTTAGCCGGCTTTGGTGGCTTGGACATGACCTAGGACCTTAAGATTTTGCATGAAAGGAGGACTAGCAGCTGCGTTGCACGGGAGAATGTGAAAAGTGTTCATATGTAGTAAAAACCTGAGAAATCCGTCCGTTTTCGTCATTTGTTATCGAATCGACTTAAAGCCAGATCGTCACATTGGCCGCTCTTCTCTCTGAAACGGTTACATTTATCGCCTGCAAAGCTATGTCGCGTGCTGCGGTATGCGGAAACACTAAAAGCACCATAGTAGAACACAGAAGAAGCTTTTATGTTGAAGTAACAGCCAGTAAGAAGTAGTACAATTGAAGTTTTGGTTGTCGATTATTCACTTTTTAGCCGGCTTTGGTGGCTTGGACATGACCTAGGACCTTAAGATTTTGCATGAATTGAGGACTAGCAGCCACGTTGCATGGGAGAATGTGAAAAGTGTTCATATGTAGTAAAAACCTGAGAAATCCGCCCGTCTTCGTCATTTGTTATCGAATCGACTTAAAGCCAGATCGTCACATTGGCCGCTCTTCTCACTGAAACGGTTACATTTATCGTCTACAAAGCTATGTCGCGTGCTGCGGTATGCGGAAACACTAAAACCACCATAGTAGAACACAGAAGAAGCTTCTATGTTGACGTAACAGCCAGTAAGAAGTAGTACAATTGAAGTTTTGGTTGCCGATTATTTACTTTTTAGCCGGCTTTGGTGGCTTGGACATGACCTAGGACCTTATGATTTTGCCTGAAATGAGGACTAGCAGCCACGTGACATGGGAGAATATGAAAGGTGTTCATATGTAGTAAAAACCTGAGAAATCCGTCCGTTTTCGTCATTTGTTATCGAATCGACTCAAAGCCAGATCGTCACATTGGCCGCCTTTCACTCTGAGAAGGTTACATTTATTGTCTGCAAAGCTATGTCGCATGCTGCGGTATGCGGAGACACTAAAAGCACCATAGAAGAACACAGAAGATGCTTCTAAGTTGAAGTAATAGCCAGTAAGAAGTAGTACAATTCAAGTTTTTAGTTGTCGATTATTCACTTTTTAGACGGCTTTGGTGGCTTGGACATCACCTAGGACGTTAAGATTATGCATGAAAGGAGGACTGGAAGCCGCGTTGCACGGGAGAATGTGAAAAGTGTTCATATGTAGTAAAAACCTGAGAAATGCGTCCGTTTTCGTCATTTGTTATCGAATCGACTTAAAGCCAGATCGTCACATTGGCCGCTATTCTCTCTGAGACGGTTACACTTATCGTCTTTAACGCTATGTCACGTGCTGCGGTATACGGAGACACTAAAAGCACCATAGTAGAACACAGGAGAAGCTTCTAAGTTGAAGTAATAGCCAGTAAGAAGTAGTACAATTCAAGTTTTAGTTATTGATTAGTAACTTTTTAGCCGGCTTTGGTGGCTTGGACATGACCTAGGACATTAAGATTTTGCATGAAAGGAAGACTAGCAGCCGCGTTGCTTGGGAGAATGTGAAAAGTGTTCATATGTAGTAAAAACCTGAGAAATCCGTCCGCTTTCGTCTTTGTTATTGAATCTACTTAAAGCCAGATCGTCACATGGTCGCTCTTCTCTCTGAGACGGTTACATTTATCGTCTGCAAAGCTATGTCGCGTGCTGCGGTATGCGGAGACACTAAAAGCACGATAGTAGAACACAGAAGAAGCTTCTAAGTTGAAGTAAAAGCGAGTAAGAAGTAGTACAATTCAAGTTTTAGTTGTCGATTATTCACTCTTTAGCCGGCTTTGGTGGCTTGGACATGACCTAGGACCTTAAGATTTTGCATGAAAGGAGGACTAGCAGCTGCGTTGCACGGGAGAATGTGAAAAGTGTTCATATGTAGTAAAAACCTGAGAAATCCGTCCGTTTTCGTCATTTGTTATCGAATCGACTTAAAGCCAGATCGTCACATTGGCCGCTCTTCTCTCTGAGACGGTTACAACTATCGCCTGCAAAGCTATGTCGCGTGCTGCGGAATGCGGAGACACTAAAAGCACCATAGTTGAACACAGAAGAAGCTTCTAAGTTGAAGTAATAGCCAGTAAGAAGTAGTAGTATTCAAGTTTTAGTTGTCGATTATTCACTTTTTAGCCGGCTTTGGTGGCTCGGACATGAGGTGGAACCTTAAGATTTTGCATCAAAGGAGGACTAGCAGCCGCGTTGCACGGGAGAATGAGAAAAGTGTTCATATGTAGTAAAAACATAAGAAATCTATCCGTTTTCGTCATTTGTTATCGAATCGACTTAAAGCCAGATCGTCACATTGGCCGCTTTTCTCTCTGAGACGGTCACATTTATCGTCTGCAAAGCTATGTAGCGTGCTGCGGTATGCGGAGACACTAAAGGCAGCATAGTAGAACACAGATGAAGCTTCTAAGTTGAAGTAATAGCCAGTAAGAAGTAGTACAATTCATGTTTTAGGTGTCGATTATTCACTCTTTAGCCGGCTTTGGTGGCTTGGACATGACCTAGGACCTTAAGATTTTGCATGAAAGGAGGACTAGCAGCCGCGTTGCACGGGAGAATGTGAAGAGTGTTCATATGTAGTAAAAACCTGAGAAATCCGCCCGTTTTCACATTTGTAATCGAATCGACTTAAAGTGAGATCCTCACATTGGCCCCCTTTTCTCTCTGAGACGGTTACATTTGTTGTCTGCAAAGCTATGTCGCGTGCTGCGGTATGCGGAGACACTAAAAGCACCATAGTAGAACACAGAAGAAGCTTCTAAGTTGAAGTAATAGCCAGTAATATGTAGTACTATTCAAGTTTTAGTTGTCGATTATTCACTCTTTAGCCGGCTTTGGTGGCTTGGACATGACCTAGGACCTTAAGATTTTGCATGAAAGGAGGACTAGCAGCCGCGTTGCACGGGAGAATGTGAAATGTGTTCATATGTAGTAAAAACCTGAGAAATCTGTCCGTTTTCATCATTTGTTATCGAATCGACTTAAAGCAAGATCGTCACATTGGCCGCTCTTCACTCTGAAACGGTTACATTTATCCTCTACAAAGCTATTTCGCGTGCTGCGGTATGCCGAAACACTAAAAGCACCATAGTAGAACACAGAAGAAGCTTCTAAGTTGAAGTAAAAGCCAGTAAGAAGTAGTACAATTCAAGTTTTAGTTGTCGATTGTTCACTTTTTAGCCGGCTTTGGTGGCTATGACATGACCTAGGATCATAAGATTTTGCATGAAAGGAGGACTAGCAGCCGCGTTGCACGGGAGAATGTGAAAAGTGTTCATATGCAGTAAAAACCTGAGAAATCCGTCCGTTTTCGTCATTTTTTATCGAATCGACTTAAAGCCAGATCTTCACATTGGCCGCTTTTCTCTCTGAGACGGTTACATTTGTTGTCTGCAAAGCTATGTCGCGTGCTGCGTTATGCGGAAACACTAAAAGCACGATAGTAGAACACAGAAGAAGCTCCTAAGTTGAAGTAATAGCCAGTAAGAAGTAGTACAATTCAACTTTTAGTTGTCGATTGTTCACTTATTAGCCGGCTTTGGTGGCTATGACATGACCTAGGACCTTAAGATTTTGCATGAAAGGAGGACTAGCAGCCGAGTTGCACGGGAGAATGTGAAAAGTGTTCATATGCAGTAAAAACCTGAGAAATCCGTCCGTTTTCGTCATTTTTTATCGAATCGACTTAAAACCAGATCGTCACATTGGCCGCTTTTCTCTCTGAGATGGTCACATTTATCGTCTGCAAAGCTATTTCGCGTGCTGCGGTGTGCGGAGACACTAAAAGCACCATAGTAGAACACAGAAGAAGCTTCTAAGTTGAAGTAATAGCCAGTAAGAAGTAGTACAATTCAAGTTTTAGTTGTCGATTATTCACTTTTTATCTGGCTTTGGTGGCTTGGACATGACCTAGGACCTTAAGATTTTGCATGAAAGGAGGACTAGCAACCGCTTTGCACGGCAGAATGTGAAAAGGGATCATATGTAGTAAAAACCTGAGAAATCCGTCCGTTTTCGTCATTTGTTATCGAATCGACTTAAAGTCAGATCGTCACATTGGCCGCTCTTCTCTCTGAAACGGTTACATTTATCGTCTACAAAGCTATGTCGCGTGCTGCGGTATGCGGAAACACTAAAAGCACCATAGTAGAACACAGAAGAAGCTTTTATGTTGAAGTAACAGCCAGTAAGAAGTAGTACAAATGAAGTTTTGGATGTCGATTATTCACTTTTTAGCCGGCTTTGGTGGCTTGGACATGACCTAGGACCTTAAGATTTTGCATGAAAGGAGGACTAGCAGCCACGTTGCATGTGAGAATGTGAAAAGTGTTCATATGTAGTAAAAACCTGAGAAATCCGTCCGTTTTCGTCATTTGTTATCGAATCGACTTAAAGCCAGATCGTCACATTGGCCGCTTTTCTCTCTGAGACGGGTACATTTATCGCCTGCAAAGCTATGTCGCGTGCTGCGGTATGCGGAGACACTAAAAGCACCATAGTAGAACACAGAAGAAGGTTCCAAGTTGAAGTAATAGCCAGTGAGAAGTAGTACTATTCAAGTTTTAGTTGTCGATTATTCACTTTTTAGCCGGCTTTGGTGGCTTGGACATGAGGTGGAACCTTAACATTTTGCATCAAAGGAGGACTAGCAGCCGAGTTGCACGGGAGAATGTGAAAAGTGTTCATATGTAGTAAAAACATAAGAAATCTGTCCGTTTTCGTCATTTGTTATCGAATCGACTTAAAGCCAGATCGTCACATTGGCCGCTTTTCTCTCTGAGACGGTCACATTTATCGTCTGCAAAGCTATGTCACGTGCTGCGGTATGCGGAGACACTAAAAGCACCATAGAAGAACACAGAAGATGCTTCTAAGTTGAAGTAATAGCCAGTAAGAAGTAGTACAATTCAAGTTTTAGTTGTCGATTATTCACTTTTTAGCCGTCTATGGTGGCTTGGACATCACCTAGGACGTTAAGATTATGCATGAAAGGAGGACTGGCAGCCGCGTTGCACGGGAGAATGTGAAAAGTGTTCATTTGTGGTAAAAACCTGACAAATGCGTCCATTTTCATCATTTGTTATCGAATCGACTTAAAGAAAAATCGTCACATTGGCCGCTTTTCTCTCTGAGACGGTTACATTTATCGTCTTTAACGCTATGTCGCGTGCTGCGGTATGCGGAGACACTAAAAGCACCATAGTAGAACACAGAAGAAGCTTCGAAGTTGAAGTAATAGTCAGTAAGAAGTAGTACAATTCAAGTTTTAGTTATTGATTATTCACTTTTTAGCCGGCTTTGGTGGCTTGGACATGAGGTGGAACCTTAAGATTTTGCATGAAAGGAGGACTAGCAGCCGCGTTGCACGGGAGAATGTGAAAAGTGTTCATATGTAGTAAAAACCTGAGAAATCCGTCCGTTTTCGTCATTTGTTATCGAATCGACTTAAAGATAGATCGTCACATTGGCCGCTCTTCTCTCTGAAACGGTTACATTTATCCTCTACAAAGCTATTTCGCGTGCTGCGGTATGCCGAAACACTAAAAGCACCATAGTAGAACACAGAAGAAGCTTCTAAGTTGAAGTAATAGCCAGTAAGAAATAGTACAATTCAAGATTTAGTTGTCGATTATTCACATTTTAGCCGGCTTTGGTGGCTTGGACATGACCTAGGACCTTAAGATTTTGCATGAAAGGAGGACTAGCAGCCGCGTTGCATGGGAGAATGTGAAAAAGGTACATATGTAGTAAAAACCTGAGAAATCCGTCCGTTTTCGTCATTTGTTATCGAATCGACTTAAAGCCAGATCGTCACATTGGCCGCTTTTCTCTCTGAGACGGTTACATTTATCGTCTGCAAAGCTACGTCGCGTGCTGCGGTGTGCGGAGACACTAAAAGCACCATAGTAGAACACAGAAGAAGCTTCTAAGTTGAAGTAATAGCCAGTAAGAATTAGTACAATTCAAGATTTAGTTGTCGATTATTCACTTTTTAGCCGGCTTTGGTGGCTTGGACATGACCTAGGACCTTAAGATTTTGCATGAAAGGAGGAATAGCAGCCGCGTTGCACGGGAAAATGTGAAAAGTGTTCATATGTAGTAAAAACCTGAGAAATCCGTCCGTTTTCGTCATTAGTTATCGAATCGACTTAAAGCCATTTCGTCACATTGGCCGCTCTTCTCTCTGAAACGGTTACATTTATCGTCTACAAAGCTATGTCGCGTGCTGCGGTATGCGGAAACACTAAAACCACCATAGTAGAACACAGAAGAAGCTTCTATGTTGACGTAACAGCCAGTAAGAAGTAGTACAATTGAAGTTTTGGTTGCCGATTATTTACTTTTTAGCCGGCTTTGGTGGCTTGGACATGACCTAGGACCTTATGATTTTGCCTGAAATGAGGACTAGCAGCCACGTGACATGGGAGAATATGAAAGGTGTTCATATGTAGTAAAAACCTGAGAAATCCGTCCGTTTTCGTCATTTGTTATCGAATCGACTCAAAGCCAGATCGTCACATTGGCCGCCTTTCACTCTGAGAAGGTTACATTTATTGTCTGCAAAGCTATGTCGCATGCTGCGGTATGCGGAGACACTAAAAGCACCATAGAAGAACACAGAAGATGCTTCTAAGTTGAAGTAATAGCCAGTAAGAAGTAGTACAATTCAAGTTTTTAGTTGTCGATTATTCACTTTTTAGACGGCTTTGGTGGCTTGGACATCACCTAGGACGTTAAGATTATGCATGAAAGGAGGACTGGAAGCCGCGTTGCACGGGAGAATGTGAAAAGTGTTCATATGTAGTAAAAACCTGAGAAATGCGTCCGTTTTCGTCATTTGTTATCGAATCGACTTAAAGCCAGATCGTCACATTGGCCGCTATTCTCTCTGAGACGGTTACATTTATCGTCTTTAACGCTATGTCACGTGCTGCGGTATACGGAGACACTAAAAGCACCATAGTAGAACACAGGAGAAGCTTCTAAGTTGAAGTAATAGCCAGTAAGAAGTAGTACAATTCAAGTTTTAGTTATTGATTAGTAACTTTTTAGCCGGCTTTGGTGGCTTGGACATGACCTAGGACATTAAGATTTTGCATGAAAGGAAGACTAGCAGCCGCGTTGCTTGGGAGAATGTGAAAAGTGTTCATATGTAGTAAAAACCTGAGAAATCCGTCCGCTTTCGTCTTTGTTATTGAATCTACTTAAAGCCAGATCGTCACATGGTCGCTCTTCTCTCTGAGACGGTTACATTTATCGTCTGCAAAGCTATGTCGCGTGCTGCGGTATGCGGAGACACTAAAAGCACGATAGTAGAACACAGAAGAAGCTTCTAAGTTGAAGTAAAAGCGAGTAAGAAGTAGTACAATTCAAGTTTTAGTTGTCGATTATTCACTCTTTAGCCGGCTTTGGTGGCTTGGACATGACCTAGGACCTTAAGATTTTGCATGAAAGGAGGACTAGCAGCTGCGTTGCACGGGAGAATGTGAAAAGTGTTCATATGTAGTAAAAACCTGAGAAATCCGTCCGTTTTCGTCATTTGTTATCGAATCGACTTAAAGCCAGATCGTCACATTGGCCGCTCTTCTCTCTGAAACGGTTACATTTATCGCCTGCAAAGCTATGTCGCGTGCTGCGGTATGCGGAAACACTAAAAGCACCATAGTAGAACACAGAAGAAGCTTTTATGTTGAAGTAACAGCCAGTAAGAAGTAGTACAATTGAAGTTTTGGTTGTCGATTATTCACTTTTTAGCCGGCTTTGGTGGCTTGGACATGACCTAGGACCTTAAGATTTTGCATGAATTGAGGACTAGCAGCCACGTTGCATGGGAGAATGTGAAAAGTGTTCATATGTAGTAAAAACCTGAGAAATCCGCCCGTCTTCGTCATTTGTTATCGAATCGACTTAAAGCCAGATCGTCACATTGGCCGCTCTTCTCACTGAAACGGTTACATTTATCGTCTACAAAGCTATGTCGCGTGCTGCGGTATGCGAAAACACTAAAACCACCATAGTAGAACACAGAAGAAGCTTCTATGTTGACGTAACAGCCAGTAAGAAGTAGTACAATTGAAGTTTTGGTTGCCGATTATTTACTTTTTAGCCGGCTTTGGTGGCTTGGACATGACCTAGGACCTTATGATTTTGCCTGAAATGAGGACTAGCAGCCACGTGACATGGGAGAATATGAAAGGTGTTCATATGTAGTAAAAACCTGAGAAATCCGTCCGTTTTCGTCATTTGTTATCGAATCGACTCAAAGCCAGATCGTCACATTGGCCGCCTTTCACTCTGAGAAGGTTACATTTATTGTCTGCAAAGCTATGTCGCATGCTGCGGTATGCGGAGACACTAAAAGCACCATAGAAGAACACAGAAGATGCTTCTAAGTTGAAGTAATAGCCAGTAAGAAGTAGTACAATTCAAGTTTTTAGTTGTCGATTATTCACTTTTTAGACGGCTTTGGTGGCTTGGACATCACCTAGGACGTTAAGATTATGCATGAAAGGAGGACTGGAAGCCGCGTTGCACGGGAGAATGTGAAAAGTGTTCATATGTAGTAAAAACCTGAGAAATGCGTCCGTTTTCGTCATTTGTTATCGAATCGACTTAAAGCCAGATCGTCACATTGGCCGCTATTCTCTCTGAGACGGTTACACTTATCGTCTTTAACGCTATGTCACGTGCTGCGGTATACGGAGACACTAAAAGCACCATAGTAGAACACAGGAGAAGCTTCTAAGTTGAAGTAATAGCCAGTAAGAAGTAGTACAATTCAAGTTTTAGTTATTGATTAGTAACTTTTTAGCCGGCTTTGGTGGCTTGGACATGACCTAGGACATTAAGATTTTGCATGAAAGGAAGACTAGCAGCCGCGTTGCTTGGGAGAATGTGAAAAGTGTTCATATGTAGTAAAAACCTGAGAAATCCGTCCGCTTTCGTCTTTGTTATTGAATCTACTTAAAGCCAGATCGTCACATGGTCGCTCTTCTCTCTGAGACGGTTACATTTATCGTCTGCAAAGCTATGTCGCGTGCTGCGGTATGCGGAGACACTAAAAGCACGATAGTAGAACACAGAAGAAGCTTCTAAGTTGAAGTAAAAGCGAGTAAGAAGTAGTACAATTCAAGTTTTAGTTGTCGATTATTCACTCTTTAGCCGGCTTTGGTGGCTTGGACATGACCTAGGACCTTAAGATTTTGCATGAAAGGAGGACTAGCAGCTGCGTTGCACGGGAGAATGTGAAAAGTGTTCATATGTAGTAAAAACCTGAGAAATCCGTCCGTTTTCGTCATTTGTTATCGAATCGACTTAAAGCCAGATCGTCACATTGGCCGCTCTTCTCTCTGAGACGGTTACAACTATCGCCTGCAAAGCTATGTCGCGTGCTGCGGAATGCGGAGACACTAAAAGCACCATAGTTGAACACAGAAGAAGCTTCTAAGTTGAAGTAATAGCCAGTAAGAAGTAGTAGTATTCAAGTTTTAGTTGTCGATTATTCACTTTTTAGCCGGCTTTGGTGGCTCGGACATGAGGTGGAACCTTAAGATTTTGCATCAAAGGAGGACTAGCAGCCGCGTTGCACGGGAGAATGAGAAAAGTGTTCATATGTAGTAAAAACATAAGAAATCTATCCGTTTTCGTCATTTGTTATCGAATCGACTTAAAGCCAGATCGTCACATTGGCCGCTTTTCTCTCTGAGACGGTCACATTTATCGTCTGCAAAGCTATGTAGCGTGCTGCGGTATGCGGAGACACTAAAGGCAGCATAGTAGAACACAGATGAAGCTTCTAAGTTGAAGTAATAGCCAGTAAGAAGTAGTACAATTCATGTTTTAGGTGTCGATTATTCACTCTTTAGCCGGCTTTGGTGGCTTGGACATGACCTAGGACCTTAAGATTTTGCATGAAAGGAGGACTAGCAGCCGCGTTGCACGGGAGAATGTGAAGAGTGTTCATATGTAGTAAAAACCTGAGAAATCCGCCCGTTTTCACATTTGTAATCGAATCGACTTAAAGTGAGATCCTCACATTGGCCCCCTTTTCTCTCTGAGACGGTTACATTTGTTGTCTGCAAAGCTATGTCGCGTGCTGCGGTATGCGGAGACACTAAAAGCACCATAGTAGAACACAGAAGAAGCTTCTAAGTTGAAGTAATAGCCAGTAATATGTAGTACTATTCAAGTTTTAGTTGTCGATTATTCACTCTTTAGCCGGCTTTGGTGGCTTGGACATGACCTAGGACCTTAAGATTTTGCATGAAAGGAGGACTAGCAGCCGCGTTGCACGGGAGAATGTGAAATGTGTTCATATGTAGTAAAAACCTGAGAAATCTGTCCGTTTTCATCATTTGTTATCGAATCGACTTAAAGCAAGATCGTCACATTGGCCGCTCTTCACTCTGAAACGGTTACATTTATCCTCTACAAAGCTATTTCGCGTGCTGCGGTATGCCGAAACACTAAAAGCACCATAGTAGAACACAGAAGAAGCTTCTAAGTTGAAGTAAAAGCCAGTAAGAAGTAGTACAATTCAAGTTTTAGTTGTCGATTGTTCACTTTTTAGCCGGCTTTGGTGGCTATGACATGACCTAGGATCATAAGATTTTGCATGAAAGGAGGACTAGCAGCCGCGTTGCACGGGAGAATGTGAAAAGTGTTCATATGCAGTAAAAACCTGAGAAATCCGTCCGTTTTCGTCATTTTTTATCGAATCGACTTAAAGCCAGATCTTCACATTGGCCGCTTTTCTCTCTGAGACGGTTACATTTGTTGTCTGCAAAGCTATGTCGCGTGCTGCGTTATGCGGAAACACTAAAAGCACGATAGTAGAACACAGAAGAAGCTCCTAAGTTGAAGTAATAGCCAGTAAGAAGTAGTACAATTCAACTTTTAGTTGTCGATTGTTCACTTATTAGCCGGCTTTGGTGGCTATGACATGACCTAGGACCTTAAGATTTTGCATGAAAGGAGGACTAGCAGCCGAGTTGCACGGGAGAATGTGAAAAGTGTTCATATGCAGTAAAAACCTGAGAAATCCGTCCGTTTTCGTCATTTTTTATCGAATCGACTTAAAACCAGATCGTCACATTGGCCGCTTTTCTCTCTGAGATGGTCACATTTATCGTCTGCAAAGCTATGTCGCGTGCTGCGGTATGCGGAGACACTAAAAGCACGATAGTAGAACACAGAAGAAGCTTCCAAGTTGAAGTAAACGCCAGTAAGAAGTAGTACAATTCAAGTTTTAGTTGTCGATTGTTCACTTTTTAGCCGGCTTTGGTGGCTATGACATGACCTAGGATCATAAGATCTTGCATGAAAGGAGGACTAGCAGCCGCGTTGCATGGGAGAATGTGAAAAGTGTTCATATGTAGTACAAACCTGAGAAATCCGGCCGTTTTCATCATTTGTTATCGAATCGACTTAGAGCCAGATCGTCACATTGGCCGCTCTTCTCTCTGAAATGGTACATTTATCGTCTACAAAGCTATGTCGCGTGCTGCGGTATGCGGAAACACTAAAAGCACCATAGTAGAACACAGAAGAAGGTTCTATGTTGAAGTAATAGCCAGTAAGAAGTAGTACAATTGAAGTTTTAGTTGTCAATTATTCACTTTTTAGCTGCCTTTGTTGGCTTGAACATGCCCTAGGACCTTAAGATTTTGCATGAAAGGAGGACTAGCAGCCGCGTTGCATGGGAGAATGTGAAAAGTGTTCATATGTAGTAAAAACCTGAGAAATCCGTACGTTTTCGTCATTTGTTATCGAATCGACTTAAAGCCAGATCGTCACATAGGCCGCTTTTCTCTCTAAGACGGTTACATTTATCGTCTGCAAAGCTATGTCGTGTGCTTCGTTATGCGGAAACACTAAAAGCACCATAGTAGAACACAGAAGAAGCTTCTAAGTTGATGCAATAGCCAGTAAGAAGTAGTACAATTCAAGTTTTAGTTATCGATTATTCACCTGATAGCCGGCTTTGTTTGCTTGGACATGACCTAGGACCTTAAGATTTTGCATGAAAGGAGGACTAGCAGCCGCGTTGCATGGGAGAATGTGAAATGTGTTCATATGTAGTAAAAACCTGAGAAATCCGTCCATTTTCGTCATTTGTTATCGAATCGCCTTAAAGCCAGATCGTCACATTGGCCGCTCTTCTCTCTGAGACGGTTACATTAATCGTCTGCAAAGCTATGTCGCGAACTGCGGTATGCGGAGACACTAAAAGCACCATAGTAGAACACAGAAGAAGCTTCTAAGTTGAAGTGATAGCCAGTAAGAAGTTGTACAATTCAAGTTTTAGTTATCGATTATTCACTTTTTAGCCGGCTTTGGAGGCTTGGACATGAGGTGGAACGTTAAGATTTTGCATGAAAGGAGGACTAGCAGCCACGTTGCACGGGAGAATGTGAAAAGTGTTCATATGTAGTAAAAACCTGAGAAATCTGTCCGTTTTCGTCATTTGTTATCGAATCGACTTATAGCCAGATCGTCACATTGGCCGCTTTTCTCTCTGACACGGTCACATTTATCGTCTGCAAAGCTATGTCGCGTGCTGCGGTATGCGGAGACACTAAAAGCACGATAGTAGAACACAGAAGAAGCTTCTAAGTTGAAGTAAAAGCCAGTAAGACGTAGTACAATTCAAGTCTTAGTTGTCGATTGTTCACTTTTTAGCCGGCTTTGGTGGCTATGACATGACCTAGGATCATAAGATTTTGCATGAAAGGAGGACTAGCAGCCGCGTTGCACGGGAGAATGTGAAAAGTGTTCATATGTAGTGCAAACCTGAGACATCCGTCCGTTTTCATCATTTGTTATCGAATCGACTTAAAGCCAGATCGTCACATTGGCCGCTCTTCTCTCTGAAATGGTACATTTATTGTCTACAAAGCTATGTCGCGTGCTGCGGTATGCGGAAACACTAAAAGCACCATAGTAGAACACAGAAGAATATTCTAAGTTGAAGTAATAGCCAGTAAGAAGTAGTACAATTCAAGTTTTAGTTGCCGATTATTCACTTTTTAGCCTTCTTTGATGGCTTGGACATGACCTAGGACCTTAAGATTTTCCATGAAAGGAGGACTTGCAGCCGCGTTGCACGCGAGAATGTGAAAAGTGTTCATATGTAGTAAAAACCTGAGAAAACCGTCCGTTTTCGTCATTTGTTATCGAATCGACTTAAAGCCAGATCGTCACATTGGCCGTTCTTCTCTCTGAAACGGTTACATTTATCGTCTGCAAAGCTATGTCGCGTGCTGCGGTATGCGGAGACACTAAAAGCACCATAGAAGAACACAGAAGAAGCTCCTACGTTGAAGTAATAGCCAGTAAGACGTAGTACAATTCAAGTTTTAGTTATCGATTATTCACTTTTTAGCCGGCTTTGGTGGCTTGGACATGACCTAGGACCTTAAGATTTTGCATGAAAGGAGGACTAGCAGCCGAGTTGCACGGGAGAATGTGAAAAGTGTTCATATGCAGTAAAAACCTGAGAAATCCGTCCGTTTTCGTCGTTTTTTATCGAATCGACTTAAAGCCAGATCTTCACATTGGCCGCTTTTCTCTCTGAGACGGTTACATTTGTTGTCTGCAAAGCTATGTCGCGTGCTGCGGTATGCGGAAACACTAAAAGCACGATAGTAGAACACAGAAGGAGCTCCTAAGTTGAAGTAATAGCCAGTAAGAAGTAGTACAATTCAAGTTTTAGTTGTCGATTGTTCACTTATTAGCCGGCTTTGGTGGCTATGACATGACCTAGGACCTTAAGATTTTGCATGAAAGGAGGACTAGCAGCCGAGTTGCACGGGAGAATGTGAAAAGTGTTCATATGCAATAAAAACCTGAGAAATCCGTCCGTTTTCGTCATTTTTTATCGAATCGACTTAAAACCAGATCGTCACATTGGCCGCTTTTCTCTCTGAGATGGTCACATTTATCGTCTGCAAAGCTATGTCGCGTGCTGCGGTATGCGGAAACACTAAAAGCACCATAGTAGAACACAGAAGAAGCTTCTACGTTGAAGTAATAGCCAGTAAGAAGTAGTACAATTGAAGTTTTAGTTGTCAATTATTCACTTTTTAGCCGCCTTTGTTGGCTTGAACATGCCCTAGGACCTTAAGATTTTGCATGAAAGGAGGACTAGCAGCCGCGTTGCATGGGAGAATGTGAAAAGTGTTCATATGTAGTAAAAACCTGAGAAATCCGTACGTTTTCGTCATTTGTTATCGAATCGACTTAAAGCCAGATCGTCACATAGGCCGCTTTTCTCTCTAAGACGGTTACATTTATCGTCTGCAAAGCTATGTCGTGTGCTTCGTTATGCGGAAACACTAAAAGCACCATAGTAGAACACAGAAGAAGCTTCTAAGTTGATGCAATAGCCAGTAAGAAGTAGTACAATTCAAGTTTTAGTTATCGATTATTCACCTGATAGCCGGCTTTGGTGGCTTGGACATGACCTAGGACCTTAAGATTTTGCATGAAAGGAGGACTAGCAGCCGCGTTGCATGGGAGAATGTGAAATGTGTTCATATGTAGTAAAAACCTGAGAAATCCGTCCATTTTCGTCATTTGTTATCGAATCGCCTTAAAGCCAGATCGTCACATTGGCCGCTCTTCTCTCTGAGACGGTTACATTAATCGTCTGCAAAGCTATGTCGCGAACTGCGGTATGCGGAGACACTAAAAGCACCATAGTAGAACACAGAAGAAGCTTCTAAGTTGAAGTGATAGCCAGTAAGAAGTTGTACAATTCAAGTTTTAGTTATCGATTATTCACTTTTTAGCCGGCTTTGGAGGCTTGGACATGAGGTGGAACGTTAAGATTTTGCATGAAAGGAGGACTAGCAGCCACGTTGCACGGGAGAATGTGAAAAGTGTTCATATGTAGTAAAAACCTGAGAAATCTGTCCGTTTTCGTCGTTTGTTATCGAATCGACTTATAGCCAGATCGTCACATTGGCCGCTTTTCTCTCTGAGACGGTCACATTTATCGTCTGCAAAGCTATGTCGCGTGCTGCGGTATGCGGAGACACTACAAGCACGATAGTAGAACACAGAAGAAGCTTCTGAGTTGAAGTAAAAGCCAGTAAGAAGTAGTGCAATTCAAGTTTTAGTTGTCGATTGTTCACTTTTAGCCGGCTTTGGTGGCTATGACATGACCTAGAATCATAAGATTTTGCATGAAAGGAGGACTAGCAGCCGCGTTGCACGGGAGAATGTGAAGAGTGTTCATACGTAGTAAAAACCTGAGAAATCCGTCCGTTTTTGTCATTTTTATCGAATCGACTTAAAGCCAGATCGTCACATTGGCCGCTTTTCTCTCTGAGACGGTTACATTTATCGTCTGCAAAGCTATGTCGCGTGGTGCGGTATGCGGAAACACTAAAAGCACCATAGTAGAACACAGAAGAATCTTCTAAGTTGAAGTAATAGCCAGTAAGAAGTAGTACAATTCAAGTTTTAGTTGTCGATTATTCACTTTTTAGCCTTCTTTGGTGGCTTGGACATGACCTAGGACCTTAAGATTTTCCATGAAAGGAGGACTTGCAGCCGCGTTGCACGGGAGAATGTGAAAAGTGTTCATATGTAGTAAAAACCTGAGAAATCCGTCCGTTTTCGTCATTTGTCATCGAATCGACTTAAAGCCAGATCGTCACATTGGCCGTTCTTCTCTCTGAAACGGTTACATTTATCGTTTGCAAAGCTATGTCGCGTGCTGCGGTATGCGGAGACACTAAAAGCACCATAGAAGAACACAGAAGAAGCTTCTACGTTGAAGTAATAGCCAGTAAGACGTAGTACAATTCAAGTTTTAGTTGTCGATTATTCACTTTTTAGCCGGCTTTGGTGGCTTGGACATGACCTAGGACCTTAAGATTTTGCATGGAAGGAGGACTATCAGCCGCGTTGCACGGGAGAATGTGAAAAGTGTTCATATGTAGTAAAAACCTGAGAAATCCGTCCGTTTTCGTCATTTGATATCGAATCGACTTAAAGCCAGATCGCTCTTCTCTCTGAAACGGTTACACTTATCGGCTGCAAAGCTATTTTGCGCGCTGCGGTATGCGGAAACACTAAAAGCACCATAGAACAACACAGAAGAAGCTTCTAAGTTGAAGTAATAGCCACTAAGAAGTAGTACAATTCAAGTTTTAGTTGTCGATTATTTACTTTTTAGCCGGTTTTGGTTGCTTGGACATGACCTAGGACCTTAAGATTTTGCATGAAAGGAGGACTAGCAGCCGAGTTGCACGGGAGAATGTGAAAAGTGTTCATATGCAGTAAAAACCTGAGAAATCCGTCCGTTTTCGTCATTTTTTATCGAATCGACTTAAAGCCAGATCTTCACATTGGCCGCTTTTCTCTCTGAGACGGTTACATTTGTTGTCTGCAAAGCTATGTCGCGTGCTGCGGTATGCGGAAACACTAAAAGCACCATAGTAGAACACAGAAGAAGCTTCTAAGTTGAAGTAATAGCCAGTAAGAAGTAGTACAATTCAAGTTTTAGCTGTCGATTATTTACTTTTTAGCCGGCTTTGGTGGCTTGGACATGACCTAAGACCTTACGATTTAGCATGAAAGGAGGACTAGCAGCCGCGTTGCATGGGAGAATGTGAAAAGTGTTCATATGTAGTAAAAACCTGAGAAATCCGTCCGTTTTCGTCATTTGTTATCGAATCGACTTAAAGCCAGATCGTCACATTGGCCGCTTTTCTCTCTGAGGCGGTTACATTTATCGTCTGCAAAGCTATGTCGCGTGCTGCGGTATGCGGAGACAATAAAAGCACCATAGTGGAACACAGAAGAATCTTCTAAGTTGAAGTAATAGCCAGTAAGAAGTAGTACAACTCAAGTTTTAGTTATCGATTATTCACTTTTTAGCCGTCTTTGGTGGCTTGGACATGACCTAGGACCTTAAGATTTTGCATAACAGGAGGACTAGCAGCAGCGTTGCATGGGAGAATGAGAAAAGTGTTCATATGTAGTAAAAACCTGAGAAATCCTTCCGTTTTCGTCATTTGTTATCGAATCGACTTAAAGCCAGATCGTCACATTGGCCGTTCTTCTCTCTGAAACGGTTACATTTATCGTCTGCAAAGCTATGTCGCGTGCTGCGGTATGCGGAGACACTAAAAGCACCATAGAAGAACACAGAAGAAGCTCCTACGTTGAAGTAATAGCCAGTAAGACGTAGTACAATTCAAGTTTTAGTTGTCGATTATTCACTTTTTAGCCGGCTTTGGTGGCTTGGACATGACCTAGGACCTTAAGATTTTGCATGGAAGGAGGACTATCAGCCGCGTTGCATGGGAGAATGTGAAAAGTGTTCATATATAGTAAAAACCTGAGAAATCCGTCCGTTTTCGTCATTTGATATCGAATCGACTTAAAGCCAGATCGCTCTTCTCTCTGAAACGGTTACACTTATCGGCTGCAAAGCTATTTTGCCTGCTGCGGTATGCGGAAACACTAAAAGCACCATAGAACAACACAGAAGAAGCTTCTAAGTTGAAGTAATAGCCAGTAAGAAGTTGTACAATTCAAGTTTTAGTTGTCGATTATTTACTTTTTAGCCGGTTTTGGTGGCTTGGACATGACCTAGGACCTTAAGATTTTGCATGAAAGGAGGACTAGCAGCCGAGTTGCACGGGAGAATGTGAAAAGTGTTCATATGTAGTAAAAACCTGAGAAATCCGTACGTTTTCGTCATTTGTTATCGAATCGACTTAAAGCCAGATCGTCACATAGGCCGCTTTTCTCTCTAAGACGGTTACATTTATCGTCTGCAAAGCTATGTCGTGTGCTTCGTTATGCGGAAACACTAAAAGCACCATAGTAGAACACAGAAGAAGCTTCTAAGTTGATGCAATAGCCAGTAAGAAGTAGTACAATTCAAGTTTTAGTTATCGATTATTCACCTGATAGCCGGCTTTGGTGGCTTGGACATGACCTAGGACCTTAAGATTTTGCATGAAAGGAGGACTAGCAGCCGCGTTGCATGGGAGAATGTGAAATGTGTTCATATGTAGTAAAAACCTGAGAAATCCGTCCATTTTCGTCATTTGTTATCGAATCGCCTTAAAGCCAGATCGTCACATTGGCCGCTCTTCTCTCTGAGACGGTTACATTAATCGTCTGCAAAGCTATGTCGCGAACTGCGGTATGCGGAGACACTAAAAGCACCATAGTAGAACACAGAAGAGGCTTCTAAGTTGAAGTGATAGCCAGTAAGAAGTTGTACAATTCAAGTTTTAGTTATCGATTATTCACTTTTTAGCCGGCTTTGGAGGCTTGGACATGAGGTGGAACGTTAAGATTTTGCATGAAAGGAGGACTAGCAGCCACGTTGCACGGGAGAATGTGAAAAGTGTTCATATGTAGTAAAAACCTGAGAAATCTGTCCGTTTTCGTCGTTTGTTATCGAATCGACTTATAGCCAGATCGTCACATTGGCCGCTTTTCTCTCTGAGACGGTCACATTTATCGTCTGCAAAGCTATGTCGCGTGCTGCGGTATGCGGAGACACTAAAAGCACGATAGTAGAACACAGAAGAAGCTTCTAAGTTGAAGTAAAAGCCAGTAAGAAGTAGTACAATTCAAGTTTTAGTTGTCGATTATTCACTTTTTAGCCTTCTTTGGTGGCTTGGACATGACCTAGGACCTTAAGATTTTCCATGAAAGGAGGACTTGCAGCCGCGTTGCACGGGAGAATGTGAAAAGTGTTCATATGTAGTAAAAACCTGAGAAATCCGTCCGTTTTCGTCATTTGTTATCGAATCGACTTAAAGCCAGATCGTCACATTGGCCGTTCTTCTCTCTGAAACGGTTACATTTATCGTCTGCAAAGCTATGTCGCGTGCTGCGGTATGCGGAGACACTAAAAGCACCATAGAAGAACACAGAAGAAGCTTCTACGTTGAAGTAATAGCCAGTAAGACGTAGTACAATTCAAGTTTTAGTTGTCGATTATTCACTTTTTAGCCGGCTTTGGTGGCTTGGACATGACCTAGGACCTTAAGATTTTGCATGGAAGGAGGACTATCAGCCGCGTTGCACGGGAGAATGTGAAAAGTGTTCATATGTAGTAAAAACCTGAGAAATCCGTCCGTTTTCGTCATTTGATATCGAATCGACTTAAAGCCAGATCGCTCTTCTCTCTGAAACGGTTACGCTTATCGGCTGCAAAGCTATTTTGCGTGCTGCGGTATGCGGAAACACTAAAAGCACCATAGAAGAACACAGAAGAAGCTTCTACGTTGAAGTAATAGCCAGTAAGACGTAGTACAATTCAAGTTTTAGTTGTCGATTATTCACTTTTTAGCCGGCTTTGGTGGCTTGGACATGACCTAGGACCTTAAGATTTTGCATGAAAGGAGGACTAGCAGCCGAGTTGCACGGGAGAATGTGAAAAGTGTTCATATGCAGTAAAAACCTGAGAAATCCGTCCGTTTTCGTCATTTTTTATCGAATCGACTTAAAGCCAGATCTTCACATTGGCCGCTTTTCTCTCTGAGACAGTTACATTTGTTGTCTGCAAAGCTATGTCGCGTGCTGCGGTATGCGGAAACACTAAAAGCACCATAGTAGAACACAGAAGAAGCTTCTAAGTTGAAGTAATAGCCAGTAAGAAGTAGTAAAATTCAAGTTTTAGCTGTCGATTATTCACTTTTTAACCGGCTTTGGTGGCTTGGACATGACCTAAGACCTTACGATTTAGCATGAAAGGAGGACTAGCAGCCGCGTTGCATGGGAGAATGTGAAAAGTGTTCATATGTAGTAAAAACCTGAGAAATCCGTCCGTTTTCGTCATTTGTTATCGAATCGACTTAAAGCCAGATCGTCACATTGGCCGCTTTTCTCTCTGAGGCGGTTACATTTATCGTCTGCAAAGCTATGTCGCGTGCTGCGGTATGCGGAGACAATAAAAGCACCATAGTAGAACACAGAAGAAGCTTCTAAGTTGAAGAAATAGCCAGTAAGAAGTAGTACAATTCAAGTTTTAGTTATCGATTATTCACTTCTTAGCCGTCTTTGGTGGCTTGGACATGACCTAGGACCTTAAGATTTTGCATAACAGGAGGACTAGCAGCAGCGTTGCATGGGAGAATGAGAAAAGTGTTCATATGTAGTAAAAACCTGAGAAATCCTTCCGTTTTCGTCATTTGTTATCGAATCGACTTAAAGCCAGATCGTCACATTGGCCGTTCTTCTCTCTGAAACAGTTACATTTATCGTCTGCAATGCTATGTCGCGTGCTGCGGTATGCCGAAACACTAAAAGCACCATAGGAGAACACAGAAGAAGCTTCTAATTTGAAGTAATAGTCAGTAAGAAGTAGTACAATTCAAGTTTTAGTTTTCGATTATTCACTTTTTAGCCGGCTTTGGTGGCTTTGACATTAGGTGGAACCTTAAGATTTTGCATGAAAGGAGGACTAGCAGCCGCGTTGCACGCGAGAATGTGAAAAGTGTTCATATGTAGTAAAAACCTGAGAAATCTGTCCGCTTTCGTCATTTGTTATCGAATCGACTTAAAGCCAGATCGTCACATTGGCCGCTCTTCTCTCTGAAACGGTTACATTTATCGTCTGCAAAGCTATGTCGCGTGCTGCGGTATGCGGAAACACTAAAAGCACCATAGTAGAACACAGAAACGCTTCTAAGTTGAAGTAATAGCCAGAAAGAAGTAGTACAATTCAAGTTTTAGTTGTCGATTATTCACTTTTTAGCCGGCTTTGGTGGCTTGGACATGACCTAGGACCTTACGATTTTGCATGAAAGGAGGACTAGCAGCCGCGTTGCATGGGAGAATGTGAAAAGTGTTCATATGTAGTAAAAACCTGAGAAATCAGTCCGTTTTCGTCATTTGTTATCGAATCGACTTAAAGCCAGATCGTCACATTGGGCGCTTTTCTCTCTGAGACGGTTACATTTATCGTCTGCAAAGCTATGTCGCGTGCTGCGGTATGCGGAGACACTAAAAGGACCATAGTAGAACACAGAAGAAGCATCTAAGTTAAAGTAATAGCCAGTAAGAAGTAGTACAATTCAAGTTTTAGTTATCGATTATTCACTTTTTAGCCGTCTTTGGTGGCTTGGACATGACCTAGGACCTTAAGATCTTGCATAAAAGGAAGACTAGCAGCAGCGTTGCATGGGAGAATGTGAAAAGTGTTCATATGTAGTAAAAACCTGAGAAATCCGTCCGTTTTCGTCATTTGTTATCGAATCGACTTAAAGCCAGATCGTCACATTAGCCGTTCTTCTCTCTGAAACAGTTACATTTATCGTCTGCAAAGCTATGTCGCGTGCTGCGGTATGCCGAAACACTAAAAGCACCATAGGAGAACACAGAAGAAGCTTCTAATTTAAAGTAATAGCCAGTAAGAAGTAGTACAATTCAAGTTTTAGTTGTCGATTATTCACATTTTAGCCGGCTTTGGTGGCTTTGACATTGGTGGAACCTTAAGATTTTGCATGAAAGGAGGACTAGCAGCCGCGTTGCACGCGAGAATGTGAAAAGTGTTCATAAGTAGTAAAAACCTGAGAAATCCGTCCGTTTTCGTCATTTGTTGTCGAATCGACTTAAAGCCAGATCGTCACATTGGCCGCTTTTCTCTCAGAGACGGTTACATTTATCGTCTGCAAAGCTATGTCGCGTGCTGCGGTATGCGGAAACACTAAAAGCACCATAGTAGAACACAGAAGAAGCTTCTAAGTTGAAGTAATAGCCAGTAAGAAGTAGTACAATTCAAGTTTTAGTTGTCGATTATTCACTTTTTATCCTTCTTTGGTGGCTTGGACATGACATGGGACCTTAAGATTTTGCATGAAAGGAGGACTTGCAGCCGCGTTGCACGGGAGAATGTGAAAAGTGTTCATATGTAGTAAAAACCTGAGAAATCCGTGGGTTTTCGTCATTTGTTATAGTATCGACTTAAAGCCAGATCGTCCCATTGGCCGCTTTTCTCTCTGAGACGGTTACATTTATCGTCTGCAAAGCTATGTCGCGTGCTGCGGTATGACGAAACACTAAAAGCACCATAGTAGAACACAGAAGAAGCTTCTAATTTGAAGTAATAGCCAGTAAGAAGTAATAGTATTCAAGTTTTAGTTGTCGATTATTCACTATTTAGCCGGCTTTGGTGGCTTTGACATTAGGTGGAACCTTAAGATTTTGCATGAAAGGAGGACTAGCAGCCGCGTTGCACGCGAGAATGTGAAAAGTGTTCATATGTAGTAAAAACCTGAGAAATCCGTCAGGTTTCGTCATTTGTTATCGAATCGACTTAAAGCCAGATCGTCACATTGGCCGCTCTTCTCTCTGAAACGGTTAAATTTATCGTCTGCAAAGCTATGTCGCGTACTGCGGTATGCAGAAACACTAAAAGCACCATAGTAGAACACAGAAGAAGCTTCTATGTTGAAGTAATAGCCAGTAAGAAGTAATACAATTCAAGTTTTAGTTGTCGATTATTCACTTTTTAGCCTGCTTTGGTGGCTTGGACATGACCTAGGACCTTAAGATTTTGCATGAAAGGAGGACTAGCAGGCGCGTTGCATGGGAGAATGTGAAAAGTGTTCATTTGTAGTAAAAACCTGAGAAATTAGTCCGTTTTCGTCGTTTGTAATCGAATCGACTTAAAGCCAGATCGTCGCATTGGCCGCTTTTCTCTCTGAGACGGTTACATTTATCGTCTGCAAAGCTATGTCGCGTGCTGCGGTATGCGGAAATACTTAAAGCACCATAGTAGAACACAGAAGAAGCTTCTAAGTTGAAGTTATAGCCAGTAAGAAGTAGTACAATTCAAGTTTTAGTTGTCGATTATTCACTTTTTAGCCGGCTTTGGTGGCTTGGACATGACCTAGGACCTTAAGATTTTCCATGAAAGGAGGACTTGCAGCCGCGTTGCACCAGAGAATGTGAAAAGTGTTCATATGTAGTAAAAACCTGAGAAAACCGTCCGTTTTCGTCATTTGTTATCGAATCGACTTAAAGCCAGATCGTCACATTGGCCGTTCTTCTCTCTGAAACGGTTACATTTATCGTCTGCAAAGCTATGTCGCGTGCTGCGGTATGCCGAAACACTAAAAGCACCTTAGTAGAACACAGAAGAAGCTTCTAATTTGAAGTAATAGCCAGTAAGAAGTAGTACAATTCAAGTTTTAGTTGTCGATTATTCACTTTTTAGCCGGCTTTACTGGCTTGGACATTAAGTGGAACCTTAATATTTTGCATGAAAGGAGGAGTAGCAGCCGCGTTGCACGGGAGAATGTGAAAAGTGTTCATATGTAGTAAAAACCTGAGAAATCCGTCCGTTTTCGTCATTTGTTATCGAATCGACTTAAAGCCAGATCGTCACATTGGCCGTTCTTCTCTCTGAAACGGTTACATTTATCGTCTGCAAAGCTATGTCGCGTGCTGCGGTATGCCGAAACACTAAAAGCACCTTAGTAGAACACAGAAGAAGCTTCTAATTTGAAGTAATAGCCAGTAAGAAGTAGTACAATTCAAGTTTTAGTTGTCGATTATTCACTTTTTAGCCGGCTTTACTGGCTTGGACATTAAGTGGAACCTTAATATTTTGCATGAAAGGAGGAGTAGCAGCCGCGTTGCACGGGAGAATGTGAAAAGTGTTCATATGTAGTAAAAACCTGAGAAATCCGTCCGTTTTCGTCATTTGTTATCGAATCGACTTAAAGCCAGATCGTCGCATTGGCCGATTTTCTCTCTGAGACGGTTACATTTATCGTCTGCAAAGCTATGTCGCGTGCTGCAGTATGCGTAAACACTAAAAGCACCATAGTAGAACACAGAAGAAGGTTCTAAGTTGAAGTAATAGCCAGTAAGAAGTAGTACAATTCAAGTTTTAGTTGTCGATTATTCACTTTTTAGCCGGCTTTGGTGGCTATGACATGACCTAGGACCATAAGATTTTGCATGAAAGGAGGACTAGCAGCCGAGTTGCACGGGAAAATGTGAAAAGTGTTCATATGTAGTAAAAACCTTAGAAATCCGTTCGTTTTCGTCACTTGTTGTCGAATCGACTTAAAGACACATCGTCACTTTGGCCGCTCTTCTGTCTGAAACGGTTACATTTATCGTCTGCAAAGCTATGTCGCGTGCTGCGGCATGCGGAAACACTAAAAGCACCATAGTAGAACACAGAAGAAGCTTCTATGTTGAAGTAATATCCAGTAAGAAGTAGTACAATTCAAGTTTTAGTTGTCGATTATTCACTTTTTAGCCTGCTTTGGTGGCTTGGACATGACCTATGACCTTAAGATTTTGCATGAAAGGAGGACTTGCAGCCGCGTTGCATGGGAGAATGTGAAAAGAGTTCATATGTAGTAAAAACCTGAGAAATCCGTCCGTTTTCGTCATTTGTTATCGAATCGACTTGAAGCCAGATCGTCACATTGGGCGCTTTTCTCTCTGAGACGGTTACATTTATCGTCTGCAAAGCTATGTCGCGTGCTGCGGTATGCGGAAACACTTAAAGCACCATAGTAGAACACAGAAGAAGCTTGTAAGTTAAAGTAATAGCCAGTAAGAAGTAGTACAATTCAAGTATTAGTTGTCGGTTATTCACTTTTTAGCCGGCTTTGGTGGCTTGGACATGACCTAGGACGTTAAGATTTTCCATGAAAGGAGGACTTGCAGCCGCGTTGCACGGGAGAATGTGAAAAGTGCTCATATGTAGTAAAAACCTGAGAAATCCGTCCGTTTTCGTCATTTGTTATCGAATCGACTTAAAGCCAGATCGTCACATTGGCCGATCTTCTCTCTGAAACGGTTACATTTATCGTCTGCAAAGCTATGTCGCGTGCTGCGGTATGCCGAAACACTAAAAGCAACATAGTAGAATACAGAAGAAGCTTCTAAGTTGAAGTAATAGCCAGTAAGAAGTAGTACAATTCAAGTTTTAGTTGTCGATTATTAACTTTTTAGCCTTCTTTGGTGGCTTGGACATGACCTAGGACCTTAAGATTTTCCATGAAAGGAGGACTTGCAGCTGCGTTGCACGGGAGAATGTGAAAAGTGTTCATATGTATTAAAAACATGAGAAATCGGTTCGTTTTCGTCATTTGTTATCGAATCGACTTAAAGCCAGATCGTCAAATTGGTCGCTCTTCTCTTTGAAACGGTTACATTTATCGTTTGCAAAGCTATGTCGCGTGCTGCGGTATGAGGACACACTAAAAGCACCATAGTTAAACACAGAAGAAGCTTCTAAGTTGTAGTAATAACCAGTAAGAAGTAGTACAATTCAAGTTTTAGTTATCGATTATTCACTTTTTAGCCGTCTTTGGTGGCTTGGACATGACCTAGGACCTTAAGATCTTGCATAAAAGGAGGACTAGCAGCAGCGTTGCATGGGAGAATGTGAAAAGTGTTCATATGTAGTAAAAACCTGAGAAATCCGTCCGTTTTCGTCATTTGTTATCGAACCGACTTAAAGCCAGATCGTCACATTAGCCGTTCTTCTCTCTGAAACAGTTACATTTATCGTCTGCAAAGCTATGTCGCGTGCTGCGGTATGCCGAAACACTAAAAGCACCATAGGAGAACACAGAAGAAGCTTCTAATTTGAACTAATAGCCAGTAAGAAGTAGTACAATTCAAGTTTTAGTTGTCGATTATTCACTTTTTAGCCTTCTTTGGTGGCTTGGACATGACATGGGACCTTAAGATTTTCCATGAAAGGAGGACTTGCAGCCGCGTTGCACGGGAGAATGTGAAAAGTGTTCATATGTAGTAAAAACCTGAGAAATCCGTGGGTTTTCGTCATTTGTTATAGTATCGACTTAAAGCCAGATCGTCACATTGGCCGCTTTTCTCTCTGAGACGGTTACATTTATCGTCTGCAAAGCTATGTCGCGTGCTGCGGTATGACGAAACACTAAAAGCACCATAGTAGAACACAGAAGAAGCTTCTAATTTGAAGTAATAGCCAGTAAGAAGTAGTAGAATTCAAGTTTTATTTGTCGATTATTCACTTTTTAGCCGGCTTTGGTGGCTTTGACATTAGGTGGAACCTTAAGATTTTGCATGAAAGGAGGACTAGCAGCCGCGTTGCACGCGAGAATGTGAAAAGTGTTCATATGTAGTAAAAACCTGAGAAATCCGTCCGCTTTCGTCATTTGTTATCGAATCGACTTAAAGCCAGATCGTCACATTGGCCGCTCTTCTCTCTGAAACGGTTACATTTATCGTCTGCAAAGCTATGTCGCGTGCTGCGGTATGCGGAAACACTAAAAGCACCATAGTAGAACACAGAAAAGCTTCTAAGTTGACGTAATAGCCAGAAAGAAGTAGTACTATTCAAGTTTTAGTTGTCGATTATTCACTTTTTAGCCGGCTTTGGTGGCTCTGACATGACCTAGGACCTTAAGATTTTGCATGAAAGGAGGAATAACAGCCGCGTTGCATGGGAGAATGTGAAAAGTGTTCATATGTAGTAAAAACCTGAGAAATCCGTCCGTTTTCCTCATTTGTTATCGAATCGACTTAAAGCCAGATCGTCACATTGGGCGCTTTTCTCTCTGATACGGTTACATTTATCGTCTGCAAAGCTATGTCGCGTGCTGCGGTATGCGTAAACACTAAAAGCACAATAGTAGAACACAGAAGAAGCTTCTAATTTGAAGTAATAGCCAGTAAGAAGTAGTACAATTAAAGTTTTAGTTGTCGATTATTCACTTTTTAGCCGGCTTTGGAAGCTTGGACATGACCTAGGACCTTAAGATTTTGCATGAAAGGAGGAGTAGCAGCCGCGTTGCCCGCAAGAATGTGAAAAGTGTTCATATGTAGTAAAAACCTGAGAAATCCGTCCGTTTTCGTCATTTGTTATCGAATCGACTATAAGACAGATCGTCACATTGGCCGCTTTTCTCTCTGAGGCGGTTACATTTATCGTCTGCAATGCTATGTCGCGTGCTGCGGTATGCGGAGACACTAAAAGCACCATAGTAGAACACAGAAGAAGCTTCTAAGTTGAAACAATGGCCAGTAAGAAGTAGTACAATTCAAGTTTTAGTTGTCAATTATTCACTTTTTAGCCGGCTTTGGTGGCTTGGACATCACTTAGGACCTTAAGATTTTGCATGAAAGGAGGACTTGCACCCGCGTTGCAAGGGAGAATGTGAAAAGTGTTCATATGTAGTAAAAACCTGAGAAATCCGTCCGTTTTCGTCATTTGTTATCGAATCGACTTAAAGCCAGATCGTCACATTGGCCGCTCTTCTCTCTGAAACGGTTACATTTATCGTCTGCAAAGCTATGTCGCGTACTGCGGTATGCGGAAACACTAAAAGCACCATAGTAGAACACAGAAGAAGCTTCTATGTTGAAGTAATAGCCAGTAAGAAGTAGTACAATTCAAGTTTTAGTTGTCGATTATTCACTTTTTAGCCTGCTTTGGTGGCTTGGACATGACCTAGGACCTTAAGATTTTGCATGAAAGGAGGACTAGCAGGCGCGTTGCATGGGAGAATGTGAAAAGTGTTCATTTGTAGTAAAAACCTGAGAAATCAGTCCGTTTTCGTCATTTGTAATTGATTCGACTTAAAGCCAGATCGTCACATTGGCCGTTCTTCTCTCTGAAACGGTTACATTTATCGTCTGCAAAGCTATGTCGCGTGCTGCGGTATGCCGAAACACTAAAAGCACCTTAGTAGAACGAAGAAGAAGCTTCTAATTTGAAGTAATAGCCAGTAAGAAGTAGTACAATTCAAGTTTTAGTTGTCGATTATTCACTTTTTAGCCGGCTTTACTGGCTTGGACATTAAGTGGAACCTTAATATTTTGCATGAAAGGAGGAGTAGCAGCCGCGTTGCACGGGAGAATGTGAAAAGTGTTCATATGTAGTAAAAACCTGAGAAATCCGTCCGTTTTCGTCATTTGTTATCGAATCGACTTAAAGCCAGATCGTCGCATTGGCCGCTTTTATCTCTGAGACGGTTACATTTATCGTCTGCAAAGCTGTGTCGCGTGCTGCAGTATGCGTAAACACTAAAAGCACCATAGTAGAACACGGAAGAAGGTTCTAAGTTGAAGTAATAGCCAGTAAGAAGTAGTACAATTCAAGTTTTAGTTGTCGATTATTCACTTTTTAGCCGGCTTTGGTGGCTATGACATGACCTAGGACCATAAGATTTTGCATGAAAGGAGGACTAGCAGCCGAGTTGCACGGGAAAATGTGAAAAGTGTTCATATGTAGTAAAAACCTTAGAAATCCGTTCGTTTTCGTCACTTGTTGTCGAATCGACTTAAAACCACATCGTCACTTTGGCCGCTCTTCTGTCTGAAACGGTTACATTTATCGTCTGCAAAGCTATGTCGCGTGCTGCGGTATGCGGAAACACTAAAAGCACCATAGTAGAACACAGAAGAAGCTTCTATGTTGAAGTAATATCCAGTAAGAAGTAGTACAATTCAAGTTTTAGTTGTCGATTATTCACTTTTTAGCCGGCTTTGGTGGAATGGACATGACCTAGGACTTTACGATTTTGCATGAAACGGCGACTAGCAGCCGCGTTCCACGGGAGAATGTGAAAAGTGTTCATATGTAGTAGAAAACCTGATAAATCCGCACGTTTTCGTCATTTATTATCGAATTGACTTAAAGCCAGATCGTCACATTTGCCGCTTTTCGCTCTGAGACGGTTACATTTATCGTCTGCAAAGCTATGTCGCGTGCTGCAGTATACCGAAACACTAAAAGCACCATAGTAGAACACAGAAGAAGCTTCTAATTTGAAGTAATAGCCAGTAAGAAGTAGTACAATTCAAGTTTTAGTTTTCGATTATTCGCTTTTTAGCCGGCTTTGGTGGCTTGGACATGACCTAGGACCTTAAGATTTTGCATGAAAGGAGGACTAGCAGCCGCGTTGCACGGGAGAATGTGAAAAGTGTTCATATGTAGTAAAAACCTGATAAATCCGTCCGTTTTCGTCATTTGTTATCGAATCGACTTAAAGCCAGATCGTCACATTGGCCGTTCTTCTCTCTGAAACGGTTACATTTATCGTCTGCAAAGCTATGTCGCGTGCTGCAGTATACCGAAACACTAAAAGCACCATAGTAGAACACAGAAGAAGCTTCTAATTTGAAGTAATAGCCAGTAAGAAGTAGTACAATTCAAGTTTTAGTTGTGGATTATTCACTTTTTAGCCGGCTTTGGTGGCTTGGACATGACCTAGGACCTTAAGATTTTGCATGAAAGGAGGAGTAGCAGTCGCGTTGCCCGCGAGAATGTGAAAAGTGTTCATATGTAGTAAAAACCTGAGAAATCCGTCCGCTTTCGTCATTTGTTATCGAATCGCCTTAAAGACAGATCGTCACATTGGCCGCTTTTCTCTCTGAGACGGTTACATTTATCGTCTGCAAAGCTATGTCGCGTGCTGCAGTATACCGAAACACTAAAAGCACCATAGTAGAACACAGAAGAAGCTTCTAATTTGAAGTAATAGCCAGTAAGAAATAGTACAAATCAAGTTTTAGTTGTCGATTATTCACTTTTTAGCCGGCTATGGTGGCTTGGACATGACCTAGGACCTTAAGATGTTCCATGAAAGGAGGACTAGCAGCCGCGTTGCATGGGAGAATGTGAAAAGTGTTCATATGTAGTAAAAACCTGAGAAATCCGTCCGTTTTCGTCATTTGTTATCGAATCGACTTAAAGCCAGATCGTCACATTGGCCGCTTTCTCTCTGAGACGGTTACATTTATCGTCTGCAAAGCTATGTCGCGTGCTGCGGTTTGCGGAGACATTAAAGCACCATAGTAGAGCACAGAAGAAGCTTCTAAGTTGAAGCAATAGCCAGTAAGAAGTAGTACAATTCAAGTTTTAGTTGTCGATTATTCACATTTTAGCCGGCTTTGGTGGCTTGGACATCACCTAGGACCTTAAGATTTTGCGTGAAAGGAGGACTTGCAGCCGCGTTGCAAGGGAGAATGTGAAAAGTGTTCATATGTAGTAAAAACCTAAGAAATCCGTCCGCTTTCGTCACTTGTTATCGAATCGACTTAAAGTCAGATCGTCACATTGGCCGCTTTTCTCTCTGAGACGGTTACATTTATCGTATGCAAAGCTATGTCGCGTGCTGCGGTATGCGGAGACACTAAAAGCACCATAGTAGAACACTGAAGAAGCTTCTACGTTGAAGCAATAGCCAGTGAGAAGTAGTACAATTCAAGTTTTAGTTGTCGATTATTCACTTTTTAGCCGACTTTGGTGGCTTGGGCATGACCTAGGACCTTAAGATTTTGCATGAAAGGAGGACTAGCAGCCGCTTTGCACGCGGGATGTGAAAAGTGTTCATATGCAGTAAAAACCTGAGAAATCCGTCCGTTTTCGTCATTTGTTATCGAATCGACTTAAAGCCAGATCGTCACATTGGCCGCTTTTCTGTCTGAAACGGTTACATTTATCGTCTGCAAATCTATGTCGCTTGCTGCGGTATGCTTAGACGCAAAAAGCACCATAGTAGAACACAGAAGAAGCTTCTAAGTTAAACTAATAGCCAGTAAGAAGTAGTAAAATTGAAGTTTTAGTTGTCGATTATTCACTTTTTAGCCGGCTTTGGTGGCTTGGACATGACCTAGGTCGTTAAGATGTTGCATGAAAGGAGGACTTGCAGCCGCGTTGCATGGGAGAATGTGAAAAGTGTTCATATGTAGTAAAAACCTGAGAAATCAGTCCGTTTTCGTCATTTGTTATCGAATCGACTTAAAGCCAGATCGTCACATTGGCCGCTTTTCTCTCTGAGACGGTTACATTTATCGTCTGCAAAGCTATGTCGCGTGCTGCGGTATGCGGAGACACTAAAAGCACCATAGTAGAGCACAGAAGAAGCTTCTAAGTTGAAGTAATAGCCAGTAAGAAGTAGTACAATTCAAGTTTTAGTTATCGATTATTCACTTTTTAGCCGACTTTGGTGGCTTGGACATGACCTAGGACCTTAAGATTTTGCATGAAAGGAGGAGTAGCAGCCGCGTTGCCCGCGAGAATGTGAAAAGTGTTCTTATGTAGTAAAAACCTGAGAAATCCGTCCGCTTTCGTCACTTGTTATCGAATCGACTTAAAGTCAGATCGTCACATTGGCCGCTTATCTCTCTGAGACGGTTACATTTATCGTCTGCAAAGCTATGTCGCGTGCTGCAGTATACCGAAACACTAAAAGCACCATAGTAGAACACAGAAGAAGCTTCTAATTTGAAGTAATAGCCAGTAAGAAGTAGTACAATTCAAGTTTTAGTTTTCGATTATTCGCTTTTTAGCCGGCTTTGGTGGCTTGGACATGACCTAGGACCTTAAGATTTTGCATGAAAGGAGGACTAGCAGCCGCGTTGCACGGGAGAATGTGAAAAGTGTTCATATGTAGTAAAAACCTGATAAATCCGTCCGTTTTCGTCATTTGTTATCGAATCGACTTAAAGCCAGATCGTCACATTGGCCGTTCTTCTCTCTGAAACGGTTACATTTATCGTCTGCAAAGCTATGTCGCGTGCTGCAGTATACCGAAACACTAAAAGCACCATAGTAGAACACAGAAGAAGCTTCTAATTTGAAGTAATAGCCAGTAAGAAGTAGTACAATTCAAGTTTTAGTTGTCGATTATTCACTTTTTAGCCGGCTTTGGAGGCTTGGACATGACCTAGGACCTTAAGATTTTGCATGAAAGGAGGAGTAGCAGCCGCGTTGCATGGGAGAATGTGAAAAGTATATGTAGTAAAAACCTGAGAAATCCGTCCGTTTTCTTCATTTGTTATCGAATCGACTTAAAGCCAGATCGTCACATTGGCCGTTCTTCTCTCTGAAACGGTTACATTTATCGTCTGCAAAGCTATGTCGCGTGCTGCAGTATGCCGAAACACTAAAAGCACCTTAGTAGAACACAGAAGAAGCTTCTAATTTGAAGTAATAGCCAGTAAGAAGTAGTACAATTCAAGTTTTAGTTGTCGATTATTCACTTTTTAGCCGGCTTTGGTGGCTTGGACATTAGGTGGAACCTTAATATTTTGCATGAAAGGAGGAGTAGCAGCCGCGTTGCACGGGAGAATGTGAAAAGTGTTCATATGTAGTAAAAACCTGAGAAATCCGTCCGTTTTCGTCATTTGTTATCGAATCGACTTAAAGCCAGTTCGTCACATTGGCCGCTCTTCTCTCTGAAACGGTTACATTGATCGTCTGCTAACCTATGTCGCGTGCTGCGGTATGCGGAAACACTAAAAGCACCATAGTAGAACACAGAAGAAGCTTCTATGTTGAAGTAATAGCCAGTAAGAAGTAGTACAATTGAAGTTTTAGTTGTCGATTATTCACTTTTTAGCCTGCTTTGGTGGCTTGGACATGACCTAGGACCTTAAGATTTTGCATGAAAGGAGGACTAGCAGCCGCGTTGCACGGGAGAATGTGAAAAGTGTTCATATGTAGTAAAAACCTGATAAATCCGTCCGTTTTCGTCATTTGTTATCGAATCGACTTAAAGCCAGATCGTCACATTGTCCGTTCTTCTCTCTGAAACGGTTACATTTATCGTCTGCAAAGCTATGTCGCGTGCTGCAGTATACCGAAACACTAAAAGCACCATAGTAGAACACAGAAGAAGCTTCTAATTTGAAGTAATAGCCAGTAAGAAGTAGTACAATTCAAGTTTTAGTTGTCGATTATTCACTTTTTAGCCTGCTTTGGTGGCTTGGACATGACCTAGGACCTTAAGATTTTGCATGAAAGGAGGACTAGCAGCCGCGTTGCACGGGAGAATGTGAAAAGTGTTCATATGTAGTAAAAACCTGAGAAATCCGTCCGCTTTCGTTATTTGTTATCGAATCGCCTTAAAGACAGATCGTCACATTGGCCGCTTTTCTCTCTGAGACGGTTACACTTATCGTCTGCAAACCTATGTCGCGTGCTGCGGTATGCGGAGACACTAAAAGCACCATAGTAGAGCACAGAAGAAGCTTCTAAGTTGAAGTAATAGCCAGTAAGAAGTAGTACAATTCTAGTTTTAGTTATCGATTATTCACTTTTTAGCCGTCTTTGGTGGCTTGGGCATGACCTAGGACCTTAAGATTTTGCATGAAAGGAGGAGTAGCAGCCGCGTTGCCCGCGAGAATGTGAAAAGTGTTCATATGTAGTAAAAACCTGAGAAATCCGTCCGCTTTCGTCACTCGTTATCGAATCGACTTAAAGTCAGATCGTCACATTGGCCGCTTTTCTCTCTGAGACGGTTACATTTATCGTATGCAAAGCTATGTCGCGTGCTGCGGTATGCGGAGACACTAAAAGCACCATAGTAGAACACAGAAGAAGCTTCTACGTTGAAGCAATAGCCAGTGAGAAGTAGTACAATTCAATTTTTAGTTGTCGATTATTCACTTTTTAGCCGACTTTGGTGGCTTGGGCATGACCTAGGACCTTAAGATTTTGCATGAAAGGAGGACTAGCAGCCGCGTTGCATGGGAGAATGTGAAAAGTGTTCATATGCAGTAAAAACCTGAGAAATCCGTCCGTTTTCGTCATTTGTTATCGAATCGACTTAAAGCCAGATCGTCACATTGGCCGCTCTTCTCACTGAAACGGTTACATTTATCGTCTGCAAAGCTATGTCGCGTGCTGCGGTTTGCGGAGACACTAAAAGCACCATAGTAGAGCACAGAAGAAGCTTCTAAGTTGAAGCAATAGCCAGTAAGAAGTAGTACAATTCAAGTTTTAGTTGTCGATTATTCACTTTTTAGCCGGCTTTGGTGGCTTGGACATCACCTAGGACCTTAAGATTTTGCGTGAAAGGAGGACTTGCAGCCGCGTTGCAAGGGAGAATGTGAAAAGTGTTCATATGTAGTAAAAACCTGAGAAATCCGTCCGCTTTCGTCACTTGTTATCGAATCGACTTAAAGTCAGATCGTCACATTGGCCGCTTATCTCTCTGAGACGGTTACATTTATCGTCTGCAAAGCTATGTCGCGTGCTGCAGTATACCGAAACACTAAAAGCACCATAGTAGAACACAGAAGAAGCTTCTAATTTGAAGTAATAGCCAGTAAGAAGTAGTACAATTCAAGTTTTAGTTATCGATTATTCGCTTTTTAGCCGGCTTTGGTGTCTTGGACATGACCTAGGACCTTAAGATGTTCATGAAAGGAGGACTAGCAGCCGCGTTGCATGGGAGAATGTGAAAAGTATATGTAGTAAAAACCTGAGAAATCCGTCCGTTTTCTTCATTTGTTATCGAATCGACTTAAAGCCAGATCGTCACATTGGCCGTTCTTCTCTCTGAAACGGTTACATTTATCGTCTGCAAAGCTATGTCGCGTGCTGCGGTATGCCGAAACACTAAAAGCACCTTAGTAGAACACAGAAGAAGCTTCTAATTTGAAGTAATAGCCAGTAAGAGGTAGTACAATTCAAGTTTTAGTTGTCGATTATTCACTTTTTAGCCGGCTTTGGTGGCTTGGACATTAGGTGGAACCTTAATATTTTGCATGAAAGGAGGAGTAGCAGCCGCGTTGCACGGGAGAATGTGAAAAGTGTTCATATGTAGTAAAAACCTGAGAAATCCGTCCGTTTTCGTCATTTGTTATCGAATCGACTGAAAGCCAGATCGTCACATTGGCCGCTTTTCTCTCTGAGACGGTTACATTTATCGTCTGCAAAGCTATGTCGCGTGCTGCGGTATGCGGAGACACTAAAAGCACCATAGTAGAGCACAGAAGAAGCTTCTAAGTTGAAGTAATAGCCAGTAAGAAGTAGTACAATTCAAGTTTTAGTTATCGATAATTCACTTTTTAGCCGTCTTTGGTGGCTTGGGCATGACCTAGGACCTTAAGATTTTGCATGAAACGAGGAGTAGCAGCCGCGTTGCCCGCGAGAATGTGAAAAGTGTTCATATGTAGTAAAAACCTGAGAAATCCGTCCGCTTTCGTCACTTGTTATCGAATCGACTCAAAGTCAGATCGTCACATTGGCCGCTTTTCTCTCTGCGACGGTTACATTTATCGTATGCAAAGCTATGTCGCGTGCTGCGGTATGCGGAGACACTAAAAGCACCATAGTAGAACACAGAAGAAACTTCTACGTTGAAGCAATAGCCAGTGAGAAGTAGTATAATTCAAGTTTTAGTTGTCGATTATTCACTTTTTAGCCGACTTTGGTGGCTTGGGCATGACCTAGGACCTTAAGATTTTGCATGAAAGGAGGACTAGCAGCCGCTTTGCACGCGGGATGTGAAAAGTGTTCATATGCAGTAAAAAACCTGAGAAATCCGTCCGTTTTCGTTATTTGTTATCGAATCGACTTAAAGCCAGATCGCACATTGGCCGCTCTTCTCACTGAAACGGTTACATTTATCTTCTGCAAAGCTATGTCACGTGCTGCGGTATGCGGAAACACTAAAAGCACCATAGTAGAACACAGAAGAAGCTTCTATGTTGAAGTAATAGACAGTAAGAAGTAGTACAATTCAAGTTTTAGTTGTCCATTATTCACTTTTTAGCCGGCTTTGGTGGATTGGACATGACCTAGGACTTTAAGATGTTGCATGAAAGGAGGACTAGCAGCCGCGTTGCATGGGAGAATGTGAAAAGTGTTCATATGTAGTAAAAACCTTAGAAATCCGTTCGTTTTCGTCACTTGTTGTCGAATCGACTTAAAGCCAGATCGTCACATTGGCCGCTGTTCTGTCTGAAACGGTTACATTTATCGTCTGCAAATCTATGTCGCTTGCTGCGGTATGCTTAGACGCAAAAAGCACCATAGTAGAACACAGAAGAAGCTTCTAAGTTGAACTAATAGCCAGTAAGAAGTAGTAAAATTCAAGTTTTAGTTGTCGATTATTCACTTTTTAGCCGGCTTTGGTGGCTTGGACATGACCTAGGTCTTTAAGATGTTGCATGAAAGGAGGACTAGCAGCCGCGTTGCATGGGAGAATGTGAAAAGTATATGTAGTAAAAACCTGAGAAATCCGTCCGTTTTCTTCATTTGTTATCGAATCGACTTAAAGCCAGATCGTCACATTGGCCGTTCTTCTCTCTGAAACGGTTACATTTATCGTCTGCAAAGCTATGTCGCGTGCTGCAGTATGCCGAAACACTAAAAGCACCATAGTGGAACACAGAAGAAGCTTCTAATTTGAAGTAATAGCCAGTAAGAAGTAGTACAATTCAAGTTTTAGTTATCGATTATTCGCTTTTTAGCCGGCTTTGGTGGCTTGGACATGACCTAGGACCTTAAGATGTTCATGAAAGGAGGACTAGCAGCCGCGTTGCATGGGAGAATGTGAAAAGTATATGTAGTAAAAACCTGAGAAATCCGTCCGTTTTCTTCATTTGTTATCGAATCGACTTAAATCCAGATCGTCACATTGGCCGTTCTTCTCTCTGAAACGGTTACATTTATCGTCTGCAAAGCTATGTCGCGTGCTGCGGTATGCCGAAACACTAAAAGCACCTTAGTAGAACACAGAAGAAGCTTCTAATTTGAAGTAATAGCCAGTAAGAAGTAGTACAATTCAAGTTTTAGTTGTCGATTATTCACTTTTTAGCCGGCTTTGGTGGCTTGGACATTAGGTGGAACCTTAATATTTTGCATGAAAGGAGGAGTAGCAGCCGCGTTGCACGGGAGAATGTGAAAAGTGTTCATATGTAGTAAAAACCTGAGAAATCCGTCCGTTTTCGTCATTTGTTATCGAATCGACTGAAAGCCAGATCGTCACATTGGCCGCTTTTCTCTCTGAGACGGTTACATTTATCGTCTGCAAAGCTATGTCGCGTGCTGCGGTATGCGGAGACACTAAAAGCACCATAGTAGAGCACAGAAGAAGCTTCTAAGTTGAAGTAATAGCCAGTAAGAAGTAGTACAATTCAAGTTTTAGTTATCGATTATTCACTTTTTAGCCGTCTTTGGTGGCTTGGGCATGACCTAGGACCTTAAGATTTTGCATGAAAGGAGGAGTAGCAGCCGCGTTGCCCGCGAGAATGTGAAAAGTGTTCATATGTAGTAAAAACCTGAGAAATCCGTCCGCTTTCGTCACTTGTTATCGAATCGACTTAAAGTCAGATCGTCACATTGGCCGCTTTTCTCTCTGAGACGGTTACATTTATCGTATGCAAAGCTATGTCGCGTGCTGCGGTATGCGGAGACACTAAAAGCACCATAGTAGAACACAGAAGAAACTTCTACGTTGAAGCAATAGCCAGTGAGAAGTAGTATAATTCAAGTTTTAGTTGTCGATTATTCACTTTTTAGCCGACTTTGGTGGCTTGGGCATGACCTAGGACCTTAAGATTTTGCATGAAAGGAGGACTAGCAGCCGCTTTGCACGCGGGATGTGAAAAGTGTTCATATGCAGTAAAAACCTGAGAAATCCGTCCGTTTTCGTCATTTGTTATCGAATCGACTTAAAGCCAGATCGTCACATTGGCCGCTCTTCTCACTGAAACGGTTACATTTATCTTCTGCAAAGCTATGTCACGTGCTGCGGTATGCGGAAACACTAAAAGCACCATAGTAGAACACAGAAGAAGCTTCTATGTTGAAGTAATAGACAGTAAGAAGTAGTACAATTCAAGTTTTAGTCGTCCATTATTCACTTTTTAGCCGGCTTTGGTGGATTGGACATGACCTAGGACTTTAAGATGTTGCATGAAAGGAGGACTAGCAGCCGCGTTGCATGGGAGAATGTGAAAAGTGTTCATATGTAGTAAAAACCTTAGAAATCCGTTCGTTTTCGTCACTTGTTGTCGAATCGACTTAAAGCCAGATCGTCACATTGGCCGCTGTTCTGTCTGAAACGGTTACATTTATCGTCTGCAAATCTATGTCGCTTGCTGCGGTATGCTTAGACGCAAAAAGCACCATAGTAGAACACAGAAGAAGCTTCTAAGTTGAACTAATAGCCAGTAAGAAGTAGTAAAATTCAAGTTTTAGTTGTCGATTATTCACTTTTTAGCCGGCTTTGTTGGCTTGGACATGACCTAGGTCTTTAAGATGTTGCATGAAAGGAGGACTAGCAGCCGCGTTGCATGGGAGAATGTGAAAAGTGTTCATATGTAGTAAAAACCTGAGAAATCAGTCCGTTTTCGTCATTTGTTATCGAATCGACTTAAAGCCAGATCGTCACATTGGCCGCTTTTCTCTCTGAGACGGTTACATTTATCGTCTGCAAAGCTATGTCGCGTGCTGCGGTATGCGGAGACACTAAAAGCACCATAGTAGAGCACAGAAGAAGCTTCTAAGTTGAAGTAATAGCCAGTAAGAAGTAGTACAATTCAAGTTTTAGTTATCGATTATTAACTTTTTAGCCGACTTTGGTGGCTTGGACATGACCTAGGACCTTAAGATTTTGCATGAAAGGAGGAGTAGCAGCCGCGTTGCCCGCGAGAATGTGAAAAGTGTTCATATGTAGTAAAAACCTGAGAAATCCGTCCGCTTTCGTCACTTGTTATCGAATCGACTTAAAGTCAGATCGTCACATTGGCCGCTTATCTCTCTGAGACGGTTACATTTATCGTCTGCAAAGCTATGTCGCGTGCTGCAGTATACCGAAACACTAAAAGCACCATAGTAGAACACAGAAGAAGCTTCTAATTTGAAGTAATAGCCAGTAAGAAGTAGTACAATTCAAGTTTTAGTTTTCGATTATTCGCTTTTTAGCCGGCTTTGGTGGCTTGGACATGACCTAGGACCTTAAGATGTTCATGAAAGGAGGAATAGCAGCCGCGTTGCATGGGAGAATGTGAAAAGTATATGTAGTAAAAACCTGAGAAATCCGTCCGTTTTCTTCATTTGTTATCGAATCGACTTAAAGCCAGATCGTCACATTGGCCGTTCTTCTCTCTGAAACGGTTACATTTATCGTCTGCAAAGCTATGTCGCGTGCTGCGGTATGCCGAAACACTAAGAGCACCTTAGTAGAACACAGAAGAAGCTTCTAATTTGAAGTAATAGCCAGTAAGAAGTAGTACAATTCAAGTTTTAGTTGTCGATTATTCACTTTTTAGCCGGCTTTGGTGGCTTGGACATTAGGTGGAACCTTAATATTTTGCATGAAAGGAGGAGTAGCAGCCGCGTTGCACGGGAGAATGTGAAAAGTGTTCATATGTAGTAAAAACCTGAGAAATCCGTCCGTTTTCGTCATTTGTTATCGAATCGACTTAAAGCCAGTTCGTCACATTGGCCGCTCTTCTCTCTGAAATGGTTACATTTATCGTCTGCAAAGCTATGTCGCGTGCTGCGGTATGCCGAAACACTAAAAGCACCATAGTAGAACACAGAAGAAGCTTCTATGTTGAAGTAATAGCCAGTAAGAAGTAGTACAATTGAAGTTTTAGTTGTCGATTATTCACTTTTTAGCCTGCTTTGGTGGCTTGGACATGACCTAGGACCTTAAGATTTTGCATGAAAGGAGGACTAGCAGCCGCGTTGCACGGGAGAATGTGAAAAGTGTTCATATGTAGTAAAAACCTGATAAATCCGTCCGTTTTCGTCATTTGTTATCGAATCGACTTAAAGCCAGATCGTCACATTGGCCGTTCTTCTCTCTGAAACGGTTACATTTATCGTCTGCAAAGCTATTTCGCGTGCTGCAGTATACCGAAACACTAAAAGCACCATAGTAGAACACAGAAGAAGCTTCTAATTTGAAGTAATAGCCAGTAAGAAGTAGTACAATTCAAGTTTTAGTTGTCGATTATTCACTTTTTAGCCGGCTTTGGTGGCTTGGACATGACCTAGGACCTTAAGATTTTGCATGAAAGGAGGAGTAGCAGCCGCGTTGCCCGCGAGAATGTGAAAAGTGTTCATATGTAGTAAAAACCTGAGAAATCCGTCCGCTTTCGTCATTTGTTATCGAATCGCCTTAAAGACAGATCGTCACATTGGCCGCTTTTCTCTCTGAGACGGTTACATTTATCGTCTGCAAAGCTATGTCGCGTGCTGCAGTATACCGAAACACTAAAAGCACCATAGTAGAACACAGAAGAAGCTTCTAATTTGAAGTAATAGCCAGTAAGAAATAGTACAAATTAAGTTTTAGTTGTCGATTATTCACTTTTTAGCCGGCTATGGTGGCTTGGACATGACCTAGGACCTTAAGATGTTGCATGAAAGGAGGACTAGCAGCCGCGTTGCATGGGAGAATGTGAAAAGTGTTCATATGTAGTAAAAACCTGAGAAATCCGTCCGTTTTCGTCATTTGTTATCGAATCGACTTAAAGCCAGATCGTCACATTGGCCGCTTTCTCTCTGAGACGGTTACATTTATCGTCTGCAAAGCTATGTCGCGTGCTGCGGTATGCGGAAACACTAAAAGCACCATAGTAGAACACAGAAGAAGCTTCTAAGTTGAAGCAATAGCCAGTAAGAAGTAGTACAATTCAAGTTTTAGTTGTCGATTATTCACTTTTTAGCCGGCTTTGGTGGCTTGGACATCACCTAGGACCTTAAGATTTTGCGTGAAAGGAGGACTTGCAGCCGCGTTGCAAGGGAGAATGTGAAAAGTGTTCATATGTAGTAAAAACCTGAGAAATCCGTCCGTTTTCGTCATTTGTTATCGAATCGACTTAAAGCCAGATCGTCACATTGGCCGCTTTCTCTCTGAGACGGTTACATTTATCGTCTGCAAAGCTATGTCGCGTGCTGCGGTTTGCGGAGACACTAAAAGCACCATAGTAGAGCACAGAAGAAGCTTCTAAGTTGAAGCAATAGCCAGTAAGAAGTAGTACAATTCAAGTTTTAGTTGTCGATTATTCACTTTTTAGCCGGCTTTGGTGGCTTGGATATCACCTAGGACCTTAAGATTTTGCGTGAAAGGAGGACTTGCAGCCGCGTTGCAAGGGAGAATGTGAAAAGTGTTCATATGTAGTAAAAACCTGAGAAATCCGTCCGTTTTCGTCATTTGTTATCGAATCGACTTAAAGCCAGATCGTCACATTGGCCGCTCTTCTCTCTGAAACGGTTACATTTATCGTCTGCAAAGCTATGTCGCGTGCTGCGGTATGCGGAAACACTAAAAGCACCATAGTAGAACACAGAAGAAGCTTCTATGTTGAAGTAATAGCCGGTAAGAAGTAGTACAATTGAAGTTTTAGTTGTCGATTATTCACTTTTTAGCCTGCTTTGGTGGCTTGGACATGACCTAGGACCTTAAGATTTTGCATGAAAGGAGGTCTAGCAGCCGCGTTGCACGGGAGAATGTGAAAAGTGTTCATATGTAGTAAAAACCTGAGAAATCCGTCCGTTTTCGTCATTTGTTATCGAATCGACTAAAAGCCAGATCGTCACATTGGCCGTTCTTCTCTCTGAAACGGTTACATTTATCGTCTGCAAAGCTATGTCGCGTGCTGCAGTATACCGAAACACTAAAAGCACCATAGTAGAACACAGAAGAAGCTTCTAATTTGAAGTAATAGCCAGTAAGAAGTAGTACAATTCAAGTTTTAGTTGTCGATTATTCACTTTTTAGCCGGCTTTGGTGGATTGGACATGACCTAGGACTTTAAGATGTTGCATGAAAGGAGGACTAGCAGCCGCGTTGCATGGGAGAATGTGAAAAGTGTTCATATGTAGTAAAAACCTGAGAAATCAGTCCGTTTTCGTCATTTGTTATCGAATCGACTTAAAGCCAGATCGTCACATTGGCCGCTTTTCTCTCTGAGACGGTTACATTTATCGTCTGCAAAGCTATGTCGCGTGCTGCGGTATGCGGAGACACTAAAAGCACCATAGTAGAGCACAGAAGAAGCTTCTAAGTTGAAGTAATAGCCGGTAAGAAGTAGTACAATTCAAGTTTTAGTTATCGATTATTCACTTTTTAGCCGTCTTTGGTGGCTTGGACATGACCTAGGACCTTAAGATTTTGCATGAAAGGAGGAGTAGCAGCAGCGTTGCCCGCGAGATGGTGAAAAGTGTTCATATGTAGTAAAAACCTGAGAAATCCGTCCGCTTTCGTCACTTGTTATCGAATCGACTTAAAGTCAGATCGTCACATTGGCCGCTTTTCTCTCTGAGACGGTTACATTTATCGTATGCAAAGCTATGTCGCGTGCTGCGGTATGCGGAGACACTAAAAGCACCATAGTAGAACACAGAAGAAGCTTCTACGTTGAAGCAATAGCCAGTAAGAAGTAGTACAATTCAAGTTTTAGTTGTCGATTATTCACTTTTTAGCCGGCTTTGGTGGCTTGGGCATGACCTATGACCTTAAGATTTTGCATGAAAGGAGGACTAGCAGCCGCGTTGCACGGAAGAATGTGAAAAGTGTTCATATGTAGTAAAAACCTGATAAATCCGTCCGTTCTCGTCATTCGTTATCGAATCGACTTAAAGCCAGATCGTCACATTGGCCGTTCTTCTCTCTGAAACGGTTACATTTATCGTCTGCAAAGCTATGTCGCGTGCTGCAGTATACCGAAACACTAAAAGCACCATAGTAGAACACAGAAGAAGCTTCTAATTTGAAGTAATAGCTAGTAAGAAGTAGTACAAATCAAGTTTTAGTTGTCGATTATTCACTTTTTAGCCGGCTTTGGTGGCTTGGACATTAGGTGGAACCTTAATATTTTGCATGAAAGGAGGAGTAGCAGCCGCGTTGCACGGGAGAATGTGAAAAGTGTTCATGTGTAGTAAAAACCTGAGAAATCCTTCCGCTTTCGTCACATGTTATCGAATCGACTTAAAGTCAGATCGTCACATTGGCCGCTTTTCACTCTGAGACGGTTACATTTATCGTATGCAAAGCTATGTCGCGTGCTGCGGTATGCGGAGACACTAAAAGCACCATAGTAGAACACAGAAGAAGCTTCTACGTTGAAGCAATAGCCAGTAAGAAGTGGTACAATTCAAGTTTTAGTTGTCGATTATTCACTTTTTAGCCGGCTTTGGTGGCTTGGGCATGACCTAGGACCTTAAGATTTTGCATGAAAGGAGGACTTGCAGCCGCGTTGCAAGGGAGAATGTGAAAAGTGTTCATATGTAGTAAAAACCTGAGAAATCCGTCCGTTTTCGTCATTTGTTATCGAATCGACTTAAAGCCAGTTCGTCACATTGGCCGCTCTTCTCTCTGAAACGGTTACATTTATCGTCTGCAAAGCTATGTCGCGTGCTGCGGTATGCCGAAACACTAAAAGCACCTTAGTAGAACACAGAAGAAGCTTCTATGTTGAAGTAATAGCCAGTAAGAAGTAGTACAATTCAAGTTTTAGTTGTCGATTATTCACTTTTTAGCCGGCTTTGGTGGATTGGACATGTCCTAGGACTTTAAGATGTTGCATGAAAGGAGGACTAGCAGCCGCGTTGCATGGGAGAATGTGAAAAGTGTTCATATGTAGTAAAAACCTGAGAAATCAGTCCGTTTTCGTCATTTGTTATCGAATCGACTTAAAGCCAGATCGTCACATTGGCCGCTTTTCTCTCTGAGACGGTTACATCTATCGTCTGCAAAGCTATGTCGCGTGCTGCAGTATACCGAAACACTAAAAGCACCATAGTAGAACACAGAAGAAGCTTCTAAGTTGAACTAATAGCCAGTAAGAAGTAGTAAAATTCAAGTTTTAGTTGTCGATTATTCACTTTTTAGCCGGCTTTGGTGGCTTGGACATGACCTAGGTCTTTAAGATGTTGCATGAAAGGAGGACTAGCAGCCGCGTTGCATGGGAGAATGTGAAAAGTATATGTAGTAAAAACCTGAGAAATCCGTCCGTTTTCTTCATTTGTTATCGAATCGACTTAAAGCCAGATCGTCACATTGGCCGTTCTTCTCTCTGAAACGGTTACATTTATCGTCTGCAAAGCTATGTCGCGTGCTGCAGTATGCCGAAACACTAAAAGCACCATAGTAGAACACAGAAGAAGCTTCTAATTTGAAGTAATAGCCAGTAAGAAGTAGTACAATTCAAGTTTTAGTTATCGATTATTCGCTTTTTAGCCGGCTTTGGTGGCTTGGACATGACCTAGGACCTTAAGATGTTCATGAAAGGAGGACTAGCAGCCGCGTTGCATGGGAGAATGTGAAAAGTATATGTAGTAAAAACCTGAGAAATCCGTCCGTTTTCTTCATTTGTTATCGAATCGACTTAAATCCAGATCGTCACATTGGCCGTTCTTCTCTCTGAAACGGTTACATTTATCGTCTGCAAAGCTATGTCGCGTGCTGCGGTATGCCGAAACACTAAAAGCACCTTAGTAGAACACAGAAGAAGCTTCTAATTTGAAGTAATAGCCAGTAAGAAGTAGTACAATTCAAGTTTTAGTTGTCGATTATTCACTTTTTAGCCGGCTTTGGTGGCTTGGACATTAGGTGGAACCTTAATATTTTGCATGAAAGGAGGAGTAGCAGCCGCGTTGCACGGGAGAATGTGAAAAGTGTTCATATGTAGTAAAAACCTGAGAAATCCGTCCGTTTTCGTCATTTGTTATCGAATCGACTGAAAGCCAGATCGTCACATTGGCCGCTTTTCTCTCTGAGACGGTTACATTTATCGTCTGCAAAGCTATGTCGCGTGCTGCAGTATGCGGAGACACTAAAAGCACCATAGTAGAGCACAGAAGAAGCTTCTAAGTTGAAGTAATAGCCAGTAAGAAGTAGTACAATTCAAGTTTTAGTTATCGATTATTCACTTTTTAGCCGTCTTTGGTGGCTTGGGCATCACCTAGGACCTTAAGATTTTGCATGAAAGGAGGAGTAGCAGCCGCGTTGCCCGCAAGAATGTGAAAAGTGTTCATATGTAGTAAAAACCTGAGAAATCCGTCCGCTTTCGTCACTTGTTATCGAATCGACTTAAAGTCAGATCGTCACATTGGCCGCTTTTCTCTCTGAGACGGTTACATTTATCGTATGCAAAGCTATGTCGCGTGCTGCGGTATGCGGAGACACTAAAAGCACCATAGTAGAACACAGAAGAAACTTCTACGTTGAAGCAATAGCCAGTGAGAAGTAGTATAATTCAAGTTTTAGTTGTCGATTATTCACTTTTTAGCCGACTTTGGTGGCTTGGGCATGACCTAGGACCTTAAGATTTTGCATGAAAGGAGGACTAGCAGCCGCTTTGCACGCGGGATGTGAAAAGTGTTCATATGCAGTAAAAAACCTGAGAAATCCGTCCGTTTTCGTCATTTGTTATCGAATCGACTTAAAGCCAGATCGTCACATTGGCCGCTCTTCTCACTGAAATGGTTACATTTATCTTCTGCAAAGCTATGTCACGTGCTGCGGTATGCGGAAACACTAAAAGCACCATAGTAGAACACAGAAGAAGCTTCTATGTTGAAGTAATAGACAGTAAGAAGTAGTACAATTCAAGTTTTAGTTGTCCATTATTCACTTTTTAGCCGGCTTTGGTGGATTGGACATGACCTAGGACTTTAAGATGTTGCATGAATGGAGGACTAGCAGCCGCGTTGCATGGGAGAATGTGAAAAGTGTTCATATGTAGTAAAAACCTTAGAAATCCGTTCGTTTTCGTCACTTGTTGTCGAATCGACTTAAAGCCAGATCGTCACATTGGCCGCTGTTCTGTCTGAAACGGTTACATTTATCGTCTGCAAATCTATGTCGCTTGTTGCGGTATGCTTAGACGCAAAAAGCACCATAGTAGAACACAGAAGAAGCTTCTAAGTTGAACTAATAGCCAGTAAGAAGTAGTAAAATTCAAGTTTTAGTTGTCGATTATTCACTTTTTAGCCGGCTTTGGTGGCTTGGACATGACCTAGGTCTTTAAGATGTTGCATGAAAGGAGGACTAGCAGCCGCGTTGCATGGGAGAATGTGAAAAGTGTTCATATGTAGTAAAAACCTGAGAAATCAGTCCGTTTTCGTCATTTGTTATCGAATCGACTTAAAGCCAGATCGTCACATTGGCCGCTTTTCTCTCTGAGACGGTTACATTTATCGTCTGCAAAGCTATGTCGCGTGCTGCGGTATGCGGAGACACTAAAAGCACCATAGTAGAGCACAGAAGAAGCTTCTAAGTTGAAGTAATAGCCAGTAAGAAGTAGTACAATTCAAGTTTTAGTTATCGATTATTAACTTTTTAGCCGACTTTGGTGGCTTGGACATGACCTAGGACCTTAAGATTTTGCATGAAAGGAGGAGTAGCAGCCGCGTTGCCCGCGAGAATGTGAAAAGTGTTCATATGTAGTAAAAACCTGAGAAATCCGTCCGCTTTCGTCACTTGTTATCGAATCGACTTAAAGTCAGATCGTCACATTGGCCGCTTATCTCTCTGAGACGGTTACATTTATCGTCTGCAAAGCTATGTCGCGTGCTGCAGTATACCGAAACACTAAAAGCACCATAGTAGAACACAGAAGAAGCTTCTAATTTGAAGTAATAGCCAGTAAGAAGTAGTACAATTCAAGTTTTAGTTTTCGATTATTCGCTTTTTAGCCGGCTTTGGTGGCTTGGACATGACCTAGGTCCTTAAGATGTTCATGAAAGGAGGAATAGCAGCCGCGTTGCATGGGAGAATGTGAAAAGTATATGTAGTAAAAACCTGAGAAATCCGTCCGTTTTCTTCATTTGTTATCGAATCGACTTAAAGCCAGATCGTCACATTGGCCGTTCTTCTCTCTGAAACGGTTACATTTATCGTCTGCAAAGCTATGTCGCGTGCTGCGGTATGCCGAAACACTAAGAGCACCTTAGTAGAACACAGAAGAAGCTTCTAATTTGAAGTAATAGCCAGTAAGAAGTAGTACAATTCAAGTTTTAGTTGTCGATTATTCACTTTTTAGCCGGCTTTGGTGGCTTGGACATTAGGTGGAACCTTAATATTTTGCATGAAAGGAGGAGTAGCAGCCGCGTTGCACGGGAGAATGTGAAAAGTGTTCATATGTAGTAAAAACCTGAGAAATCCGTCCGTTTTCGTCATTTGTTATCGAATCGACTTAAAGCCAGTTCGTCACATTGGCCGCTCTTCTCTCTGAAACGGTTACATTTATCGTCTGCAAAGCTATGTCGCGTGCTGCGGTATGCCGAAACACTAAAAGCACCATAGTAGAACACAGAAGAAGCTTCTATGTTGAAGTAATAGCCAGTAAGAAGTAGTACAATTGAAGTTTTAGTTGTTGATTATTCACTTTTTAGCCTGCTTTGGTGGCTTGGACATGACCTAGGACCTTAAGATTTTGCATGAAAGGAGGACTAGCAGCCGCGTTGCACGGGAGAATGTGAAAAGTGTTCATATGTAGTAAAAACCTGATAAATCCGTCCGTTTTCGTCATTTGTTATCGAATCGACTTAAAGCCAGATCGTCACATTGGCCGTTCTTCTCCCTGAAACGGTTACATTTATCGTCTGCAAAGCTATTTCGCGTGCTGCAGTATACCGAAACACTAAAAGCACCATAGTAGAACACAGAAGAAGCTTCTAATTTGAAGTAATAGCCAGTAAGAAGTAGTACAATTCAAGTTTTAGTTGTCGATTATTCACTTTTTAGCCGGCTTTGGTGGCTTGGACATGACCTAGGACCTTAAGATTTTGCATGAAAGGAGGAGTAGCAGCCGCGTTGCCCGCGAGAATGTGAAAAGTGTTCATATGTAGTAAAAACCTGAGAAATCCGTCCGCTTTCGTCATTTGTTATCGAATCGCCTTAAAGACAGATCGTCACATTGGCCGCTTTTCTCTCTGAGACGGTTACATTTATCGTCTGCAAAGCTATGTCGCGTGCTGCAGTATACCGAAACACTAAAAGCACCATAGTAGAACTCAGAAGAAGCTTCTAATTTGAAGTAATAGCCAGTAAGAAATAGTACAAATTAAGTTTTAGTTGTCGATTATTCACTTTTTAGCCGGCTATGGTGGCTTGGACATGACCTAGGACCTTAAGATGTTGCATGAAAGGAGGACTAGCAGCCGCGTTGCATGGGAGAATGTGAAAAGTGTTCATATGTAGTAAAAACCTGAGAAATCCGTCCGTTTTCGTCATTTGTTATCGAATCGACTTAAAGCCAGATCGTCACATTGGCCGCTTTCTCTCTGAGACGGTTACATTTATCGTCTGCAAAGCTATGTCGCGTGCTGCGGTTTGCGGAGACACTAAAAGCACCATAGTAGAGCACAGAAGAAGCTTCTAAGTTGAAGCAATAGCCAGTAAGAAGTAGTACAATTCAAGTTTTAGTTGTCGATTATTCACTTTTTAGCCGGCTTTGGTGGCTTGGACATCACCTAGGACCTTAAGATTTTGCGTGAAAGGAGGACTTGCAGCCGCGTTGCAAGGGAGAATGTGAAAAGTGTTCATATGTAGTAAAAACCTGAGAAATCCGTCCGTTTTCGTCATTTGTTATCGAATCGACTTAAAGCCAGATCGTCACATTGGCCCCTCTTCTCTCTGAAACGGTTACATTTATCGTCTGCAAAGCTATGTCGCGTGCTGCGGTATGCGGAAACACTAAAAGCACCATAGTAGAACACAGAAGAAGCTTCTATGTTGAAGTAATAGCCGGTAAGAAGTAGTACAATTGAAGTTTTAGTTGTCGATTATTCACTTTTTAGCCTGCTTTGGTGGCTTGGACATGACCTAGGACCTTAAGATTTTGCATGAAAGGAGGTCTAGCAGCCGCGTTGCACGGGAGAATGTGAAAAGTGTTCATATGTAGTAAAAACCTGATAAATCCGTCCGTTTTCGTCATTTGTTATCGAATCGACTAAAAGCCAGATCGTCACATTGGCCGTTCTTCTCTCTGAAACGGTTACATTTATCGTCTGCAAAGCTATGTCGCGTGCTGCAGTATACCGAAACACTAAAAGCACCATAGTAGAACACAGAAGAAGCTTCTAATTTGAAGTAATAGCCAGTAAGAAGTAGTACAATTCAAGTTTTAGTTGTCGATTATTCACTTTTTAGCCGGCTTTGGTGGATTGGACATGACCTAGGACTTTAAGATGTTGCATGAAAGGAGGACTAGCAGCCGCGTTGCATGGGAGAATGTGAAAAGTGTTCATATGTAGTAAAAACCTGAGAAATCAGTCCGTTTTCGTCATTTGTTATCGAATCGACTTAAAGCCAGATCGTCACATTGGCCGCTTTTCTCTCTGAGACGGTTACATTTATCGTCTGCAAAGCTATGTCGCGTGCTGCGGTATGCGGAGACACTAAGAGCACCATAGTAGAGCACAGAAGAAGCTTCTAAGTTGAAGTAATAGCCGGTAAGAAGTAGTACAATTCAAGTTTTAGTTATCGATTATTCACTTTTTAGCCGTCTTTGGTGGCTTGGACATTAGGTGGAACCTTAATATTTTGCATGAAAGGAGGAGTAGCAGCCGCGTTGCACGGGAGAATGTGAAAAGTGTTCATATGTAGTAAAAACCTGAGAAATCCGTCCGCTCTCGTCATTTGTTATCGAATCGCCTTAAAGACAGATCGTCACATTGGCCGCTTTTCTCTCTGAGACGGTTACATTTATCGTCTGCAAAGCTATGTCACGTGCTGCGGTATGCGGAGACACTAAAAGCACCATAGTAGAACACAGAAGAATATTCTAAGTTGAAGCAATAGCCAGTAAGAAGTAGTACAATTCAAGTTTTAGTTATCGATTATTCACTTTTTAGCCGTCTTTGGTGGCTTGGACATGACCTAGGACCTTAAGAGTTTGCATGAAAGGAGGAGTAGCAGAAGCGTTGCCCGCGAGAATGTGAAAAGTGTTCATGTGTAGTAAAAACCTGAGAAATCCGTCCGCTTTCGTCACATGTTATCGAATCGACTTAAAGTCAGATCGTCACATTGGCCGCTTTTCACTCTGAGATGGTTACATTTATCGTATGCAAAGCTATGTCGCGTGCTGCGGTATGCGGAGACACTAAAAGCACCATAGTAGAACACAGAAGAAGCTTCTACGTTGAAGCAATAGCCAGTAAGAAGTAGTACAATTCAAGTTTTAGTTGTCGATTATTCACTTTTTAGCCGGCTTTGGTGGCTTGGGCATGACCTAGGACCTTAAGATTTTGCATGAAAGGAGGACTTGCAGCCGCGTTGCAAGGGAGAATGTGAAAAGTGTTCATATGTAGTAAAAACCTGAGAAATCCGTCCGTTTTCGTCATTTGTTATCGAATTGACTTAAAGCCAGATCGTCACATTGGCCGCTCTTCTCTCTGAAACGGTTACATTTATCGTCTGCAAAGCTATGTCGCGTGCTGCGGTATGCGGAAACACTAAAAGCACCATAGTAGAACACAGAAGAAGCTTCTATGTTGAAGTAATAGCCAGTAAGAAGTAGTACAATTGAAGTTTTAGTTGTCGATTATTCACTTTTTAGCCTGCTTTGGTGGCTTGGACATGACCTAGGACGTTAAGATGTTGCATGAAAGGAGGACTAGCAGCCGCGTTGCATGGGAGAAAGTGAAAAGTGTTCATATGTAGTAAAAACCTGAGAAATCCGTCCGTTTTCGTCATTTGTTATCGAATCGACTTAAAGCCAGTTCGTCACATTGGCCGCTCTTCTCTCTGAAACGGTTACATTTATCGTCTGCAAAGCTATGTCGCGTGCTGCGGTATGCCGAAACACTAAAAGCACCTTAGTAGAACACAGAAGAAGCTTCTATGTTGAAGTAATAGCCAGTAAGAAGTAGTACAATTCAAGTTTTAGTTGTCGATTATTCACTTTTTAGCCGGCTTTGGTGGATTGGACATGACCTAGGACTTTAAGATGTTGCATGAAAGGAGGACTAGCAGCCGCGTTGCATGGGAGAATGTGAAAAGTGTTCATATGTAGTAAAAACCTGAGAAATCAGTCCGTTTTCGTCATTTGTTATCGAATCGACTTAAAGCCAGATCGTCACATTGGCCGCTTTTCTCTCTGAGACGGTTACATCTATCGTCTGCAAAGCTATGTCGCGTGCTGCAGTATACCGAAACACTAAAAGCACCAAAGTAGAACACAGAAGAAGCTTCTAATTTGAAGTAATAGCTAGTAAGAAGTAGTACAAATCAAGTTTTAGTTGTCGATTATTCCCTTTTTAGCCGGCTTTGGTGGCTTGGACATTAGGTGGAACCTTAATATTTTGCATGAAAGGAGGAGTAGCAGCCGCGTTGCACGGGAGAATGTGAAAAGTTTCATATGTAGTAAAAACCTGAGAAATCCGTCCGCTTTCGTCATTTGTTATCGAATCGCCTTAAAGACAGATCGTCACATTGGCCGCTTTTCTCTCTGAGACGGTTACATTTATCGTCTGCAAAGCTATGTCACGTGCTGCGGTATGCGGAGACACTAAAAGCACCATAGTAGAACACAGAAGAATATTCTAAGTTGAAGCAATAGCCAGTAAGAAGTAGTACAATTCAAGTTTTAGTTATCGATTATTCACTTTTTAGCCGTCTTTGGTGGCTTGGACATGACCTAGGACCTTAAGAGTTTGCATGAAAGGAGGAGTAGCAGCAGCATTGCCCGCGAGAATGTGAAAAGTGTTCATATGTAGTAAAAACCTGAGAAATCCGTCCGCTTTCGTCACATGTTATCGAATCGACTTAAAGTCAGATCGTCACATTGGCCGCTTTTCACTCTGAGACGGTTACATTTATCGTATGCAAAGCTATGTCGCGTGCTGCGGTATGCGGAGACACTAAAAGCACCATAGTAGAACACAGAAGAAGCTTCTACGTTGAAGCAATAGCCAGTAAGAAGTAGTACAATTCAAGTTTTAGTTGTCGATTATTCACTTTTTAGCCGGCTTTGGTGGCTTGGGCATGACCTAGGACCTTAAGATTTTGCATGAAAGGAGGACTAGCAGCCGCGTTGCACGGAAGAATGTGAAAAATGTTCATATTTAGTAAAAACCTGATAAATCCGTCCGTTTTCGTCATTCGTTATCGAATCGACTTAAAGCCAGATCGTCACATTGGCCGTTCTTCTCTCTGAAACGGTTACATTTATCGTCTGCAAAGCTATGTCGCGTGCTGCAGTATACCGAAACACTAAAAGCACCATAGTAGAACATAGAAGAAGCTTCTAATTTGAAGTAATAGCCAGTAAGAAGTAGTACAATTCAAGTTTTAGTTTTCGATTATTCACTTTTTAGCCGGCTTTGGTGGCTTGGACATGACCTAGGACCTTAAGATGTTGCATGAAAGGAGGACTAGCAGCCGCGTTGCATGGGAGAATGTGAAAAGTGTTCATATGTAGTAAAAACCTGAGAAATCCGTCCGTTTTCGTCATTTGTTATCGAATCGTCTTAAAGCCAGATCGTCACATTGGCCGTTCTTCTCTCTGAGACGGTTACATTTATCGTCTGCAAAGCTATGTCGCGTGCTGCGGTATGCGGAGACACTAAAAGCACCATAGTAGAGCACAGAAGAAGCTTCTAAGTTAAAGCAATAGCCAGTAAGAAGTAGTACAATTCAAGTTTTAGTTGTCGATTATTCACTTTTTAGCCGGCTTTGGTGGCTTGGACATCACCTAAGACCTTAAGATTTTGCGTGAAAGGAGGACTTGCAGCCGCGTTGCAAGGGAGAATGTGAAAAGTGTTCATATGTAGTAAAAACCTGAGAAATCCGTCCGTTTTCGTCATTTGTTATCGAATCGACTTAAAGCCAGATCGTCACATTGGCCGCTCTTCTCTCTGAAACGGTTACATTTATCGTCTGCAAAGCTATGTCGCGTGCTGCGGTATGCGGAAACACTAAAAGCACCATAGTAGAACACAGAAGAAGCTTCTATGTTGAAGTAATAGCCAGTAAGAAGTAGTACAATTCAAGTTTTAGTTGTCGATTATTCACTTTTTAGCCTGCTTTGGTGGCTTGGACATGACCTAGGACCTTAAGATGTTGCATGAAAGGAGGACTAGCAGCCGCGTTGCATGGGAGAAAGTGAAAAGTGTTCATATGTAGTAAAAACCTGAGAAATCCGTCCGTTTTCGTCATTTGTTATCGAATCGACTTAAAGCCAGTTCGTCACATTGGCCGCTCTTCTCTCTGAAACGGTTACATTTATCGTCTGCAAAGCTATGTCGCGTGCTGCGGTATGCCGAAACACTAAAAGCACCTTAGTAGAACACAGAAGAAGCTTCTAATTTGAAGTAATAGCCAGTAAGAAGTAGTACAATTCAAGTTTTAGTTGTCGATTATTCACTTTTTAGCCGGCTTTGGTGGATTGGGCATGACCTAGGACCTTAAGATTTTGCATGAAAGGAGGACTAGCAGCCGCGTTGCACGGGAGAATGTGAAAAGCGTACATATGTAGTAAAAACCTGATAAATACGTCCGTTTTCCTCATTCGTTATCGAATCGACTTAAAGCCAGATCGTCACATTGGCCGTTCTTCTCTCTGAAACGGTTACATTTATCGTCTGCAAAGCTATGTCGCGTGCTGCAGTATACCGAAACACTAAAAGCACCATAGTAGAACACAGAAGAAGCTTCTAATCTGAAGTAATAGCCAGTAAGAAGTAGTACAATTCAAGTTTTAGTTTTCGATTATTCACTTTTTAGCCGGCTTTGGTGGCTTGGACATGACCTAGGACCTTAAGATGTTCATGAAAGGAGGACTAGCAGCCGCTTTGCATGGGAGAATGTGAAAAGTATTCATATGTAGTAAAAACCTGAGAAATCCGTCCGTTTTCTTCATTTGTTATCGAATCGACTTAAAGCCAGATCGTCACATTGGCCGTTCTTCTCTCTGAAACGGTTACATTTATCGTCTGCAAAGCTATGTCGCGTGCTGCGGTATGCCGAAACACTAAAAGCACCTTAGTAGAACACAGAAGAAGCTTCTAATTTGAAGTAATAGCCAGTAAGAAGTAGTAGAATTCAAGTTTTAGTTGTCGATTGTTCACTTTTTAGCCGGCTTTGGTGGCTTGGACATTAGGTGGAACTTTAATATTTTGCATGAAAGGAGGAGTAGCAGCCGCGTTGCACGGGAGAATGTGAAAAGTGTTCATATGTAGTAAAAACCTGAGAAATCCGTGCGTTTTCGTCATTTGTTATCGATTCGACTTAAAGCCAGTTCGTCACATTGGCCGCTCTTCTCTCTGAAACGGTTACATTTATCGTCTGCAAAGCTATGTCGCGTGCTGCGGTATGCGGAAACACTAAAAGCACCATAGTAGAAAACAGAAGAAGCTTCTATGTTGAAGTAATAGCCAGTAAGAAGTAGTACAATTGAAGTTTTAGTTGTCGATTATTCACTTTTTAGCCTGCTTTGGTGGCTTGGACATGACCTAGGACCTTAAGATTTTGCATGAAAGGAGGACTAGCAGCCGCGTTGCACGGGAGAATGTGAAAAGTGTTCATATGTAGTAAAAACCTGATAAATCCGTCCGTTTTCGTCATTTGTTATCGAATCGACTTAAAGCCAGATCGTCACATTGGCCGTTCTTCTCTCTGAAACGGTTACATTTATCGTCTGCAAAGCTATGTCGCGTGCTGCAGTATACCGAAACACTAAAAGCACCATAGTAGAACACAGAAGAAGCTTCTAATTTGGAGTAATAGCCAGTAAGAAGTAGTACAATTCAAGTTTTAGTTGTCGATTATTCACTTTTTAGCCGGCTTTGGTGGCTTGGACATGACCTAGGACCTTAAGATTTTGCATGAAAGGAGGAGTAACAGCCGCGTTGCCCGCGAGAATGTGAAAAGTGTTCATATGTAGTAAAAACCTGAGAAATCCGTCCGCTTTCGTCATTTGTTATCGAATCGCCTTAATGACAGATCGTCACATTGGCCGCTTTTCTCTCTGAGACGGTTACATTTATCGTCTGCAAAGCTATGTCACGTGCTGCGGTATGCGAAGACACTAAAAGCACCATAGTAGAACACAGAAGAAGCTTATAAGTTGAAGCAATAGCCAGTAAGAAGTAGTACAATTCAAGTTTTAGTTGTCGATTATTCACTTTTTAGCCTGCTTCGGTGGCTTGGACATGACCTAGGACCTTAAGATTTTGCATGAAAGGAGGACTAGCAGCCGCGTTGCATGGGAGAAAGTGAAAAGTGTTCATATGTAGTAAAAACCTGAGAAATCCGTCCGCTTTCGTCACTTGTTATCGAATCGACTTAAAGTCAGATCGTCACATTGGCCGCTTTTCTCTCTGAGACGGTTACATTTATCGTCTGCAAAGCTATGTCGCGTGCTGCGGTATGCGGAGACACTAAAAGCACCATAGTAGAGCACAGAAGAAGCTTCGAAGTTGAAGTAATAGCCAGTAAGAAGTAGCACAATTCAAGTTTTAGTTATCGATTATTCACTTTTTAGCCGTCTTTGGTGGCTTGGACATGACCTAGGACCTTAAGATTTTGCATGAAAGGAGGAGTAGCAGCCGCGTTGCCCGCGAGAATGTGAAAAGTGTTCATATGTAGTAAAAACCTGAGAAATCCGTCCGCTTTCGTCACTTGTTATCGAATCGACTTAAAGTCAGATCGTCACATTGGCCGCTTTTCTCTCTGAGACGGTTACATTTATCGTATGCAAAGCTATGTCGCGTGCTGCGGTATGCGGAGACGCTAAAAGCACCATAGTAGAACACAGAAGGAGCTTCTACGTTGAAGCAATAGCCAGTAAGAAGTAGTACAATTCAAGTTTTAGTTGTCGATTATTCACTTTTTAGCCGGCTTTGGTGGCTTGGGCATGACCTAGGACCTTAAGATTTTGCATGAAAGGAGGACTAGCAGCCGCGTTGCACGGAAGAATGTGAAAAGTGTTCATATGTAGTAAAAACCTGATAAATCCGTCCGTTTTCGTCATTCGTTATCGAATCGACTTAAAGCCAGATCGTCACATTGGCCGTTCTTCTCTCTGAAACGGTTACATTTATCGTCTGCAAAGCTATGTCGCGTGCTGCAGTATACCGAAACACTAAAAGCACCATAGTAGAACACAGAAGAAGCTTCTAATTTGAAGTAATAGCCAGTAAGAAGTAGTACAATTCAAGTTTTAGTTTTCGATTATTCACTTTTTAGCCGGCTTTGGTGGCTTGGACATGACCTAGGACCTTAAGATGTTGCATGAAAGGAGGACTAGCAGCCGCGTTGCATGGGAGAATGTGAAAAGTGTTCATATGTAGTAAAAACCCGAGAAATCCGTCCGTTTTCGTCATTTGTTATCGAATCGTCTTAAAGCCAGATCGTCACATTGGCCGTTCTCCTCTCTGAGACGGTTACATTTATCGTCTGCAAAGCTATGTCGCGTGCTGCGGTATGCGGAGACACTAAAAGCACCATAGTAGAACACAGAAGAAGCTTCTACGTTGAAGCAATAGCCAGTAAGAAGTAGTACAATTCAAGTTTTAGTTGTCGATTATTCACTTTTTAGCCGGCTTTGGTGGCTTGGGCATGACCTAGGACCTTAAGATTTTGCATGAAAGGAGGACTAGCAGCCGCGTTGCACGGAAGAATGTGAAAAGTGTTCATATGTAGTAAAAACCTGATAAATCCGTCCGTTTTCGTCATTCGTTATCGAATCGACTTAAAGCCAGATCGTCACATTGGCCGTTCTTCTCTCTGAAACGGTTACATTTATCGTCTGCAAAGCTATGTCGCGTGCTGCAGTATACCGAAACACTAAAAGCACCATAGTAGAACATAGAAGAAGCTTCTAATTTGAAGTAATAGCCAGTAAGAAGTAGTACAATTCAAGTTTTAGTTTTCGATTATTCACTTTTAGCCGGCTTTGGTGGCTTGGACATGACCTAGGACCTTAAGATGTTGCATGAAAGGAGGACTAGCAGCCGCGTTGCATGGGAGAATGTGAAAAGTGTTCATATGTAGTAAAAACCTCAGAAATCCGTCCGTTTTCGTCATTTGTTATCGAATCGTCTTAAAGCCAGATCGTCACATTGGCCGTTCTTCTCTCTGAGACGGTTACATTTATCGTCTGCAAAGCTATGTCGCGTGCTGCGGTATGCGGATACACTAAAAGCACCATAGTAGAGCACAGAAGAAGCTTCTAAGTTGAAGCAATAGCCAGTAAGAAGTAGTACAATTCAAGTTTTAGTTGTCGATTATTCACTTTTTAGCCGGCTTTGGTGGCTTGGACATCACCTAGGACCTTAAGATTTTGCGTGAAAGAAGGACTTGCAGCCGCGTTGCAAGGGAGAATGTGAAAAGTGTTCATATGTAGTAAAAACCTGAGAAATCCGTCCGTTTTCGTCATTTGTTATCGAATCGACTTAAAGCCAGATCGTCACATTGGCCGCTCTTCTCTCTGAAACGGTTACATTTATCGTCTGCAAAGCTATGTCGCGTGCTGCGGTATGCGGAAACACTAAAAGCACCATAGTAGAACACAGAAGAAGCTTCTATGTTGAAGTAATAGCCAGTAAGAAGTAGTACAATTGAAGTTTTAGTTGTCGATTATTCACTTTTTAGCCTGCTTTGGTGGCTTGGACATGACCTAGGACCTTAAGATGTTGCATGAAGGGAGGACTAGCAGCCGCGTTGCATGGGAGAAAGTGAAAAGTGTTCATATGTAGTAAAAACCTGAGAAATCCGTCCGTTTTCGTCATTTGTTATCGAATCGACTTAAAGCCAGTTCGTCACATTGGCCGCTCTTCTCTCTGAAACGGTTACATTTATCGTCTGCAAAGCTATGTCGCGTGCTGCGGTATGCCGAAACACTAAAAGCACCTTAGTAGAACACAGAAGAAGCTTCTAATTTGAAGTAATAGCCAGTAAGAAGTAATAGAATTCAAGTTTTAGTTGTCGATTATTCACTTTTTAGCCGGCTTTGGTGGCTTGGACATTAGGTGGAACCTTAATATTTTGCATGAAAGGAGGAGTAGCAGCCGCGTTGCACGGGAGAATGTGAAAAGTGTTCATATGTAGTAAAAACCTGAGAAATCCGTCCGTTTTCGTCATTTGTTATCGAATCGACTTAAAGCCAGTTCGTCACATTGGCCGCTCTTCTCTCTGAAACGGTTACATTTATCGTCTGCAAAGCTATGTCGCGTGCTGCGGTATGCCGAAACACTAAAAGCACCATAGTAGAACACAGAAGAAGCTTCTAATTTGAAGTAATAGCCAGTAAGAAGTAATAGAATTCAAGTTTTAGTTGTCGATTATTCACTTTTTAGCCGGCTTTGGTGGCTTGGACATTAGGTGGAACCTTAATATTTTGCATGAAAGGAGGAGTAGCAGCCGCGTTGCACGGGAGAATGTGAAAAGTGTTCATATGTAGTAAAAACCTGAGAAATCCGTCCGTTTTCGTCATTTGTTATCGAATCGACTTAAAGCCAGTTCGTCACATTGGCCGCTCTTCTCTCTGAAACGGTTACATTTATCGTCTGCAAAGCTATGTCGCGTGCTGCGGTATGCGGAAACACTAAAAGCACCATAGTAGAACACAGAAGAAGCTTCTATGTTGAAGTAATAGCAAGTAAGAAGTAGTACAATTGAAGTTTTAGTTGTCGATTATTCACTTTTTAGCCTGCTTTGGTGGCTTGGACATGACCTAGGACCTTAAGATTTTGCATGAAAGGAGGACTAGCAGCCGCGTTGCACGGGAGAATGTGAAAAGTGTTCATATGTAGTAAAAACCTGATAAATCCGTCCGTTTTCGTCATTTGTTATCGAATCGACTTAAAGCCAGATCGTCACATTGGCCGTTCTTCTCTCTGAAACGGTTACATTTATCGTCTGCAAAGCTATGTCGCGTGCTGCAGTATACCGAAACACTAAAAGCACCATAGTAGAACACAGAAGAAGCTTCTAATTTGAAGTAATAGCCAGTAAGAAGTAGTACAATTCAAGTTTTAGTTGTCGATTATTCACTTTTTAGCCGGCTTTGGTGGCTTGGACATGACCTAGGACCTTAGGATTTTGCATGAAAGGAGGAGTAGCAGCCGCGTTGCCCGCGAGAATGTGAAAAGTGTTCATATGTAGTAAAAACGTGAGAAATCCGTCCGCTTTCGTCATTTGTTATCGAATCGCCTTAAAGACAGATCGTCACATTGGCCGCTTTTCTCTCTGAGACGGTTACATTTATCGTCTGCAAAGCTATGTCACGTGCTGCGGTATGCGGAGACACTAAAAGCACCATAGTAGAACACAGAAGAAGCTTCTAAGTTGAAGCAATAGCCAGTAAGAAGTAGTACAATTCAAGTTTTAGTTGTCGATTATTCACTTTTTAGCCTGCTTTGGTGGCTTGGACATCACCTAGGACCTTAAGATTTTGCATGAAAGGAGGACTAGCAGCCGCGTTGCATGGGAGAAAGTGAAAAGTGTTCATATGTAGTAAAAACCTGAGAAATCCGTCCGTTTTCGTCATTTGTTATCGAATCGACTTAAAGCCAGTTCGTCACATTGGCCGCTCTTCTCTCTGAAACGGTTACATTTATCGTCTGCAAAGCTATGTCGCGTGCTGCGGTATGCGGAAACACTAAAAGCACCATAGTAGAACACAGAAGAAGCTTCTAAGTTGAAGCAATAGCCAGTAAGAAGTAGTACAATTCAAGTTTTAGTTGTCGATTATTCACTTTTTAGCCTGCTTTGGTGGCTTGGACATCACCTAGGACCTTAAGATTTTGCATGAAAGGAGGACTAGCAGCCGCGTTGCATGGGAGAAAGTGAAAAGTGTTCATATGTAGTAAAAACCTGAGAAATCCGTCCGTTTTCGTCATTTGTTATCGAATCGACTTAAAGCCAGTTCGTCACATTGGCCGCTCTTCTCTCTGAAACGGTTACATTTATCGTCTGCAAAGCTATGTCGCGTGCTGCGGTATGCGGAAACACTAAAAGCACCATAGTAGAACACAGAAGAAGCTTCTATGTTGAAGTAATAGCCAGTAAGAAGTAGTACAATTGAAGTTTTAGTTGTCGATTATTCACTTTTTAGCCTGCTTTGGTGGCTTGGACATGACCTAGGACCTTAAGATTTTGCATGAAAGGAGGACTAGCAGCCGCGTTGCACGGGAGAATGTGAAAAGTGTTCATATGTAGTAAAAACCTGATAAATCCGTCCGTTTTCGTCATTTGTTATCGAATCGACTAAAAGCCAGATCGTCACATTGGTCGTTCTTCTCTCTGAAACGGTTACATTTATCGTCTGCAAAGCTATGTCGCGTGCTGCAGTATACCGAAACACTAAAAGCACCATAGTAGAACACAGAAGAAGCTTCTAATTTGAAGTAATAGCCAGTAAGAAGTAGTACAATTCAAGTTTTAGTTTTCGATTATTCACTTATTAGCCGGCTTTGGTGGATTGGACATGACCTAGGACTTTAAGATGTTGCATGAAAGGAGGACTAGCAGCCGCGTTGCATGGGAGAATGTGAAAAGTGTTCATATGTAGTAAAAACCTTAGAAATCAGTCCGTTTTCGTCATTTGTTATCGAATCGACTTAAAGCCAGATCGTCACATTGGCCGCTTTTCTCTCTGAGACGGTTACATTTATCGTCTGCAAAGCTATGTCGCGTGCTGCGGTATGCGGAGACACTAAAAGCACCATAGTAGAGCACAGAAGAAGCTTCTAAGTTGAAGTAATAGCCAGTAAGAAGTAGTACAATTCAAGTTTTAGTTATCGATTATTCACTTTTTAGCCGTCTTTGGTGGCTTGGACATGACCTGGGACCTTAAGATTTTGCATGAAAGGAGGAGTAGCAGCAGCGTTGCCCGCGAGAATGTGAAAAGTGTTCATATGTAGTAAAAACCTGAGAAATCCGTCCGCTTTCGTCACTTGTTATCGAATCGACTTAAAGTCAGATCGTCACATTGGCCGCTTTTCTCTCTGAGACGGTTACATTTATCGTATGCAAAGCTATGTCGCGTGCTACGGTATGCGGAAACACTAAAAGCACCATAGTAGAACACAGAAGAAGCTTCTACGTTGAAGCAATAGCCAGTAAGAAGTAGTACAATTCAAGTTTTAGTTGTCGATTATTCACTTTTTAGCCGGCCTTGGTGGCTTGGGCATGACCTAGGACCTTAAGATTTTGCATGAAAGGAGGACTAGCAGCCGCGTTCATGGGAGAATGTGAAAAGTGTTCATATGTAGTAAAAACCTGAGAAATCCGTCCGTTTTCGTCATTTGTTATCGAATCGTCTTAAAGCCAGATCGTCACATTGGCCGTTCTTCTCTCTGAGACGGTTACATTTATCGTCTGCAAAGCTATGTCGCGTGCTGCGGTATGCGGAGACACTAAAAGCATCATAGTAGAGCACAGAAGAAGCTTCTAAGTTGAAGCAATAGCCAGTAAGAAGTAGTACAATTCAAGTTTTAGTTGTCGATTATTTACATTTTAGCCGGCTTTGGTGGCTTGGACATCACCTAGGACCTTAAGATTTTGCGTGAAAGGAGGACTTGCAGCCGCGTTGCAAGGGAGAATGTGAAAAGTGTTCATATGTAGTAAAAACCTGAGAAATCCGTCCGTTTTCGTCATTTGTTATCGAATCGACTTAAAGCCAGATCGTCACATTGGCCGCTCTTATCTCTGAAACGGTTACATTTATCGTCTGCAAAGCTATGTCGCGTGCTGCGGTATGCGGAAACACTAAAAGCACCATAGTAGAACACAGATGAAGCTTCTATGATGAAGTAATAGCCAGTAAGAAGTAGTACAATTGAAGTTTTAGTTGTCGATTATTCACTTTTTAGCATGCTTTGGTGGCTTGGACATGACCTAGGACCTTAAGATGTTGCATGAAAGGAGGACTAGCAGCCGCGTTGCATGGGAGAAAGTGAAAAGTGTTCATATGTAGTAAAAACCTGAGAAATCCGTCCGTTTTCGTCATTTGTTATCGAATCGACTTAAAGCCAGTTCGTCACATTGGCCGCTCTTCTCTCTGAAACGGTTACATTTATCGTCTGCAAAGCTATGTCGCGTGCTGCGGTATGCGGAAACACTAAAAGCACCATAGTAGAACACAGAAGAAGCTTCTATGTTGAAGTAATAGCCAGTAAGAAGTAGTACAATTGAAGTATTAGTTGTCGATTATTCACTTTTTAGCCTGCTTTTGTGGCTTGGATATGACCTAGGACCTTAAGATTTTGCATGAAAGGAGGACTAGCAGCCGCGTTGCACGGGAGAATGTGAAAAGTGTTCATATGTAGTAAAAACCTGATAAATCCGTCCGTTTTCGTCATTTGTTATCGAATCGACTTAAAGCCAGATCGTCACATTGGCCGTTCTTCTCTCTGAAACGGTTACATTTATCGTCTGCAAAGCTATGTCGCGCGCTGCAGTATACCGAAACACTAAAAGCACCATAGTAGAACACAGAAGAAGCTTCTAATTTGAAGTAATAGCCAGTAAGAAGTAGTACAATTCAAGTTTTAGTTGTCGATTATTCACTTTTTAGCCGGCTTTGGTGGCTTGGACATGACCTAGGACCTTAAGATTTTGCATGAAAGGAGGAGTAGGAGCCGCGTTGCCCGCGAGAATGTGAAAAGTGTTCATATGTAGTAAAAACCTGAGAAATCCGTCCGCTTTCGTCATTTGTTATCGAATCGACTTAAAGACAGATCGTCACATTGGCCGCTTTTCTCTCTGAGACGGTTACATTTATCGTCTGCAAAGCTATGTCACGTGCTGCGGTATGCGGAGACACTAAAAGCACCATAGTAGAACACAGAAGAAGCTTCTGAGTTGAAGCAATAGCCAGTAAGAAGTAGTGCAACTCAAGTTTTAGTTATCGATTATTCACTTTTTAGCCTGCTTTGGTGGCTTGGACATCACCTAGGACCTTAAGATTTTGCATGAAAGGAGGACTTGCACCCACGTTGCAAGGGAGAATGTGAAAAGTGTTCATATGTAGTAAAAACCTGTGAAATCCGTCCGTTTTCGTCATTTGTTATCGAATCGACTTAAAGCCAGATCGTCACATTGGCCGCTCTTCTCTCTGAAACGGTTACATTTATCGTCTGCAAAGCTATGTCGCGTGCTGCGGTATGCGGAAACACTAAAAGCACCAATGTAGAACACAGAAGAAGCTTCTATGTTGAAGTAATAGCCAGTAAGAAGTAGTACAATTCAAGTTTTAGTTGTCGATTATTCACTTTTTAGCCGGCTTTGGTGGATTGGACATGACCTAGGACTTTAAGATGTTGCATGAAAGGTGGACTAGCAGCCGCGTTGCATGGGAGAATGTGAAAAGTGTTCATATGTAGTAAAAACCTGAGAAATCAGTCCGTTTTCGTCATTTGTTATCGAATCGACTTAAAGCCAGATCGTCACATTGGCCGCTTTTCTCTCTGAGACGGTTACATTTATCGTCTGCAAAGCTATGTCGCGTGCTGCGGTATGCGGAGACACTAAAAGCACCATAGTAGAACACAGAAGAAGCTTCTAAGTTGAAGCAATAGCCAGTAAGAAGTAGTACAATTCAAGTTTTAGTTGTCGATTATTCACTTTTTAGCCGGCTTTGGTGGCTTGTGCATGACCTTGGACCTTAAGATTTTGCATGAAAGGAGGACTAGCAGCCGCGTTGCACGGGAGAATGTGAAAAGTGTTCATATGTAGTAAAAACCTGATAAATCCGTCCGTTTTCGTCATTCGTTATCGAATCGACTTAAAGCCAGATCGTCACATTGGCCGTTCTTCTCTCTGAAACGGTTACATTTATCGTCTGCAAAGCTATGTCGCGTGCTGCAGTATACCGAAACACTGAAAGCACCATAGTAGAACAAAGAAGAAGCTTCTAATTTGAAGTAATAGCCAGTAAGAAGTATTACAAATCAAGTTTTAGTTTTCGATTATTCACTTTTTAGCCGGCTATGGTGGCTTGGACATGACCTAGGACCTTAAGATGTTGCATGAAAGGAGGACTAGCAGCCGCGTTGCATGGGAGAATGTGAAAAGTGTTCATATGTAGTAAAAACCTGAGAAATCCGTCCGTTTTCGTCATTTGTTATCGAATCGACTTAAAGCTAGATCGTCACATTGGCCGTTCTTCTCTCTGAGACGGTTACATTTATCGTCTGCAAAGCTATGTCGCGTGCTGCGGTATGCGGAAACACTAAAAGCACCATAGTAGAACACAGATGAAGCTTCTATGATGAAGTAATAGCCAGTAAGAAGTAGTACAATTGAAGTTTTAGTTGTCGATTATTCACTTTTTAGCATGCTTTGGTGGCTTGGACATGACCTAGGACCTTAAGATGTTGCATGAAAGGAGGACTAGCAGCCGCGTTGCATGGGAGAAAGTGAAAAGTGTTCATATGTAGTAAAAACCTGAGAAATCCGTCCGTTTTCGTCATTTGTTATCGAATCGACTTAAAGCCAGTTCGTCACATTGGCCGCTCTTCTCTCTGAAACGGTTACATTTATCGTCTGCAAAGCTATGTCGCGTGCTGCGGTATGCGGAAACACTAAAAGCACCATAGTAGAACACAGAAGAAGCTTCTATGTTGAAGTAATAGCCAGTAAGAAGTAGTACAATTGAAGTATTAGTTGTCGATTATTCACTTTTTAGCCTGCTTTTGTGGCTTGGATATGACCTAGGACCTTAAGATTTTGCATGAAAGGAGGACTAGCAGCCGCGTTGCACGGGAGAATGTGAAAAGTGTTCATATGTAGTAAAAACCTGATAAATCCGTCCGTTTTCGTCATTTGTTATCGAATCGACTTAAAGCCAGATCGTCACATTGGCCGTTCTTCTCTCTGAAACGGTTACATTTATCGTCTGCAAAGCTATGTCGCGCGCTGCAGTATACCGAAACACTAAAAGCACCATAGTAGAACACAGAAGAAGCTTCTAATTTGAAGTAATAGCCAGTAAGAAGTAGTACAATTCAAGTTTTAGTTGTCGATTATTCACTTTTTAGCCGGCTTTGGTGGCTTGGACATGACCTAGGACCTTAAGATTTTGCATGAAAGGAGGAGTAGGAGCCGCGTTGCCCGCGAGAATGTGAAAAGTGTTCATATGTAGTAAAAACCTGAGAAATCCGTCCGCTTTCGTCATTTGTTATCGAATCGACTTAAAGACAGATCGTCACATTGGCCGCTTTTCTCTCTGAGACGGTTACATTTATCGTCTGCAAAGCTATGTCACGTGCTCCGGTATGCGGAGACACTAAAAGCACCATAGTAGAACACAGAAGAAGCTTCTGAGTTGAAGCAATAGCCAGTAAGAAGTAGTGCAACTCAAGTTTTAGTTATCGATTATTCACTTTTTAGCCGGCTTTGGTGGCTTGGACATCACCTAGGACCTTAAGATGTTGCATGAAAGGTGGACTAGCAGCCGCGTTGCATGGGAGAATGTGAAAAGTGTTCATATGTAGTAAAAACCTGAGAAATCAGTCCGTTTTCGTCATTTGTTATCGAATCGACTTAAAGCCAGATCGTCACATTGGCCGCTTTTCTCTCTGAGACGGTTACATTTATCGTCTGCAAAGCTATGTCGCGTGCTGCGGTATGCGGAGACACTAAAAGCACCATAGTAGAACACAGAAGAAGCTTCTAAGTTGAAGCAATAGCCAGTAAGAAGTAGTACAATTCAAGTTTTAGTTGTCGATTATTCACTTTTTAGCCGGCTTTGGTGGCTTGTGCATGACCTTGGACCTTAAGATTTTGCATGAAAGGAGGACTAGCAGCCGCGTTGCACGGGAGAATGTGAAAAGTGTTCATATGTAGTAAAAACCTGATAAATCCGTCCGTTTTCGTCATTCGTTATCGAATCGACTTAAAGCCAGATCGTCACATTGGCCGTTCTTCTCTCTGAAACGGTTACATTTATCGTCTGCAAAGCTATGTCGCGTGCTGCAGTATACCGAAACACTGAAAGCACCATAGTAGAACAAAGAAGAAGCTTCTAATTTGAAGTAATAGCCAGTAAGAAGTATTACAAATCAAGTTTTAGTTTTCGATTATTCACTTTTTAGCCGGCTATGGTGGCTTGGACATGACCTAGGACCTTAAGATGTTGCATGAAAGGAGGACTAGCAGCCGCGTTGCATGGGAGAATGTGAAAAGTGTTCATATGTAGTAAAAACCTGAGAAATCCGTCCGTTTTCGTCATTTGTTATCGAATCGACTTAAAGCTAGATCGTCACATTGGCCGTTCTTCTCTCTGAGACGGTTACATTTATCGTCTGCAAAGCTATGTCGCGTGCTGCGGTATGCGGAGACACTAATAGCACCATAGTAGAGCACAGAAGAAGCTTCTAAGTTGAAGCAATAGCCAGTAAGAAGTAGTACAATTCAAGTTTTAGTTGTCGATTATTCACTTTTTAGCCTGCTTTGGTGGCTTGGACATGACCTAGGACCTTAAGATTTTGCGTGAAAGGAAGACTTGCAGCCGCGTTGCAAGGGAGAATGTGAAAAGTGTTCATATGTAGTAAAAACCTGAGAAATCCGTCCGTTTTCGTCATTTGTTATCGAATCGACTTAAAGCCAGATCGTCACATTGGCCGCTCTTCTCTCTGAAACGGTTACATTTATCGTCTGTAAAGCTATGTCGCGTGCTGCGGTATGCGGAAACACTAAAAGCACCATAGTAGAACACAGAAGAAGCTTCTATGTTGAAGTAATAGCCAGTAAGAAGTAGTACAATTGAAGTTTTAGTTGTCGATTATTCACTTTTTAGCCTGCTTTGGTGGCTTGGACATGACCTAGGACCTTAAGATTTTGCATGAAAGGAGGACTAGCAGCCGCGTTGCATGGGAGAAAGTGAAAAGTGTTCATATGTAGTAAAAACCTGAGAAATCCGTCCGTTTTCGTCATTTGTTATAGAATCGACTTAAAGCCAGTTCGTCACATTGGCCGCTCTTCTCTCTGAAACGGTTACATTTATAGTCTGCAAAGCTATGTCGCGTGCTGCGGTATGCGGAAACACTAAAAGCACCATAGTAGAACACAGAAGAAGCTTCTATGTTGAAGTAATAGCCAGTAAGAAGTAGTACAATTGAAGTTTTAGTTGTCGATTATTCACTTTTTGGCCTGCTTTGGTGGCTTGGACATGACCTAGGACCTTAAGATTTTGCATGAAAGGAGGACTAGCAGCCGCGTTGCACGGGAGAATGTGAAAAGTGTTCATATGTAGTAAAAACCTGATAGATCCGTCCGTTTTCGTCATTTGTTATCGAATCGACTTAAAGCCAGATCGTCACATTGGCCGTTCTTCTCTCTGAAACGGTTACATTTATCGTCTGCAAAGCTATGTCGCGTGCTGCAGTATACCAAAACACTAAAAGCACCATAGTAGAACACAGAAGAAGCTTCTAATTTGAAGTAATAGCCAGTAAGAAGTAGTACAATTCAAGTTTTAGTTGTCGATTAATCACTTTTTAGCCGGCTTTGGTGGCTTGGACATGACCTAGGACCTTAAGATTTTGCATGAAAGGAGGAGTAGCAGCCGCGTTGCCCGCGAGAATGTGAAAAGTTTTCATATGTAGTAGAAACCTGAGAAATCTGTCCGTTTTCGTCTTTGTTATCGAATCGACTTAAAGCCAGATCGTCACATTGGCCGTTCTTCTCTCTGAGACGGTTACATTTATCGTCTGCAAAGCTATGTCGCGTGCTGCGGTATGCGGAGACACTGATAGCACCATAGTAGAGCACAGAAGAAGCTTCTAAGTTGAACCAATAGCCAGTAAGAAGTAGTACAATTGAAGTTTTAGTTGTCGATTATTCACTTTTTAGCCGGCTTTGGTGGCTTGGACATCACCTAGGACCTTAAGATTTTGCGTGAAAGGAGGACTTGCAGCCGCGTTGCAAGGGAGAATGTGAAAAGTGTTCATATGTAGTAAAAATCTGAGAAATCCGTCCGTTTTCGTCATTTGTTATCGAATCGACTTAAAGCCAGATCGTCACATTGGCCGCTCTTTTCTCTGAAACGGTTAAATTTATCGTCTGCAAAGCTATGTCGCGTGCTGCGGTATGCGGAAACACTAAAAGCACCATAGTAGAACACAGAAGAAACTTCTATGTTGAAATAATAGCCAGTAAGAAGTAGTACAATTGAAGTTTTAGATGTCGATTATTCACTTTTTAGCCTGCTTTGGTGGCTTGGACATGACCTAGGACCTTAAGATTTTGCATGAAAGGAGGACTAGCAGCCGCGTTGCATGGGAGAAAGTGAAAAGTGTTCATATGTAGTAAAAACCTGAGAAATCCGTCCGTTTTCGTCATTTGTTATCGAATCGACTTAAAGCCAGTTCGTCACATTGGCCGCTCTTCTCTCTGAAACGGTTACATTTATAGTCTGCAAAGCTATGTCGCGTGCTGCGGTATGCGGAAACACTAAAAGCACCATAGTAGAACACAGAAGAAGCTTCTATGTTGAAGTAATAGCCAGTAAGAAGTAGTACAATTGAAGTTTTAGTTGTCGATTATTCACTTTTTGGCCTGCTTTGGTGGCTTGGACATGACCTAGGACCTTAAGATTTTGCATGAAAGGAGGACTAGCAGCCGCGTTGCACGGGAGAATGTGAAAAGTGTTCATATGTAGTAAAAACCTGATAGATCCGTCCGTTTTCGTCATTTGTTATCGAATCGACTTAAAGCCAGATCGTCACATTGGCCGTTCTTCTCTCTGAAACGGTTACATTTATCGTCTGCAAAGCTATGTCGCGTGCTGCAGTATACCGAAACACTAAAAGCACCATAGTAGAACACAGAAGAAGCTTCTAATTTGAAGTAATAGCCGGTAAGAAGTAGTACAATTCAAGTTTTAGTTGTCGATTAATCACTTTTTAACCGGCTTTGGTGGCTTGGACATGACCTAGGACCTTAAGATTTTGCATGAAAGGAGGAGTAGCAGCCGCGTTGCCCGCGAGAATGTGAAAAGTGTTCCTATGTAGTAAAAACCTGAGAAATCCGACCGCTTTCGTCATTTGTTATCTAATCGATTTAAAGACAGATCGTCACATTGGCCGCTTTTCTCTCTGAGACGGTTACATTTATCGTCTGCAAAGCTATGTCACTTGCTGCGGTATGCGGAGACACTAAAAGTACCATAGTAGAACACAGAAGAAGCTTCTAAGTTGAAGTAATAGCCAGTAAGAAGTAGTACAATTCAAGTTTTAGTTATCGATTATTCACTTTTTAGCCGGCTTTGGTGGCTTGGACATCACCTAGGACCTTAAGATTTTGCATGAAAGGAGGACTTGCACCCGCGTTGCAAGGGAGAATGTGAAAAGTGTTCATATGTAGTAAAAACCTGAGAGATCTGTCCGTTTTCGTCATTTGCTATCGAATCGACTTAAAGCCAGATCGTCACATTGGCCGTTCTTCTCTCTGAGACGGTTACATTTATCGTCTGCGAAGCTATGTCGCGTGCTGCGGTATGCGGAGACACTGATAGCACCATAGTAGAGCACAGAAGAAGCTTCTAAGTTGAAGCAATAGCCGGTAAGATGTAGTACAATTCAAGTTTTAGTTGTCGATTATTCACTTTTTAGCCGGCTTTGGTGGCTTGGACATCACCTAGGACCTTAAGATTTTGCGTGAAAGGAGGACTTGCAGCCGCGTTGCAAGGGAGAATGTGAAAAGTGTTCATATGTAGTAAAAACCTGAGAAATCCGTCCGTTTTCGTCATTTGTTATCGAATCGACTTAAAGCCAGATCGTCACATTGGCCGCTCTTCTCTCTGAAACGGTTACATTTATCGTCTGCAAAGCTATGTCGCGTGCTGCGGTATGCAGAAACACTAAAAGCACCATAGTAGAACACAGAAGAAGCTTCTATGTTGAAGTAATAGCCAGTAAGAAGTAGTACAATTGAAGTTTTAGTTGTCGATTATTCACTTTTTAGCCTGCTTTGGTGGCTTGGACATGACCTAGGACCTTAAGATTTTGCATGAAAGGTGGACTAGCAGCCGCGTTGCATGGGAGAAAGTGAAAAGTGTTCATATGTAGTAAAAACCTGAGAAATCCGTCCGTTTTCGTCATTTGTTATCGAATCGACTTAAAGCCAGTTCGTCACATTGGCCGCTCTTCTCTCTGAAACGGTTACATTTATAGTCTGCAAAGCTATGTCGCGTGCTGCGGTATGCGGAAACACTAAAAGCACCATAGTAGAACACAGAAGAAGCTTCTAAGTTGAAGTAATAGCCAGTAAGAAGTAGTACAATTGAAGTTTTAGTTGTCGATTATTCACTTTTTGGCCTGCTTTGGTGGCTTGGACATGACCTAGGACCTTAAGATTTTGCATGAAAGGAGGACTAGCAGCCGCGTTGCACGGGAGAATGTGAAAAGTGTTCATATGTAGTAAAAACCTGATAGATCCGTCCGTTTTCGTCATTTGTTATCGAATCGACTTAAAGCCAGATCGTCACATTGGCCGTTCTTCTCTCTGAAACGGTTACATTTATCGTCTGCAAAGCTATGTCGCGTGCTGCAGTATACCGAAACACTAAAAGCACCATAGTAGAACACAGAAGAAGCTTCTAATTTGAAGTAATAGCCGGTAAGAAGTAGTACAATTCAAGTTTTAGTTGTCGATTAATCACTTTTTAGCCGGCTTTGGTGGCTTGGACATGACCTAGGACCTTAAGATTTTGCATGAAAGGAGGAGAAGCAGCCGCGTTGCCCGCGAGAATGTGAAAAAAGTTCCTATGTAGTAAAAACCTGAGAAATCCGTCCGCTTTCGTCATTTGTTATCTAATCGATTTAAAGACAGATCGTCACATTGGCCGCTTTTCTCTCTGAGACGGTTACATTTATCGTCTGCAAAGCTATGTCACGTGCTGCGGTATGCGGAGACACTAAAAGTACCATAGTAGAACACAGAAGAAGCTTCTAAGTTGAAGCAATAGCCAGTAAGAAGTAGTACAATTCAAGTTTTAGTTATCGATTATTCACTTTTTAGCCGGCTTTGGTGGCTTGGACATCACCTATTACATTAAGATTTTGCATGAAAGGAGGACTAGCAGCCGCGTTGCATGGGAGAAAGTGAAAAGTGTTCATATGTAGTAAAAACCTGAGAAATCCGTCCGTTTTCGTCATTTGTTATCGAATCGACTTAAAGCCAGTTCGTCACATTGGCCGCTCTTCTCTCTGAAACGGTTACATTTATAGTCTGCAAAGCTATGTCGCGTGCTGCGGTATGCGGAAACACTAAAAGCACCATAGTAGAACACAGAAGAAGCTTCTAAGTTGAAGTAATAGCCAGTAAGAAGTAGTACAATTGATGTTTTAGTTGTCGATTATTCACTTTTTGGCCTGCTTTGGTGGCTTGGACATGACCTAGGACCTTAAGATTTTGCATGAAAGGAGGACTAGCAGCCGCGTTGCACGGGAGAATGTGAAAAGTGTTCATATGTAGTAAAAACCTGATAGATCCGTCCGTTTTCGTCATTTGTTATCGAATCGACTTAAAGCCAGATCGTCACATTGGCCGTTCTTCTCTCTGAAACGGTTACATTTATCGTCTGCAAAGCTATGTCGCGTGCTGCAGTATACCGAAACACTAAAAGCACCATAGTAGAACACAGAAGAAGCTTCTAATTTGAAGTAATAGCCGGTAAGAAGTAGTACAATTCAAGTTTTAGTTGTCGATTAATCACTTTTTAGCCGGCTTTGGTGGCTTGGACATGACCTAGGACCTTAAGATTTTGCATGAAAGGAGGAGAAGCAGCCGCGTTGCCCGCGAGAATGTGAAAAAAGTTCCTATGTAGTAAAAACCTGAGAAATCCGTCCGCTTTCGTCATTTGTTATCTAATCGATTTAAAGACAGATCGTCACATTGGCCGCTTTTCTCTCTGAGACGGTTACATTTATCGTCTGCAAAGCTATGTCACGTGCTGCGGTATGCGGAGACACTAAAAGTACCATAGTAGAACACAGAAGAAGCTTCTAAGTTGAAGCAATAGCCAGTAAGAAGTAGTACAATTCAAGTTTTAGTTATCGATTATTCACTTTTTAGCCGGCTTTGGTGGCTTGGACATCACCTAGGACCTTAAGATTTTGCATGAAAGGAGGACTAGCAGCCGCGTTGCAAGGGAGAATGTGAAAAGTGTTCATATGTAGTAAAAACTTGAGAAATCCGTCCGTTTTCGTCATTTGCTATCGAATCGACTTAAAGCCAGATCGTCACATTGGCCGTTCTTCTCTCTGAGACGGTTACATTTATCGTCTGCAAAGCTATGTCGCGTGCTGCGGTATGCGGAGACACTAATAGCACCATAGTAGAGCACAGAAGAAGCTTCTAAGTTGAAGCAATAGCCAGTAAGAAGTAGTACAATTCAAGTTTTAGTTGTCGATTATTCACTTTTTAGCCGGCTTTGGTGGCTTGGACATCACCTAGGACCTTAAGATTTTGCGTGAAAGGAGGACTTGCAGCCGCGTTGCAATGGAGAATGTGAAAAGTGTTCATATGTAGTAAAAACCTGAGAAATCCGTCCGTTTTCGTCATTTGTTATCGAATCGACTAAAAGCCGGATCGTCACATTGGCCGCTCTTCTCTCTGAAACGGTTACATTTATCGTCTGCAAAGCTATGTCGCGTGCTGCGGTATGCGGAAACACTAAAAGCACCATAGTAGAACACAGAAGAAGCTTCTATGTTGAAGTAATAGCCAGTAAGAAGTAGTACAATTGAAGTTTTAGTTGTCGATTATTCACTTTTTAGCCTGCTTTGGTGGCTTGGACATGACCTAGGACCTTAAGATTTTGCATGAAAGGAGGACTAGCAGCCGCGTTGCATGGGAGAAAGTGAAAAGTGTTCATATGTAGTAAAAACCTGAGAAATCCGTCCGTTTTCGTCATTTGTTATCGAATCGACTTAAAGCCAGTTCGTCACATTGGCCGCTCTTCTCTCTGAAACGGTTACATATATAGTCTGCAAAGCTATGTCGCGTGCTGCAGTATGCGGAAACACTAAAAGCACCATAGTAGAACACAGAAGAAGCTTCTATGTTGAAGTAATAGCCAGTAAGAAGTAGTACAATTCAAGTTTTAGTTGTCGATTATTCACTTTTTAGCCTGCTTTGGTGGCTTGGACATGAGCTAGGACCTTAAGATTTTGCATGAAAGGAGGACTAGCAGCCGCGTTGCACGGGAGAATGTGAAAAGTGTTCATATGTAGTAAAAACCTGATAGATCCGTCCGTTTTCGTCATTTGTTATCGAATCGACTTAAAGCCAGATCGTCACATTGGCCGTTCTTCTCTCTGAAACGGTTACATTTATCGTCTGCAAAGCTATGTCGCGTGCTGCAGTATACCGAAACACTAAAAGCGCCATAGTAGAACACAGAAGAAGCTTCTAATATGAAGTAATAGCCAGTAAGAAGTAGTACAATTCAAGTTTTAGTTGTCGATTAATCACTTTTTAGCCGGCTTTGGTGGCTTGGACATGACCTAAGACCTTAAGATTTTGCATGAAAGGAGGAGTAGCAGCCGCGTTGCCCGCGAGAATGTGAAAAGTGTTCATATGTAGTAAAAACCTGAGAAATCCGTCCGTTTTCGTCATTTGTTATCGAATCGACTTAAAGACAGATCGTCACATTGGCCGCTTTTCTCTCTGAGACGGTTACATTTATCGTCTGCAAAGCTATGTCACGTGCTGCGGTATGCGGAGACACTAAAAGTACCATAGTAGAACACAGAAGAAGCTTCTAAGTTGAAGCAATAGCCAGTAAGAAGTAGTACAATTCAAGTTTTAGTTATCGATTATTCACTTTTTAGCCGGCTTTGGTGGCTTGGACATCACCTAGGACCTTAAGATTTTGCATGTAAGGAGGACTTGCACCCGCGTTGCAAGGGAGAATGTGAAAAGTGTTCATATGTAGTAAAAACCTGAGAAATCTCTCCGTTTTCGTCATTTGCTATCGAATCGACTTAAAGCCAGATCATCACATTGGCCGCTCTTCTCTCTGAAACGGTTACATTTATCGTCTGCAAAGCTATGTCGCGTGCTGCGGTATGCGGAAACACTAAATAAACCATAGTAGAACACAGAATAAGCTTCTATGTTGAAGTAATAGCCAGTAAGAAGTAGTACAATTCAAGTTTTAGTTGTCGATTATTCACTTTTTAGCCGGCTTTTGTGGATTGGACATGACCTAGGACTTTAAGATGTTGCATGAAAGGAGGACTAGCAGCCGCGTTGCATGGGAGAATGTGAAAAGTGTTCATATGTAGTAAAAACCTGAGAAATCAGTCCGTTTTCGTCATTTGTTATCGAATCGACTTAAAGCCAGATCGTCACATGGGCCGCTTTTCTCTCTGAGACGGTTACATTTATCGTCTGCAAAGCTATGTCGCGTGCTGCGGTATGCGGAGACACTAAAAGCACCATAGTAGAGCACAGAAGAAGCTTCTAAGTTGAAGTAATAGCCACTAAGAAGTAGTACAATTCAAGTTTTAGTTATCGATTAATCATTTTTTAGCCGTCTTTGGTGGCTTGGACATGACCTAGGACCATAAGATTTTGCATTGAAGGAGGAGTAGCAGCCGCGTTGCCCGCGAGAATGTGAAAAGTGTTCATATGTAGTAAAAACCTGAGAAATCCGTCCGCTTTCGTCACTTGTTATCGAAGCGACTTAAAGTCAGATCGTCACATTGGCCGCTTTTCTCTCTGAGACGGTTACATTTATCGTATGCAAAGCTATGTCGCGTGCTGCGGTATGCGGAGACACTAAAAGCACCATAGTAGAACACAGAAGAAGCTTCTAAGTTGAAGCAATAGAAAGTAAGAAGTAGTACAATTCAAGTTTTAGTTGTCGATTATTCACTTTTTAGCCGGCTTTGGTGGCTTGGGCATGACCTAGGACCTTAAGATTTTGCATGAAAGGAGGACTAGCAGCCGCGTTTCACGGGAGAATGTGAAAAGTGTTCATATGCAGTAAAAACCTGAGAAATCCGTACGTTTTCGTCATTTGTTATCGAATCGACTTAAAGCCAGATCGTCACATTGGCCGCTCTTCTCTCTGAAACGGTTACATTTATCGTCTGCAAAGCTATGTCGCGTGCTGCAGTATACCGAAACACTAAAAGCACCATAGTAGAACACAGAAGAAGCTTCTATGTTGAAGTAATAGCCAGTAAGAAGTAGTATAATTGAAGTTTTAGTTGTCGATTATTCACTTTTTAGCCTGCTTTGGTGGCTTGGACATGACCTAGGACCTTAAGATTTTGCATGAAAGGAGGACTAGCAGCCGCGTTGCACGGGAGAATGTGAAAAGTGTTCATATGTAGTAAAAACCTGATAAATCCGTCCGTTTTCGTCATTTGTTATCGAATCGACTTAAAGCCAGATCGTCACATTGGCCGTTCTTCTCTCTGAAACGGTTACATTTATCGTCTGCAAAGCTATGTCACGTGCTGCGGTATGCGGAGACACTAAAAGCACCATAGTAGAACACAGAAGAAGCTTCTAAGTTGAAGCAATAGCCAGTAAGAAGTAGTACAATTCAAGTTTTAGTTATCGATTATTCACTTTTTAGCCGGCTTTGGTGGCTTGGACATCACCTAATACCTTAAGATTTTGCATGAAAGGAGGACTTGCACCCGCGTTGCAAGGGAGAATGTGAAAAGTGTTCATATGTAGTAAAAACCTGAGAAATCCGTCCGTTTTCGTCATTTGTTATCGAATCGACTTAAAGCCAGATCGACACATTGGCCGCTCTTCTCTCTGAAACGGTTACATTTATCGTCTGCAAAGCTATGTCGCGTGCTGCGGTATGCGGAAACACTAAAAGCACCATAGTAGAACACAGAAGAAGCTTCTATGTTGAAGTAATAGCCAGTAACAAGTAGTACAATTCAAGTTTTAGTTGTCGATTATTCACTTTTTAGCCGGCTTTGGTGGATTGGACATGACCTAGGACTTTAAGATGTTGCATGAAAGGAGGACTAGGAGCCGCGTTGCATGGGAGAATGTGAAAAGTGTTCATATGTAGTAAAAACCTGAGAAATCAGTCCGTTTTCGTCATTTGTTATCGAATCGACTTAAAGCCAGATCGTCACATTGGCCCCTTTTCTCTCTGAGACGGTTACATTTATCGTCTGCAAAGCTATGTCGCGTGCTGCGGTATGCGGAGACACTAAAAGCACCATAGTAGAGCACAGAAGAAGCTTCTAAGTTGAAGTAATAGCCAGTAAGAAGTAGTACAATTCAAGTTTTAGTTATCGATTATTCACTTTTTAGCCGTCTTTGGTGGCTTGGACATGACCTAGGACCTTAAGATTTTGCATGAAAGGAGGAGTAGCAGCCGCGTTGCCCGCGAGAATGTGAAAAATGTTCATATGTAGTAAAAACCTGAGAAATCCGTCCGCTTTCGTCACTTGTTATCGAATCGACTTAAAGTCAGATCGTCACATTGGCCGCTTTTCTCTCTGAGACGGTTACATTTATCGTCTGCAAAGCTATGTCGCGTGCTGCGGTATGCGGAGACACTAAAAGCACCATAGTAGAACACAGAAGAAGCTTCTAAGTTGAAGCAATAGAAAGTAAGAAGTAGTACAATTCAAGTTTTAGTTGTCGATTATTCACTTTTTAGCCGGCTTTGGTGGCTTGGGCATGACCTAGGACCTTAAGATTTTGCATGAAAGGAGGACTAGCAGCCGCGTTGCACGGGAGAATGTGAAAAGTGTTCATATGCAGTAAAAACCTGAGAAATCCGTACGTTTTCGTCATTTGTTATCGAATCGACTTAAAGCCAGATCGTCACATTGGCCGCTCTTCTCTCTGAAACGGTTACATTTATCGTCTGCAAAGCTATGTCGCGTGCTGCAGTATACCGAAACACTAAAAGCACCATAGTAGAACACAGAAGAAGCTTCTAATTTGAAGTAATAGCCAGTAAGAAGTAGTACAATTCAAGTTTTAGTTGTCGATTATTCACTTTTTAGCCGGCTTTGGTGGCTTGGACATGACCTAGGACCTTAAGATTTTGCATGAAAGGAGGAGTAGCAGCCGCGTTGCCCGCGAGAATGTGAAAAGTGTTCATATGTAGTAAAAACCTGAGAAATCCGTCCGTTTTCGTCATTTGTTATCGAATCGACTTAAAGCCAGATCGTCACATTGGCCGCTCTTCTCTCTGAAACGGTTACATTTATCGTCTGCAAAGCTGTGTCGCGTGCTGCGGTATGCGGAAACACTAAAAGCACCATAGTAGAACACAGAAGAAGTTTCTATGTTGAAGTAATAGCCAGTAAGAAGCAGTACTATTTAAGTTTTAGTTGTCGATTATTCACTTTTTAGCCTGCTTTGGTGGCTTGGACATGACCTAGGACCTTAAGATTTTGCATGAAAGGAGGACTAGCAGCCGCGTTGCATGGGAGAAAGTGAATAGTGTTCATATGTAGTAAAAACCTGAGAAATCCGTCCGTTTTCGTCATTTGTTATCGAATCGACTTAAAGCCAGTTCGTCACATTGGCCGCTCTTCTCTCTGAAACGGTTACATATATCGTCTGCAAAGCTATGTCGCGTGCTGCGGTATGCGGAAACACTAAAAGCACCATAGTAGAACACAGAAGAAGCTTCTATGTTGAAGTAATAGCCAGTAAGAAGTAGTATAATTGAAGTTTTAGTTGTCGATTATTCACTTTTTAGCCTGCTTTGGTGGCTTGGACATGACCTAGGACCTTAAGATTTTGCATGAAAGGAGGACTAGCAGCCGCGTTGCACTGGAGAATGTGAAAAGTGTTCATATGTAGTAAAAACCTGATAAATCCGTCCGTTTTCGTCATTTGTTATCGAATCGACTTAAAGCCAGATCGTCACATTGGCCGTTCTTCTCTCTGAAACGGTTACATTTATCGTCTGCAAAGCTATGTCACGTGTTGCGGTATGCGGAGACACTAAAAGCACCATAGTAGAACACAGAAGAAGCTTCTAAGTTGAAGCAATAGCCAGTAAGAAGTAGTACAATTCAAGTTTTAGTTATCGATTATTCACTTTTTAGCCGGCTTTGGTGGCTTGGACATCACCTAGGACCTTAAGATTTTGCATGAAAGGAGGACTTGCACCCGCGTTGCAAGGGAGAATGTGAAAAGTGTTCATATGTAGTAAAAACCTGAGAAATCCGTCCGTTTTCGTCATTTGTTATCGAATCGACTTAAAGCCAGATCGTCACATTGGCCGCTCTTCTCTCTGAAACGGTTACATTTATCGTCTGCAAAGCTATGTCGCGTGCTGCGGTATGCGGAAACACTAAAAGCACCATAGTAGAACACAGAAGAAGCTTCTATGTTGAAGTAATAGCCAGTAACAAGTAGTACAATTCAAGTTTTAGTTGTCGATTATTCACTTTTTAGCCGGCTTTGGTGGATTGGACATGACCTAGGACTTTAAGATGTTGCATGAAAGGAGGACTAGGAGCCGCGTTGCATGGGAGAATGTGAAAAGTGTTCATATGTAGTAAAAACCTGAGAAATCAGTCCGTTTTCGTCATTTGTTATCGAATCGACTTAAAGCCAGATCGTCACATTGGCCCCTTTTCTCCTGAGACGGTTACATTTATCGTCTGCAAAGCTATGTCGCGTGCTGCGGTATGCGGAGACACTAAAAGCACCATAGTAGAGCACAGAAGAAGCTTCTAAGTTGAAGTAATAGCCAGTAAGAAGTAGTACAATTCAAGTTTTAGTTATCGATTATTCACTTTTTAGCCGTCTTTGGTGGCTTGGACATGACCTAGGACCTTAAGATTTTGCATGAAAGGAGGAGTAGCAGCCGCGTTGCCCGCGAGAATGTGAAAAATGTTCATATGTAGTAAAAACCTTAGAAATCCGTCCGCTTTCGTCACTTGTTATCGAATCGACTTAAAGTCAGATCGTCACATTGGCCGCTTTTCTCTCTGAGACGGTTACATTTATCGTATGCAAAGCTATGTCGCGTGCTGCGGTATGCGGAGACACTAAAAGCACCATAGTAGAACACAGAAGAAGCTTCTAAGTTGAAGCAATAGCCAGTAAGAAGTAGTACAATTCAAGTTTTAGTTGTCGATTATTCACTTTATAGCCGGCTTTGGTGGCTTGGGCATGACCTAGGACCTTAAGATTTTGCATGAAAGGAGGACTAGCAGCCGCGTTGCACGGGAGAATGTGAAAAGTGTTCATATGCAGTAAAAACCTGAGAAATCCGTCCGTTTTCGTCATTTGTTATCAAATCGACTTAAAGCCAGATCGTCACATTGGCCGCTCTTCTCTCTGAAACGGTTACATTTATCGTCTGCAAAGCTATGTCGCGTGCTGCGGTAGGCGGAAACACTAAAATCACCATAGTAGAACACAGATGAAGCTTCTATGTTGAAGTAATAGACAGTAAGAAGTAGTACAATTCAAGTTTTAGTTGTCGATTATTCACTTTTTAGCCGGCTTTGGTGGCTTGGACATGACCTAGGACCTTAAGATTTTGCTTGAAAGGAGGAGTAGCAGCCGCGTTGCCCGCGAGAATGTGAAAAGTGTTCATATGTAGTAAAAACCTGAGAAATCCGTCCGTTTTCGTCATTTGTTATCGAATCGACTTAAAGCCAGATCGTCACATTGGCCGCTCTTCTCTCTGACACGGTTACATTTATCGTCTGCAAAGCTATGTCGCGTGCTGCGGTATGCGGAAACACTAAAAGCACCATAGTAGAACACAGAATAAGCTTCTATGTTGAAGTAATAGCCAGTAAGAAGCAGTACAATTGAAGTTTTAGTTGTCGATTATTCACTTTTTAGCCTGCTTTGGTGGCTTGGACATGACCTAGGACCTTGAGATTTTGCATGAAAGGAGGACTAGCAGCCGTGTTGCATGGGAGAAAGTGAAAAGTGTTCATATGTAGTAAAAACCTGAGAAATCAGTCCGTTTTCGTCATTTGTTATCGAATCGACTTAAAGCCAGTTCGTCACATTGGCCGCTCTTCTCTCTGAAACGGTTACATTTATCGTCTGCAAAGCTATGTCGCTGGCTGCGGTATGCGGAAACACTAAAAGCACCATAGTAGAACACAGAAGAAGCTTCTATGTTGAAGTAATAGCCAGTAAGAAGTAGTATAATTGAAGTTTTAGTTATCGATTATTCACTTTTTAGCCGGCTTTGGTGGCTTGGACAACACCTAGGACCTTAAGATTTTGCATGAAAGGAGGACTTGCACCCGCGTTGCAAGGGAGAATGTGAAAAGTGTTCATATGTAGTAAAAACCTGAGAAATCCGTCCGTTTTCGTCATTTGTTATCGAATCGACTTAAAGCCAGATCGTCACATTGGCCGCTCTTCTCTCTGAAACGGTTACATTTATCGTCTGCAAAGCTATGTCGCGTGCTGCGGTATGCGGAAACACTAAAAGCACCATAGTAGAACACAGAAGATGCTTCTATGTTGAAGTAATAGCCAGTAAGAAGTAGTACAATTGAAGTTTTAGTTGTCGATTATTCACTTTTTAGCCTGCTTTGGTGGCTTGGACATGACCTAGGACCTTAAGATTTTGCATGAAAGGAGGACTAGCAGCCGCGTTGCACGGGAGAATGTGAAAAGTGTTCATATGTAATAAAAACCTGATAAATCCGTCCGTTTTCGTCATTTGTTATCGAATCGACTTAAAGCCAGATCGTCACATTGACCGTTCTTCTCTCTGAAACGGTTACATTTATCGTCTGCAAAGCTATGTCGCGTGCTGCAGTATACCGAAACACTAAAAGCACCATAGTAGAACACAGAAGAAGCTTCTATGTTGAAGTAATAGCCAGTAAGAAGTAGTACAATTCAAGTTTTAGTTGTCGATTATTCACTTTTTAGCCGGCTTTGGTGGATTGGACGTCACCTAGGACTTTAAGATGTTGCATGAAAGGAGGACTAGCAGCCGCGTTGCATGGGAGAATGTGAAAAGTGTTCATATGTAGTAAAAACCTGAGAAATCAGTCCGTTTTCGTCATTTGTTATCGAATCGACTTAAACCCAGATCGTCACATTGGCCGCTTTTCTCTCTGAGACGGTTACATTTATCGTATGCAAAGCTATGTCGCGTGCTGCGGTATGCGGAGACACTAAAAGCACCGTAGTAGAACACAGAAGAAGCTTCTACGTTGAAGCAATAGCCAGTAAGAAGTAGTACAATTCAAGTTTTAGTTGTCGATTATTCACTTTTTAGCCGGCTTTGGTGGCTTGGACATCACCTAGGACCTTAAGATTTTGCGTGAAAGGAGGACTTGCAGCCGCGTTGCAAGGGAGAATGTGAAAAGTGTTCATATGTAGTAAAAACCTGAGAAATCCGTCCGTTTTCGTCATTTGTTATCGAATCGACTTAAAGCCAGATCGTCACATTGGCCGCTCTTCTCTCTGAAACGGTTACATTTATCGTCTGCAAAGCTATGTCGCGTGCTGCGGTATGCGGAAACACTAAAACCACCATAGTAGAACACAGAAGAAGCTTCTATGTTGAAGTAATAGCCAGTAAAAAGTAGTACAATTGAAGTTTTAGTTGTCGATTATTCACTTTTTAGCCTGCTTTGGTGGCTTGGACATGACCTAGGACCTTAAGATGTTGCATGAAAGGAGGAGTAGCAGCCGCGTTGCATGGGAGAATGTGAAAAGTGTTCATATGTAATAAAAACCTGAGAAATCCGTCCGTTTTCGTCAATTGTTATCGAATCGACTTAAAGCCAGATCGTCACATTGGCCGCTCTTCTCTGTGAAACGGTTACATTTATCGTCTGCAAAGCTATGTCGCGTGCTGCGGTATGCGGAAACACTAAAAGCACCATAGTAGAACACAGAAGAAGCTTCTATGTTGAAGTAATAGCCAGTAAGAAGTAGTACAATTCAAGTTTTAGTTGTCGATTATTCACTTTTAGCCTGCTTTGGTGGCTTGGACATGACCTAGGACCTTAAGATTTTGCATGAAAGGAGGACTAGCAGCCGCGTTGCATGGGAGAATGTGAAAAGGGTTCATATGTAGTAAAAACCTGAGAAAACCCTCCGTTTTCGTCATTTGTTATCGAATCGACTTAAAGCCCGATCGTCACATTGGCCGCTTTTCTCTCTGAGACGGTTACATTTATCGTCTGCAAAGCTATGTCGCGTGCTGCGGTAAGCGGAGACACTAAAAGCACCATAGTAAAACACAGAAGAAGCTTCTAAGTTGAAGTAATAGCCAGTAAGAAGTAGTACAATTCAAGTTTTCGTTGTCGATTATACACTATTTAGCCGGCTTTGGTGGCTTTGACATTTGGTGGAACCTTAATATTTTGCATGAAAGGAGGAGTAGCAGCCGCGTTGCACGCGAGAATGTGAAAAGTGTTCATATGTAGTAAAAACCTGAGAAATCCGTCCGCTTTCGTCATTTGTTATCGAATCGACATAAAGACAGATCGTCACATTGGCCGCTTTTCTTTCTGAGACGGTTACAATTATCGTCTGCAAAGCTATGTCGCGTGCTGAGGTATGCGGAGACACTAAAAGCACCATAGTAAAACACAGAAGAAGCTTCTAAGTTGAAGTAATAGCCAGTAAGAAGTAGTACAATTCAAGTTTTAGTTGTCGATTATTCACTTTTTAGCCGACTTTGATGGCTTGGACATGAGGTGGAAGCTCAAGATTTTGCATGAAAGGAAGACTAGCAGCCGCGTTGCACGAGAGAGTGTGAAAAGTGTTCATATGTAGTAAAAACCTGAGAAATCCGTCCGTTTTCGTCATTTGTTATCGAATCGACTTAAAGCCAGATGTCACATTGGCCGCTCATCTCTCTGAAACGGTTACACTTATCGTCTGCAAAGCTATGTCGCGTGCTGCGGTATGCCGAAACACTAAAAGCACCATAGTAGAACACAGAAGAAGCTTCTAAGTTGAAGTAATAGCCAGTAAGAAGTAGTACAATTCAACTTTTAGTTGTCGATTATTCACGTTTTTGCCGGCTTTGGTGGCTTGGACATGACGTAGGACCATAAGATTTTGCTTGAAAGGAGGACTAGCAGCCGCGTAGCACGGGAGAATGTGAAAAGTGTTCATATGTAGTAAAAACCTGACAAATCCGTCCGTTTTCGTCATTTGTTATCGAATCGACTTATGCCAGATGTCACATTGGCCGCTCTTCTCTCTGAAACGGTTACACTTATCGTCTGCAAAGCTATGTCGCGTGCTGCGGTATGCCGAAACACTAAAAGCACCATAGTAGAACACAGAAGAAGCTTCTAAGTTGAAGTAATAGCCAGTAAGAAGTAGTACAATTCAACTTTTAGTTGTCGATTATTCACGTTTTTGCCGGCTTTGGTGGCTTGGACATGACGTAGGACCATAAGATTTTGCTTGAAAGGAGGAGTAGCAGCCGCGTAGCACGGGAGAATGTGAAAAGTGTTCATATGTAGTAAGAACCTGTGAAATCCGTCCGTTTTCGTCATTTGTTATCGAATCGACTTAAAGCCAGATCGTCACATTGGCCGCTCTTCTCTCTGAAACGGTTACATATATCGTCTGCAAAGCTATGTCGCGTGCTGCGGTAAGCGGAGACACTAAAAGCACCATAGTAAAACACAGAAGAAGCTTCTAAGTTGAAGTAATAGCCAGTAAGAAGTAGTACAATTCAAGTTTTCGTTGTCGATTATACACTATTTAGCCGGCTTTGGTGGCTTTGACATTTGGTGGAACCTTAATATTTTGCATGAAAGGAGGAGTAGCAGCCGCGTTGCACGCGAGAATGTGAAAAGTGTTCATATGTAGTAAAAACCTGAGAAATCCGTCCGCTTTCGTCATTTGTTATCGAATCGACATAAAAACAGATCGTCACATTGGCCGCTTTTCTTTCTGAGACGGTTACAATTATCGTCTGCAAAGCTATGTCGCGTGCTGAGGTATGCGGAGACACTAAAAGCACCATAGTAAAACACAGAAGAAGCTTCTAAGTTGAAGTAATAGCCAGTAAGAAGTAGTACAATTCAAGTTTTAGTTATCGATTATTCACTTTTTAGCCGACTTTGGTGGCTTGGACATGACCTAGGACCTTAAGATTTTGCATGAAAGGAGGAGTAGCAGCCGCGTTGCCCGCGAGAATGTGAAAAGTGTTCTTATGTAGTAAAAACCTGAGAAATCCGTCCGCTTTCGTCACTTGTTATCGAATCGACTTAAAGTCAGATCGTCACATTGGCCGCTTATCTCTCTGAGACGGTTACATTTATCGTCTGCAAAGCTATGTCGCGTGCTGCGGTATGCGGAAACACTAAAAGCACCATAGTAGAACACAGAAGAAGCTTCTATGTTGAAGTAATAGCCAGTAACAAGTAGTACAATTCAAGTTTTAGTTGTCGATTATTCACTTTTTAGCCGGCTTTGGTGGATTGGACATGACCTAGGACTTTAAGATGTTGCATGAAAGGAGGACTAGGAGCCGCGTTGCATGGGAGAATGTGAAAAGTGTTCATATGTAGTAAAAACCTGAGAAATCAGTCCGTTTTCGTCATTTGTTATCGAATCGACTTAAAGCCAGATCGTCACATTGGAACCTTTTCTCTCTGAGACGGTTACATTTATCGTCTGCAAAGCTATGTCGCGTGCTGCGGTATGCGGAGACACTAAAAGCACCATAGTAGAGCACAGAAGAAGCTTCTAAGTTGAAGTAATAGCCAGTAAGAAGTAGTACAATTCAAGTTTTAGTTATCGATTATTCACTTTTTAGCCGTCTTTGGTGGCTTGGACATGACCTAGGACCTTAAGATTTTGCATGAAAGGAGGAGTAGCAGCCGCGTTGCCCGCGAGAATGTGAAAAATGTTCATATGTAGTAAAAACCTGAGAAATCCGTCCGCTTTCGTCACTTGTTATCGAATCGACTTAAAGTCAGATCGTCACATTGGCCGCTTTTCTCTCTGAGACGGTTACATTTATCGTCTGCAAAGCTATGTCGCGTGCTGCGGTATGCGGAGACACTAAAAGCACCATAGTAGAGCACAGAAGAAGCTTCTAAGTTGAAGTAATAGCCACTAAGAAGTAGTACAATTCAAGTTTTAGTTATCGATTAATCATTTTTTAGCCGTCTTTGGTGGCTTGGACATGACCTAGGACCATAAGATTTTGCATTGAAGGAGGAGTAGCAGCCGCATTGCCCGCGAGAATGTGAAAAGTGTTCATATGTAGTAAAAACCTGAGAAATCCGTCCGCTTTCGTCATTTGTTATCGAATCGACTTAAAGCCAGATCGTCACATTGGCCCCTTTTCTCTCTGAGACGGTTACATTTATCGTCTGCAAAGCTATGTCGCGTGCTGCGGTATGTGGAGACACTAAAAGCACCATAGTAGAGCACAGAAGAAGCTTCTAAGTTGAAGTAATAGCCACTAAGAAGTAGTACAATTCAAGTTTTAGTTATCGATTAATCATTTTTTAGCCGTCTTTGGTGGCTTGGACATGACCTAGGACCATAAGATTTTGCATTGAAGGAGGAGTAGCAGCCGCATTGCCCGCGAGAATGTGAAAAGTGTTCATATGTAGTAAAAACCTGAGAAATCCGTCCGCTTTCGTCACTTGTTATCGAAGCGACTTAAAGTCAGATCGTCACATTGGCCGCTTTTCTCTCTGAGACGGTTACATTTATCGTATGCAAAGCTATGTCGCGTGCTGCGGTATGCGGAGACACTAAAAGCACCATAGTAGAACACAGAAGAAGCTTCTAAGTTGAAGCAATAGAAAGTAAGAAGTAGTACAATTCAAGTTTTAGTTGTCGATTATTCACTTTTTAGCCGGCTTTGGTGGCTTGGGCATGACCTAGGACCTTAAGATTTTGCATGAAAGGAGGACTAGCAGCCGCGTTGCACGGGAGAATGTGAAAAGTGTTCATATGCAGTAAAAACCTGAGAAATCCGTACGTTTTCGTCATTTGTTATCGAATCGACTTAAAGCCAGATCGTCACATTGGCCGCTCTTCTCTCTGAAACGGTTACATTTATCGTCTGCAAAGCTATGTCGCGTGCTGCAGTATACCGAAACACTAAAAGCACCATAGTAGAACACAGAAGAAGCTTCTAATTTGAAGTAATAGCCAGTAAGAAGTAGTACAATTCAAGTTTTAGTTGTCGATTATTCACTTTTTAGCCGGCTTTGGTGGCTTGGACATGACCTAGGACCTTAAGATTTTGCATGAAAGGAGGAGTAGCAGCCGCGTTGCCCGCGAGAATGTGAAAAGTGTTCATATGTAGTAAAAACCTGAGAAATCCGTCCGCTTTCGTCACTTGTTATCGAAGCGACTTAAAGTCAGATCGTCACATTGGCCGCTTTTCTCTCTGAGACGGTTACATTTATCGTATGCAAAGCTATGTCGCGTGCTGCGGTATGCGGAGACACTAAAAGCACCATAGTAGAACACAGAAGAAGCTTCTAAGTTGAAGCAATAGAAAGTAAGAAGTAGTACAATTCAAGTTTTAGTTGTCGATTATTCACTTTTTAGCCGGCTTTGGTGGCTTGGGCATGACCTAGGACCTTAAGATTTTGCATGAAAGGAGGACTAGCAGCCGCGTTGCACGGGAGAATGTGAAAAGTGTTCATATGCAGTAAAAACCTGAGAAATCCGTACGTTTTCGTCATTTGTTATCGAATCGACTTAAAGCCAGATCGTCACATTGGCCGCTCTTCTCTCTGAAACGGTTACATTTATCGTCTGCAAAGCTATGTCGCGTGCTGCAGTATACCGAAACACTAAAAGCACCATAGTAGAACACAGAAGAAGCTTCTAATTTGAAGTAATAGCCAGTAAGAAGTAGTACAATTCAAGTTTTAGTTGTCGATTATTCACTTTTTAGCCGGCTTTGGTGGCTTGGACATGACCTAGGACCTTAAGATTTTGCATGAAAGGAGGAGTAGCAGCCGCGTTGCCCGCGAGAATGTGAAAAGTGTTCATATGTAGTAAAAACCTGAGAAATCCGTCCGTTTTCGTCATTTGTTATCGAATCGACTTAAAGCCAGATCGTCACATTGGCCGCTCTTCTCTCTGAAACGGTTACATTTATCGTCTGCAAAGCTATGTCGCGTGCTGCGGTATGCGGAAACACTAAAAGCACCATAGTAGAACACAGAAGAAGTTTCTATGTTGAAGTAATAGCCAGTAAGAAGCAGTACTATTTAAGTTTTAGTTGTCGATTATTCACTTTTTAGCCTGCTTTGGTGGCTTGGACATGACCTAGGACCTTAAGATTTTGCATGAAAGGAGGACTAGCAGCCGCGTTGCATGGGAGAAAGTGAATAGTGTTCATATGTAGTAAAAACCTGAGAAATCCGTCCGTTTTCGTCATTTGTTATCGAATCGACTTAAAGCCAGTTCGTCACATTGGCCGCTCTTCTCTCTGAAACGGTTACATATATCGTCTGCAAAGCTATGTCGCGTGCTGCGGTATGCGGAAACACTAAAAGCACCATAGTAGAACACAGAAGAAGCTTCTATGTTGAAGTAATAGCCAGTAAGAAGTAGTATAATTGAAGTTTTAGTTGTCGATTATTCACTTTTTAGCCTGCTTTGGTGGCTTGGACATGACCTAGGACCTTAAGATTTTGCATGAAAGGAGGACTAGCAGCCGCGTTGCACTGGAGAATGTGAAAAGTGTTCATATGTAGTAAAAACCTGATAAATCCGTCCGTTTTCGTCATTTGTTATCGAATCGACTTAAAGCCAGATCGTCACATTGGCCGTTCTTCTCTCTGAAACGGTTACATTTATCGTCTGCAAAGCTATGTCACGTGTTGCGGTATGCGGAGACACTAAAAGCACCATAGTAGAACACAGAAGAAGCTTCTAAGTTGAAGCAATAGCCAGTAAGAAGTAGTACAATTCAAGTTTTAGTTATCGATTATTCACTTTTTAGCCGGCTTTGGTGGCTTGGACATCACCTAGGACCTTAAGATTTTGCATGAAAGGAGGACTTGCACCCGCGTTGCAAGGGAGAATGTGAAAAGTGTTCATATGTAGTAAAAACCTGAGAAATCCGTCCGTTTTCGTCATTTGTTATCGAATCGACTTAAAGCCAGATCGTCACATTGGCCGCTCTTCTCTCTGAAACGGTTACATTTATCGTCTGCAAAGCTATGTCGCGTGCTGCGGTATGCGGAAACACTAAAAGCACCATAGTAGAACACAGAAGAAGCTTCTATGTTGAAGTAATAGCCAGTAACAAGTAGTACAATTCAAGTTTTAGTTGTCGATTATTCACTTTTTAGCCGGCTTTGGTGGATTGGACATGACCTAGGACTTTAAGATGTTGCATGAAAGGAGGACTAGGAGCCGCGTTGCATGGGAGAATGTGAAAAGTGTTCATATGTAGTAAAAACCTGAGAAATCAGTCCGTTTTCGTCATTTGTTATCGAATCGACTTAAAGCCAGATCGTCACATTGGCCCCTTTTCTCCTGAGACGGTTACATTTATCGTCTGCAAAGCTATGTCGCGTGCTGCGGTATGCGGAGACACTAAAAGCACCATAGTAGAGCACAGAAGAAGCTTCTAAGTTGAAGTAATAGCCAGTAAGAAGTAGTACAATTCAAGTTTTAGTTATCGATTATTCACTTTTTAGCCGTCTTTGGTGGCTTGGACATGACCTAGGACCTTAAGATTTTGCATGAAAGGAGGAGTAGCAGCCGCGTTGCCCGCGAGAATGTGAAAAATGTTCATATGTAGTAAAAACCTTAGAAATCCGTCCGCTTTCGTCACTTGTTATCGAATCGACTTAAAGTCAGATCGTCACATTGGCCGCTTTTCTCTCTGAGACGGTTACATTTATCGTATGCAAAGCTATGTCGCGTGCTGCGGTATGCGGAGACACTAAAAGCACCATAGTAGAACACAGAAGAAGCTTCTAAGTGGAAGCAATAGCCAGTAAGAAGTAGTACAATTCAAGTTTTAGTTGTCGATTATTCACTTTATAGCCGGCTTTGGTGGCTTGGGCATGACCTAGGACCTTAAGATTTTGCATGAAAGGAGGACTAGCAGCCGCGTTGCACGGGAGAATGTGAAAAGTGTTCATATGCAGTAAAAACCTGAGAAATCCGTCCGTTTTCGTCATTTGTTATCAAATCGACTTAAAGCCAGATCGTCACATTGGCCGCTCTTCTCTCTGAAACGGTTACATTTATCGTCTGCAAAGCTATGTCGCGTGCTGCGGTAGGCGGAAACACTAAAATCACCATAGTAGAACACAGATGAAGCTTCTATGTTGAAGTAATAGACAGTAAGAAGTAGTACAATTCAAGTTTTAGTTGTCGATTATTCACTTTTTAGCCGGCTTTGGTGGTTGGACATGACCTAGGACCTTAAGATTTTGCTTGAAAGGAGGAGTAGCAGCCGCGTTGCCCGCGAGAATGTGAAAAGTGTTCATATGTAGTAAAAACCTGAGAAATCCGTCCGTTTTCGTCATTTGTTATCGAATCGACTTAAAGCCAGATCGTCACATTGGCCGCTCTTCTCTCTGACACGGTTACATTTATCGTCTGCAAAGCTATGTCGCGTGCTGCGGTATGCGGAAACACTAAAAGCACCATAGTAGAACACAGAATAAGCTTCTATGTTGAAGTAATAGCCAGTAAGAAGCAGTACAATTGAAGTTTTAGTTGTCGATTATTCACTTTTTAGCCTGCTTTGGTGGCTTGGACATGACCTAGGACCTTGAGATTTTGCATGAAAGGAGGACTAGCAGCCGTGTTGCATGGGAGAAAGTGAAAAGTGTTCATATGTAGTAAAAACCTGAGAAATCAGTCCGTTTTCGTCATTTGTTATCGAATCGACTTAAAGCCAGTTCGTCACATTGGCCGCTCTTCTCTCTGAAACGGTTACATTTATCGTCTGCAAAGCTATGTCGCTGGCTGCGGTATGCGGAAACACTAAAAGCACCATAGTAGAACACAGAAGAAGCTTCTATGTTGAAGTAATAGCCAGTAAGAAGTAGTATAATTGAAGTTTTAGTTATCGATTATTCACTTTTTAGCCGGCTTTGGTGGCTTGGACAACACCTAGGACCTTAAGATTTTGCATGAAAGGAGGACTTGCACCCGCGTTGCAAGGGAGAATGTGAAAAGTGTTCATATGTAGTAAAAACCTGAGAAATCCGTCCGTTTTCGTCATTTGTTATCGAATCGACTTAAAGCCAGATCGTCACATTGGCCGCTCTTCTCTCTGAAACGGTTACATTTATCGTCTGCAAAGCTATGTCGCGTGCTGCGGTATGCGGAAACACTAAAAGCACCATAGTAGAACACAGAAGATGCTTCTATGTTGAAGTAATAGCCAGTAAGAAGTAGTACAATTGAAGTTTTAGTTGTCGATTATTCACTTTTTAGCCTGCTTTGGTGGCTTGGACATGACCTAGGACCTTAAGATTTTGCATGAAAGGAGGACTAGCAGCCGCGTTGCACGGGAGAATGTGAAAAGTGTTCATATGTAATAAAAACCTGATAAATCCGTCCGTTTTCGTCATTTGTTATCGAATCGACTTAAAGCCAGATCGTCACATTGACCGTTCTTCTCTCTGAAACGGTTACATTTATCGTCTGCAAAGCTATGTCGCGTGCTGCAGTATACCGAAACACTAAAAGCACCATAGTAGAACACAGAAGAAGCTTCTATGTTGAAGTAATAGCCAGTAAGAAGTAGTACAATTCAAGTTTTAGTTGTCGATTATTCACTTTTTAGCCGGCTTTGGTGGATTGGACGTCACCTAGGACTTTAAGATGTTGCATGAAAGGAGGACTAGCAGCCGCGTTGCATGGGAGAATGTGAAAAGTGTTCATATGTAGTAAAAACCTGAGAAATCAGTCCGTTTTCGTCATTTGTTATCGAATCGACTTAAACCCAGATCGTCACATTGGCCGCTTTTCTCTCTGAGACGGTTACATTTATCGTATGCAAAGCTATGTCGCTTGCTGCGGTATGCGGAGACACTAAAAGCACCGTAGTAGAACACAGAAGAAGCTTCTACGTTGAAGCAATAGCCAGTAAGAAGTAGTACAATTCAAGTTTTAGTTGTCGATTATTCACTTTTTAGCCGGCTTTGGTGGCTTGGACATCACCTAGGACCTTAAGATTTTGCGTGAAAGGAGGACTTGCAGCCGCGTTGCAAGGGAGAATGTGAAAAGTGTTCATATGTAGTAAAAACCTGAGAAATCCGTCCGTTTTCGTCATTTGTTATCGAATCGACTTAAAGCCAGATCGTCACATTGGCCGCTCTTCTCTCTGAAACGGTTACATTTATCGTCTGCAAAGCTATGTCGCGTGCTGCGGTATGCGGAAACACTAAAACCACCATAGTAGAACACAGAAGAAGCTTCTATGTTGAAGTAATAGCCAGTAAAAAGTAGTACAATTGAAGTTTTAGTTGTCGATTATTCACTTTTTAGCCTGCTTTGGTGGCTTGGACATGACCTAGGACCTTAAGATGTTGCATGAAAGGAGGAGTAGCAGCCGCGTTGCATGGGAGAATGTGAAAAGTGTTCATATGTAATAAAAACCTGAGAAATCCGTCCGTTTTCGTCAATTGTTATCGAATCGACTTAAAGCCAGATCGTCACATTGGCCGCTCTTCTCTGTGAAACGGTTACATTTATCGTCTGCAAAGCTATGTCGCGTGCTGCGGTATGCGGAAACACTAAAAGCACCATAGTAGAACACAGAAGAAGCTTCTATGTTGAAGTAATAGCCAGTAAGAAGTAGTACAATTGAAGTTTTAGTTGTCGATTATTCACTTTTAGCCTGCTTTGGTGGCTTGGACATGACCTAGGACCTTAAGATTTTGCATGAAAGGAGGACTAGCAGCCGCGTTGCATGGGAGAATGTGAAAAGGGTTCATATGTAGTAAAAACCTGAGAAAACCCTCCGTTTTCGTCATTTGTTATCGAATCGACTTAAAGCCCGATCGTCACATTGGCCGCTTTTCTCTCTGAGACGGTTACATTTATCGTCTGCAAAGCTATGTCGCGTGCTGCGGTAAGCGGAGACACTAAAAGCACCATAGTAAAACACAGAAGAAGCTTCTAAGTTGAAGTAATAGCCAGTAAGAAGTAGTACAATTCAAGTTTTCGTTGTCGATTATACACTATTTAGCCGGCTTTGGTGGCTTTGACATTTGGTGGAACCTTAATATTTTGCATGAAAGGAGGAGTAGCAGCCGCGTTGCACGCGAGAATGTGAAAAGTGTTCATATGTAGTAAAAACCTGAGAAATCCGTCCGCTTTCGTCATTTGTTATCGAATCGACATAAAGACAGATCGTCACATTGGCCGCTTTTCTTTCTGAGACGGTTACAATTATCGTCTGCAAAGCTATGTCGCGTGCTGAGGTATGCGGAGACACTAAAAGCACCATAGTAAAACACAGAAGAAGCTTCTAAGTTGAAGTAATAGCCAGTAAGAAGTAGTACAATTCAAGTTTTAGTTGTCGATTATTCACTTTTTAGCCGACTTTGATGGCTTGGACATGAGGTGGAAGCTCAAGATTTTGCATGAAAGGAAGACTAGCAGCCGCGTTGCACGAGAGAGTGTGAAAAGTGTTCATATGTAGTAAAAACCTGAGAAATCCGTCCGTTTTCGTCATTTGTTATCGAATCGACTTAAAGCCAGATGTCACATTGGCCGCTCTTCTCTCTGAAACGGTTACACTTATCGTCTGCAAAGCTATGTCGCGTGCTGCGGTATGCCGAAACACTAAAAGCACCATAGTAGAACACAGAAGAAGCTTCTAAGTTGAAGTAATAGCCAGTAAGAAGTAGTACAATTCAACTTTTAGTTGTCGATTATTCACGTTTTTGCCGGCTTTGGTGGCTTGGACATGACGTAGGACCATAAGATTTTGCTTGAAAGGAGGACTAGCAGCCGCGTAGCACGGGAGAATGTGAAAAGTGTTCATATGTAGTAAAAACCTGACAAATCCGTCCGTTTTCGTCATTTGTTATCGAATCGACTTATGCCAGATGTCACATTGGCCGCTCTTCTCTCTGAAACGGTTACACTTATCGTCTGCAAAGCTATGTCGCGTGCTGCGGTATGCCGAAACACTAAAAGCACCATAGTAGAACACAGAAGAAGCTTCTAAGTTGAAGTAATAGCCAGTAAGAAGTAGTACAATTCAACTTTTAGTTGTCGATTATTCACGTTTTTGCCGGCTTTGGTGGCTTGGACATGACGTAGGACCATAAGATTTTGCTTGAAAGGAGGAGTAGCAGCCGCGTAGCACGGGAGAATGTGAAAAGTGTTCATATGTAGTAAGAACCTGAGAAATCCGTCCGTTTTCGTCATTTGTTATCGAATCGACTTAAAGCCAGATCGTCACATTGGCCGCTCTTCTCTCTGAAACGGTTACATATATCGTCTGCAAAGCTATGTCGCGTGCTGCGGTAAGCGGAGACACTAAAAGCACCATAGTAAAACACAGAAGAAGCTTCTAAGTTGAAGTAATAGCCAGTAAGAAGTAGTACAATTCAAGTTTTCGTTGTCGATTATACACTATTTAGCCGGCTTTGGTGGCTTTGACATTTGGTGGAACCTTAATATTTTGCATGAAAGGAGGAGTAGCAGCCGCGTTGCACGCGAGAATGTGAAAAGTGTTCATATGTAGTAAAAACCTGAGAAATCCGTCCGCTTTCGTCATTTGTTATCGAATCGACATAAAAACAGATCGTCACATTGGCCGCTTTTCTTTCTGAGACGGTTACAATTATCGTCTGCAAAGCTATGTCGCGTGCTGAGGTATGCGGAGACACTAAAAGCACCATAGTAAAACACAGAAGAAGCTTCTAAGTTGAAGTAATAGCCAGTAAGAAGTAGTACAATTCAAGTTTTAGTTGTCGATTATTCACTTTTTAGCCGGCTTTGATGGCTTGGACATGAGGTGGAACCTTAAGATTTTGCATGAAAGGAAGACTAGCAGCCGCGTTGCACGAGAGAGTGTGAATAGTGTTCATATGTAGTAAAAACCTGAGAAATCCGTCCGTTTTCGTCATTTGTTATCGAATCGACTTAAAGCCAGATGTCACATTGGCCGCTCTTCTCTCTGAAACGGTTACACTTATCGTCTGCAAAGCTATGTCGCGTGCTGCGGTATGCCGAAACACTAAAAGCACCATAGTAGAACACAGAAGAAGCTTCTAAGTTGAAGTAATAGCCAGTAAGAAGTAGTACAATTCAACTTTTAGTTGTCGATTATTCACTTTTTAGCCTGCTTTGGTGGCTTGGACATGACCTAGGACCTTAAGATGTTGAATGAAAGGAGGAGTAGCAGCCGCGTTGCATGGGAGAATGTGAAAAGTGTTCATATGTAGTAAAAACCTGACAAATCCGTCCGTTTTCGTCAATTGTTATCGAATCGACTTAAAGCCAGATCGTCACATTGGCCGCTATTCTCTGTGAAACGGTTACATTTATCGCCTGCAAAGCTATGTCGCGTGCTGCGGTATGCGGAAACACTAAAAGCACCATAGTAGAACACAGAAGAAGCTTCTATGTTGAAGTAATAGCCAGTAAGAAGTAGTACAATTGAAGTTTTAGTTGTCGATTATTCACTTTTAGCCTGCTTTGGTGGCTTGGACATGACCTAGGACCTTAAGATTTTGCATGAAAGGAGGACTAGCAGCCGCGTTGCATGGGAGAATGTGAAAAGGGTTCATATGTAGTAAAAACCTGAGAAATCCCTCCGTTTTCGTCATTTGTTATCGAATCGACTTAAAGCCCGATCGTCACATTGGCCGCTTTTCTCTCTGAGACGGTTACATTTATCGTCTGCAAAGCTATGTCGCGTGCCGCGGTAAGCGGAGACACTAAAAGCACCATAGTAAAACACAGAAGAAGCTTCTAAGTTGAAGTAATAGCCAGTAAGAAGTAGTACAATTCAAGTTTTAGTTGTCGATTATACACTATTTAGCCGGCTTTGGTGGCTTTGACATTTGGTGGAACCTTAATATTTTGCATGAAAGGAGGAGTAGCAGCCGCGTTGCACGCGAGAATGTGAAAAGTGTTCATATGTAGTAAAAACCTGAGAAATCCGTCCGCTTTCGTCATTTGTTATCGAATCGACATAAAGACAGATCATCACATTGGCCGCTTTTCTTTCTGAGACGGTTACAATTATCGTCTGCAAAGCTATGTCGCGTGTTGAGGTATGCGGAGACACTAAAAGCACCATAGTAAAACACAGAAGAAGCTTCTAAGTTGAAGTAATAGCCAGTAAGAAGAAGTACAATTCAAGTTTTAGTTGTCGATTATTCACTTTTTAGCCGGCTTTGATGGCTTGGACATGAGGTGGAAGCTTAAGATTTTGCATGAAAGGAAGACTAGCAGCCGCGTTGCACGAGAGAGTGTGAAAAGTGTTCATATGTAGTAAAAACCTGAGAAATCCGTCCGTTTTCGTCATTTGTTATCGAATCGACTTAAAGCCAGATGTCACATTGGCCGCTCTTCTCTCTGAAACGGTTACATTTATCGTCTGCAAAGCTATGTCGCGTGCTGCGGTATGCCGAAACACTAAAAGCACCATAGTAGAACACAGAAGAAGCTTCTAAGTTGAAGTAATAGCCAGTAAGAAGTAGTACAATTCAACTTTTAGTTGTCGATTATTCACGTTTTTGCCGGCTTTGGTGGCTTGGACATGACGTAGGACCATAAGATTTTGCTTGAAAGGAGGACTAGCAGCCGCGTAGCACGGGAGAATGTGAAAAGTGTTCATATGTAGTAAGAACCTGAGAAATCCGTCCGTTTTCGTCATTTGTTATCGAATCGACTTAAAGCCAGATCGTCACATTGGCCGCTCTTCTCTCTGAAACGGTTACATTTATCGTCTGCAAAGCTATGTCGCGTGCTGCGGTATGCGGAAACACTAAAATCACCATAGTAGAACACAGAAGAAGCTTCTATGTTGAAGTAATAGACAGTAAGAAGTAGTACAATTCAAGTTTTAGTTGTCGATTATTCACTTTTTAGCCGGCTTTGGTGGCTCGGACATCACCTAGGACCTTAAGATTTTGCGTGAAAGGAGGACTTGCAGCCGCGTTGCAAGGCAGAATATGAAAAGTGTTCATATGTAGTAAAAACCTGAGAAATCCGTCCGTTTTCGTCATTTGTTATCGAATCGACTTAAAGCCAGATCGTCACATTGGCCGCTCTTCTCTCTGAAACGGTTACATTTATCGTCTGCAAAGCTATGTCGCGTGCTGCGGTATGCGGAAACACTAAAACCACCATAGTAGAACACAGAAGAAGCTTCTATGTTGAAGTAATAGCCAGTAAAAAGTAGTACAATTGAAGTTTTAGTTGTCGATTATTCACTTTTTAGCCTGCTTTGGTGGCTTGGACATGACCTAGGACCTTAAGATGTTGCATGAAAGGAGGAGTAGCAGCCGCGTTGCATGGGAGAATGTGAAAAGTGTTCATATGTAGTAAAAACCTGAGAAATCCGTCCGTTTTCGTCAATTGTTATCGAATCGACTTAAAGCCAGATCGTCACATTGGCCGCTCTTCTCTGTGAAACGGTTACATTTATCGTCTGCATAGCTATGTCGCGTGCTGCGGTATGCGGAAACACTAAAAGCACCATAGTAGAACACAGAAGAAGCTTCTATGTTGAAGTAATAGCCAGTAAGAAGTAGTACAATTGAAGTTTTAGTTGTCGATTATTCACTTTTAGCCTGCTTTGGTGGCTTGGACATGACCTAGGACCATAAGATTTTGCTAGAAAGGAGGACTAGCAGCCGCGTTGCACGGGAGAATGTGAAAAGTGTTCATATGTAGTAAGAACCTGAGAAATCCCTCCGTTTTCGTCATTTGTTATCGAATCGACTTAAAGCCCGATCGTCACATTGGCCGCTTTTCTCTCTGAGACGGTTACATTTATCGTCTGCAAAGCTATGTCGCGTGCTGCGGTATGCGGAAACACTAAAAGCACCATAGTAGAACACAAAAGAAGCTTCTAAGTTGAAGTAATAGCCAGTAAGAAGTAGTACAATTGAAGTTTTAGTTGTCGATTATACACTATTTAGCCGGCTTTGGTGGCTTTGACATTTGGTGGAACCTTAATATTTTGCATGAAAGGAGGAGTAGCAGCCGCGTTGCACGCGAGAATGTGAAAAGTGTTCATATGTAGTAAAAACCTGAGAAATCCGTCCGCTTTCGTCATTTGTTATCGAATCGACATAAAGACAGATCGTCACATTGGCCGCTTTTCTTTCTGAGACGGTTACAATTATCGTCTGCAAAGCTATGTCGCGTGTTGAGGTATGCGGAGACACTAAAAGCACCATAGTAAAACACAGAAGAAGCTTCTAAGTTGAAGTAATAGCCAGTAAGAAGAAGTACAATTCAAGTTTTAGTTGTCGATTATTCACTTTTTAGCCGGCTTTGATGGCTTGGACATGAGGTGGAAGCTTAAGATTTTGCATGAAAGGAAGACTAGCAGCCGCGTTGCACGAGAGAGTGTGAAAAGTGTTCATATGTAGTAAAAACCTGAGAAATCCGTCCGTTTTCGTCATTTGTTATCGAATCGACTTAAAGCCAGATGTCACATTGGCCGCTCTTCTCTCTGAAACGGTTACACTTATCGTCTGCAAAGCTATGTCGCGTGCTGCGGTATGCCGAAACACTAAAAGCACCATAGTAGAACACAGAAGAAGCTTCTAAGTTGAAGTAATAGCCAGTAAGAAGTAGTACAATTCAACTTTTAGTTGTCGATTATTCACGTTTTTGCCGGCTTTGGTGGCTTGGACATGACGTAGGACCATAAGATTTTGCTTGAAAGGAGGACTAGCAGCCGCGTAGCACGGGAGAATGTGAAAAGTGTTCATATGTAGTAAGAACCTGAGAAATCCGTCCGTTTTCGTCATTTGTTATCGAATCGACTTAAAGCCAGATCGTCACTTTGGCCGCTCTTCTCTCTGAAACGGTTACATTTATCGTCTGCAAAGCTATGTCGCGTGCTGCGGTATGCGGAAACACTAAAATCACCATAGTAGAACACAGAAGAAGCTTCTATGTTGAAGTAATAGACAGTAAGAAGTAGTACAATTCAAGTTTTAGTTGTCGATTATTCACTTTTTAGCCGGCTTTGGTGGCTTCGACATCACCTAGGACCTTAAGATTTTGCGTGAAAGGAGGACTTGCAGCCGCGTTGCAAGGCAGAATATGAAAAGTGTTCATATGTAGTAAAAACCTGAGAAATCCGTCCGTTTTCGTCATTTGTTATCGAATCGACTTAAAGCCAGATCGTCACATTGGCCGCTTTTCTCTCTGAAACGGTTACATTTATCGTCTGCAAAGCTATGTCGCGTGCTGCGGTATGCGGAAACACTAAAATCACCACAGTAGAACACAGAAGATGCTTCTATGTTGAAGTAATAGCCAGTAAGAAGTAGTACAATTGAAGTTTTAGTTGTCGATTATTCACTTTTTAGCCTGCTTTGGTGGCTTGGACATGACCTAGGACCTTGAGATTTTGCATGAAAGGAGGACTAGCAGCCGCGTTGCATGGGAGAATGTGAAAAGTGTTCATATGTAATAAAAACCTGATAAATCCGTCCGTTTTCGTCATTTGTTATCGAATCGACTTAAAGCCAGATCGTCACATTGGCCGTTCTTCTCTCTGAAACGGTTACATTTATCGTCTGCAAAGCTATGTCGCGTGCTGCAGTATACCGAAACACTAAAAGCACCATAGTAGAACACAGAAGAAGCTTCTATGTTGAAGTAATAGCCAGTAAGAAGTAGTACAATTCAAGTTTTAGTTGTCGATTATTCACTTTTTAGCCGGCTTTGGTGGATTGGACGTGACCTAGGACTTTAAGATGTTGCATGAAAGGAGGACTAGCAGCCGCGTTGCATGGGAGAATGTGAAAAGTGTTCATATGTAGTAAAAACCTGAGAAATCAGTCCGTTTTCGTCATTTGTTATCGAATCGACTTAAAGCCAGATCGTCACATTGGCCGCTTTTCTCTCTGAGACGGTTACATTTATCGTATGCAAAGCTATGTCGCGTGCTGCGGTATGCGGAGACACTAAAAGCACCATAGTAGAACACAGAAGAAGCTTCTACGTTGAAGCAATAGCCAGTAAGAAGTAGTACAATTCAAGTTTTAGTTGTCGATTATTCACTTTTTAGCCGGCTTTGGTGGCTTGGACATCACCTAGGACCTTAAGATTTTGCGTGAAAGGAGGAATTGCAGCCGCGTTGCAAGGGAGAATGTGAAAAGTGTTCATATGTAGTAAAAACCTGAGAAATCCGTCCGTTTTCGTCATTTGTTATCGAATCGACTTAAAGCCAGATCGTCACATTGGCCGCTCTTCTCTCTGAAACGGTTACATTTATCGTCTGCAAAGCTATGTCGCGTGCTGCGGTATGCGGAAACACTAAAAGCACCATAGTAGAACACAGAAGAAGCTTCTATGTTGAAGTAATAGCCAGTAAAAAGTAGTACAATTGAAGTTTTAGTTGTCGATTATTCACTTTTTAGCCTGCTTTGGTGGCTTGGACATGACCTAGGACCTTAAGATGTTGCATGAAAGGAGGAGTAGCAGCCGCGTTGCATGGGAGAATGTGAAAAGTGTTCATATGTAGTAAAAACCTGAGAAATCCGTCCGTTTTCGTCAATTGTTATCGAATCGACTTAAAGCCAGATCGTCACATTGGCCGCTCTTCTCTGTGAAACGGTTACATTTATCGTCTGCATAGCTATGTCGCGTGCTGCGGTATGCGGAAACACTAAAAGCACCATAGTAGAACACAGAAGAAGCTACTATGTTGAAGTAATAGCCAGTAAGAAGTAGTACAATTCAAGTTTTAGTTGTCGATTATACACCATTTAGCCGGCTTTGGTGGCTTTGACATTTGGTGGAACCTTAATATTTTGCATGAAAGGAGGAGTAGCAGCCGCGTTGCACGCGAGAATGTGAAAAGTGTTCATATGTAGTAAAAACCTGAGAAATCCGTCCGCTTTCGTCATTTGTTATCGAATCGACATAAAGACAGATCGTCACATTGGCCGCTTTTCTTTCTGAGACGGTTACAATTATCGTCTGCAAAGCAATGTCGCGTGCTGAGGTATGCGGAGACACTAAAAGCACCATAGTAAAACACAGAAGAAGCTTCTAAGTTGAAGTAATAGCCAGTAAGAAGTAGTACAATTCAAGTTTTAGTTGTCGATTATTCACTTTTTAGCCGGCTTTGATGGCTTGGACATGAGGTGGAACCTTAAGATTTTGCATGAAAGGAAGACTAGCAGCCGCGTTGCACGAGAGAGTGTGAAAAGTTTTCATATGTAGTAAAAACCTGAGAAATCCGTCCGTTTTCGTCATTTGTTATCGAATCGACTTAAACCAGATCGTCACATTGGCCGCTCTTCTCTCTGAAACGGTTACACTTATCGTCTGCAAAGCTATGTCGCGTGCTGCGGTAGCGGAGACACTAAAAGCACCATAGTAAAACACAGAAGAAGCTTCTAAGTTGAAGTAATAGCCAGTAAGAAGTAGTACAATTCAAGTTTTAGTTGTCGATTATACACTATTTAGCCGGCTTTGGTGGCTTTGACATTAGGTGGAACCTTAATATTTTGCATGAAAGGAGGAGTAGCAGCCGCGTTGCACGCGAGAATGTGAAAAGTGTTCATATGTAGTAAAAACCTGAGAAATCCGTCCGCTTTCGTCATTTGTTATCGAATCGACATAAAGACAGATCGTCACATTGGCCGCATTTCTTTCTGAGACGGTTACAATTATCGTCTGCAAAGCTATGTCGCGTGCTGAGGTATGCGGAGACACTAAACGCACCATAGTAAAACACAGAAGAAGCTTCTAAGATGAAGTAATAGCCAGTAAGAAGTAGTACAATTCAACCTTTAGTTGTCGATTATTCACTTTTTAGCCGGCTTTGATGGCTTGGACATGAGGTGGAACCTTAAGATTTGGCATGAAAGGAAGACTAGCAGCCGCGTTGCACGAGAGAGTGTGAAAAGCGTTCATATGTAGTAAAAACCTGAGAAATCCGTCCGTTTTCGTCATTTGTTATCGAATCGACTTAAAGCCAGATCGTCACATTGGCCGCTCTTCTCTCTGAAACGGTTACACTTATCGTCTGCAAAGCTATGTCGCGTGCTGCGGTATGCCGAAACACTAAAAGCACCATAGTAGAACACAGAAGCAGCTTCTAAGTTGAAGTAATAGCCAGTAAGAAGTAGAACAATTCAAGTTTTAGTTGTCGATTATTCACGTTTTTGCCGGCTTTGGTGGCTTGGACATGACGTAGGACCATAAGATTTTGCTAGAAAGGAGGACTAGCAGCCGCGTTGCACGGGAGAATGTGAAAAGTGTTCATATGTAGTAAGAACCTGAGAAATCCGTCCCTTTTCGTCATTTGTTATCGAATCGACTTAAAGCCAGATCGTCACATTGGCCGCTCTTCTCTCTGAAACGGTTACACTTATCGTCTGCAAAGCTATGTCGCGTGCTGCGGTATGCGGAAACACTAAAAGCACCATAGTAGAACACAAAAGAAGCTTCTATGTTGAAGTAATAGCCAGTAAGAAGTAGTACAATTCAAGTTTTAGTTGTCGATTATACACTATTTAGCCGGTTTTGGTGGCTTTGACATTAGGTGGAACCTTAATATTTTGCATGAAAGGAGGAGTAGCAGCCGCGTTGCACGCGAGAATGTGAAAAGTGTTCATATGTAGTAAAAACCTGAGAAATCCGTCCGCTTTCGTCATTTGTTATCGAATCGACTTAAAGACAGATCGTCACATTGGCCGCTTTTCTTTCTGAGACGGTTACAATTATCGTCTGCAAAGCTATGTCGCGTGCTGAGTATGCGGAGGCACTAAAAGCACCATAGTAAAACACAGAAGAAGCTTCTAATTTGAAGTAATAGCCAGTAAGAAGTAGTACAATTCAAGTTTTAGTTGTCGATTATTCACTTTTTAGCCGGCTTTGATGGCTTGGACATGTGGTGGAACCTTAAGATTTTGCATGAAAGGAAGACTAGCAGCCGCGTTGCACGAGAGAGTGTGAAAAGTGTTCATATGTAGTAAAAACCTGAGAAATCCGTCCGTTTTCGTCATTTGTTATCGAATCGACTTAAAGCCAGATCGTCACATTGGCCGCTCTTCTCTCTGAAACGGTTACACTTACCGTCTGCAAAGCTATGTCGCGTGCTGCGGTATGCCGAAACACTAAAAGCACCATGGTAGAACACAGAAGAAGCTTCTAAGTTGAAGTAATAGCCAGTAAGAAGTAGTAAAATTCAAGTTTTAGTTGTCGATTATTCACGTTTTTGCCGGCTTTGGTGGCTTGGACATGACGTAGGACCATAAGATATTGCTTGAAAGGAGGACTAGCAGCCGCGTTGCACGGGAGAATGTGAAAAGTGTTCATATGTAGTAAGAACCTGAGAAATCCGTCCCTTTTCGTCATTTGTTATCGAATCGACTTAAAGCCAGATCGTCACATTGGCCGCTCTTCTCTCTGAAACGGTTACATATATCGTCTGCAAAGCTATGTCGCGTGCTGCGGTATGCGGAAACACTAAAAGCACCATAGTAGAACACAAAAGAAGCTTCTATGTTGAAGTAATAGCCAGTAAGAAGTAGTACAATTCAAGTTATAGTTGTCGATTATTTACTTTTTAGCCGGCTTTGGTGGCTTGGGCATGACCTAGGACCTTACGATTTTGCATGAAAGGAGGAGTAGCAGCCGCGTTGCATGGGAGAATGTGAAAAGTTTTCATATGTAGTAGAAACCTGAGAAATCCGCCCGTTTTCGTCTTTGTTATCGAATCGACTTAAAGCCAGGTGGTCATTGGCCGCTTTTCTCTCTGAGACGGTTACATTTATCATCTGCAAAGCTATTTCGCGTGCTGCCGTATGCGAAAACACTAAAAGCACCACAGTAGAACACAGAAGAAGCTTCTATGTTGAAGTAATAGCCAGTAAGAAGTAGTACAATTCAAGTTTTAGTTGTCGATTATTCACATTTTAGCCGGCTTTGGTGGCTTGGACATGACCTAGTACCTTAAGATTTTGCATGAAAGGAGGACTAGCAGCCGCGTTCCACGGGAGAATGTGAAAAGTGTTCATATGTAGTAAAAACCTGAGAAATCCGTCAGTTTTCGTCATTTGTTATCGAGTCGACTTAAAGCCAGATCGTCACATTGGCCGCTTTTCACTCTGAAACAGTTACATTTATCGTCTGCAAAGCTATGCCACGTGCTGCGATATGCGGAAACACTAAAAGCACCATAGTAGAACACAGAAGAAGCTTCTAAGTTGAAGTAATAGCCAGTAAGAAGTAGTACAATTCATGTTTTAGTTATTGATTATTCACTTTTTAGCCGGCTTTGGTGGCTTGGACATGAGGTGGAACCTTAAGATTTTGCATGAAAGTAGGACTAGCAGCCGCGTTGCACGGGAGAATGTGAAAAGTGTTCATATGTAGTAAGAACCTGAGAAATCCGTCCGATTTCGTCATTTGTTATCGAATCGACTTAAAGCCAGATCGTCACATTGGCCGCTCTTCTCTCTGAAACGGTTACATATATCGTCTGCAAAGCTATGTCGCGTGCTGCGGTAAGCGGAGACACTAAAAGCACCATAGTAAAACACAGAAGAAGCTTCTAAGTTGAAGTAATAGCCAGTAAGAAGTAGTACAATTCAAGTTTTAGTTGTCGATTATTCACTTTTTAGCCGGCTTTGGTGGCTTGGACATGACCTAGAACCTTAAGATTTTGCATGAAAGGAGGACTAGCAGCCGCGTTGCATGGGAGAATGTGAAAAGTGTTCATATGTAGTAGAAACCTGAGAAATCCGTCCGTTTTCGTCTTTGTTATCGAATCGACTTAAAGCCAGATCGTCACATTGGCCGCTTTTCTCTCTGAGACGGTTACATTTATCGTCTGCAAAGCTATGTCGCGTGCTGCGGTATGTGGAGACACTAAAAGCACCATAGTAGAACACAGAAGAAGCTTCTAAGTTGAAGTAATAGCCAGTAAGAAGTAGTACAATTCAAGTTTTAGTTGTCGATTATTCACGTTTTTGCCGGCTTTGGTGGCTTGGACATGACCTAGGACCTTAAGATTTTGCTTGAAAGGAGGACTAGCAGCCGCGTTGCACGGGAGAATGTGAAAAGTGTTCATATGTAGTAAGAACCTGAGAAATCCGTCCGTTTTCGTCATTTGTTATCGAATCGACTTAAAGCCAGATCGTCACATTGGCCGCTCTTCTCTCTGAAACGGTTACATATATCGTCTGCAAAGCTATGTCGCGTGCTGCGGTATGCGGAAACACTAAAAGCACCATAGTAGAACACAAAAGAAGCTTCTAATTTGAAGTAATAGCCAGTAAGAAGTAGTACAATTCAAGTTTTAGTTGTCGATTATTTACTTTTTAGCCGGCTTTGGTGGCTTGGGCATGACCTAGGACCTTAAGATTTTGCATGAAAGGAGGAGTAGCAGCCGCGTTGCCCGCGAGAATGTGAAAAGTGTTCATATGTAGTAAAAACCTGAGAAATCCGTCCGCTTTCGTCATTTGTTATCGAATCGACTTAAAGCCAGATCGTCACATTGGCCGTTCTTCTCTCTGAGACGGTTACATTTATCGTCTGCAAAGCTATGTCGCGTGCTACGGTATGCGGAAACACTTAAAGCACCTTAGTAGAACACAGAAGAAGCATCTAAGTTGAAGTAATAGCCAGTAAGAAGTAGTACAATTCAAGTTTTAGTTGTCGATTATTCACATTTTAGCCGGCTTTGGTGGCTTGGACATGACCTAGTACTTTAAGATTTTGCATGAAGGGAGGACTAGCAGCCGCGTTTCACGTGAGAATGTGAAAAGTGTTCATATGTAGTAAAAACCTGAGAAATCCGTCAGTTTTCGTCATTTGTTATCGAGTCGACTTAAAGCCAGATCGTCACATTGGCCGCTTTTCTCTCTGAGACGGTTACATTTATTGTCTGCAAAGCTATGTCGCGTGCTGCGGTATGCGGAGACACTAAAAGCACCACAGTAGAACACAGAAGAAGCTTCTAAGTTGAAGTAATAGGCAGTAAGAAGTAGTACAATTCAAGTTTTAGTTGTCGATTATTTACTTTTTAGCCGGCTTTGGTGGCTTGGGCATGACCTAGGACCTTAAGATTTTGCATGAAAGGAGGAGTAGCAGCCGCGTTGCCCGCGAGAATGTGAAAAGTGTTCATATGTAGTAAAAACCTCAGAAATCCGTCCGCTTTCGTCATTTGTTATCGAATCGACATAAAGACAGATCGTCACATTGGCCGCTTTTCTTTCTGAGACGGTTACAATTATCGTCTGCAAAGCAATGTCGCGTGCTGAGGTATGCGGAGACACTAAAAGCACCATAGTAAAACACAGAAGAAGCTTCTAAGTTGAAGTAATAGCCAGTAAGAAGTAGTACAATTCAAGTTTTAGTTGTCGATTATTCACTTTTTAGCCGGCTTTGATGGCTTGGACATGAGGTGGAACCTTAAGATTTTGCATGAAAGGAAGACTAGCAGCCGCGTTGCACGAGAGAGTGTGAAAAGTTTTCATATGTAGTAAAAACCTGAGAAATCCGTCCGTTTTCGTCATTTGTTATCGAATCGACTTAAACCAGATCGTCACATTGGCCGCTCTTCTCTCTGAAACGGTTACACTTATCGTCTGCAAAGCTATGTCGCGTGCTGCGGTAAGCGGAGACACTAAAAGCACCATAGTAAAACACAGAAGAAGCTTCTAAGTTGAAGTAATAGCCAGTAAGAAGTAGTACAATTCAAGTTTTAGTTGTCGATTATACACTATTTAGCCGGCTTTGGTGGCTTTGACATTAGGTGGAACCTTAATATTTTGCATGAAAGGAGGAGTAGCAGCCGCGTTGCACGCGAGAATGTGAAAAGTGTTCATATGTAGTAAAAACCTGAGAAATCCGTCCGCTTTCGTCATTTGTTATCGAATCGACATAAAGACAGATCGTCACATTGGCCGCATTTCTTTCTGAGACGGTTACAATTATCGTCTGCAAAGCTATGTCGCGTGCTGAGGTATGCGGAGACACTAAACGCACCATAGTAAAACACAGAAGAAGCTTCTAAGATGAAGTAATAGCCAGTAAGAAGTAGTACAATTCAAGCTTTAGTTGTCGATTATTCACTTTTTAGCCGGCTTTGATGGCTTGGACATGAGGTGGAACCTTAAGATTTGGCATGAAAGGAAGACTAGCAGCCGCGTTGCACGAGAGAGTGTGAAAAGCGTTCATATGTAGTAAAAACCTGAGAAATCTGTCCGTTTTCGTCATTTGTTATCGAATCGACTTAAAGCCAGATCGTCACATTGGCCGCTCTTCTCTCTGAAACGGTTACACTTATCGTCTGCAAAGCTATGTCGCGTGCTGCGGTATGCCGAAACACTAAAAGCACCATAGTAGAACACAGAAGAAGCTTCTAAGTTGAAGTAATAGCCAGTAAGAAGTAGAACAATTCAAGTTTTAGTTGTCGATTATTCACGTTTTTGCCGGCTTTGGTGGCTTGGACATGACCTAGGACCATAAGATTTTGCTTGAAAGGAGGACTAGCAGCCGCGTTGCACGGGAGAATGTGAAAAGTGTTCATATGTAGTAAGAACCTGAGAAATCCGTCCCTTTTCGTCATTTGTTATCGAATCGACTTAAAGCCAGATCGTCACATTGGCCGCTCTTCTCTCTGAAACGGTTACACTTATCGTCTGCAAAGCTATGTCGCGTGCTGCGGTATGCGGAAACACTAAAAGCACCATAGTAGAACACAAAAGAAGCTTCTATGTTGAAGTAATAGCCAGTAAGAAGTAGTACAATTCAAGTTTTAGTTGTCGATTATACACTATTTAGCCGGTTTTGGTGGCTTTGACATTAGGTGGAACCTTAATATTTTGCATGAAAGGAGGAGTAGCAGCCGCGTTGCACGCGAGAATGTGAAAAGTGTTCATATGTAGTAAAAACCTGAGAAATCCGTCCGCTTTCGTCATTTGTTATCGAATCGACTTAAAGACAGATCGTCACATTGGCCGCTTTTCTTTCTGAGACGGTTACAATTATCGTCTGCAAAGCTATGTCGCGTGCTGAGTATGCGGAGGCACTAAAAGCACCATAGTAAAACACAGAAGAAGCTTCTAAGTTGAAGTAATAGCCAGTAAGAAGTAGTACAATTCAAGTTTTAGTTGTCGATTATTCACTTTTTAGCCGGCTTTGATGGCTTGGACATGTGGTGGAACCTTAAGATTTTGCATGAAAGGAAGACTAGCAGCCGCGTTGCACGAGAGAGTGTGAAAAGTGTTCATATGTAGTAAAAACCTGAGAAATCCGTCCGTTTTCGTCATTTGTTATCGAATCGACTTAAAGCCAGATCGTCACATTGGCCGCTCTTCTCTCTGAAACGGTTACACTTATCGTCTGCAAAGCTATGTCGCGTGCTGCGGTATGCCGAAACACTAAAAGCACCATGGTAGAACACAGAAGAAGCTTCTAAGTTGAAGTAATAGCCAGTAAGAAGTAGTAAAATTCAAGTTTTAGTTGTCGATTATTCACGTTTTTGCCGGCTTTGGTGGCTTGGACATGACGTAGGACCATAAGATATTGCTTGAAAGGAGGACTAGCAGCCGCGTTGCACGGGAGAATGTGAAAAAAGTTCATATGTAGTAAGAACCTGAGAAATCCGTCCCTTTTCGTCATTTGTTATCGAATCGACTTAAAGCCAGATCGTCACATTGGCCGCTCTTCTCTCTGAAACGGTTACATATATCGTCTGCAAAGCTATGTCGCGTGCTGCGGTATGCGGAAACACTAAAAGCACCATAGTAGAACACAAAAGAAGCTTCTATGTTGAAGTAATAGCCAGTAAGAAGTAGTACAATTCAAGTTATAGTTGTCGATTATTTACTTTTTAGCCGGCTTTGGTGGCTTGGGCATGACCTAGGACCTTACGATTTTGCATGAAAGGAGGAGTAGCAGCCGCGTTGCATGGGAGAATGTGAAAAGTTTTCATATGTAGTAGAAACCTGAGAAATCCGTCCGTTTTCGTCTTTGTTATCGAATCGACTTAAAGCCAGGTGGTCATTGGCCGCTTTTCTCTCTGAGACGGTTACATTTATCATCTGCAAAGCTATTTCGCGTGCTGCCGTATGCGAAAACACTAAAAGCACCACAGTAGAACACAGAAGAAGCTTCTATGTTGAAGTAATAGCCAGTAAGAAGTAGTACAATTCAAGTTTTAGTTGTCGATTATTCACATTTTAGCCGGCTTTGGTGGCTTGGACATGACCTAGTACCTTAAGATTTTGCATGAAAGGAGGACTAGCAGCCGCGTTCCACGGGAGAATGTGATAAGTGTTCATATGTAGTAAAAACCTGAGAAATCCGTCAGTTTTCGTCATTTGTTATCGAGTCGACTTAAAGCCAGATCGTCACATTGGCCGCTTTTCACTCTGAAACAGTTACATTTATCGTCTGCAAAGCTATGCCACGTGCTGCGATATGCGGAAACACTAAAAGCACCATAGTAGAACACAGAAGAAGCTTCTAAGTTGAAGTAATAGCCAGTAAGAAGTAGTACAATTCATGTTTTAGTTATTGATTATTCACTTTTTAGCCGGCTTTGGTGGCTTGGACATGAGGTGGAACCTTAAGATTTTGCATGAAAGTAGGACTAGCAGCCGCGTTGCACGGGAGAATGTGAAAAGTGTTCATATGTAGTAAGAACCTGAGAAATCCGTCCGATTTCGTCATTTGTTATCGAATCGACTTAAAGCCAGATCGTCACATTGGCCGCTCTTCTCTCTGAAACGGTTACATATATCGTCTGCAAAGCTATGTCGCGTGCTGCGGTAAGCGGAGACACTAAAAGCACCATAGTAAAACACAGAAGAAGCTTCTAAGTTGAAGTAATAGCCAGTAAGAAGTAGTACCATTCAAGTTTTAGTTGTCGATTATTCACTTTTTAGCCGGCTTTGGTGGCTTGGACATGACCTAGAACCTTAAGATTTTGCATGAAAGGAGGACTAGCAGCCGCGTTGCATGGGAGAATGTGAAAAGTGTTCATATGTAGTAGAAACCTGAGAAATCCGTCCGTTTTCGTCTTTGTTATCGAATCGACTTAAAGCCAGATCGTCACATTGGCCGCTTTTCTCTCTGAGACGGTTACATTTATCGTCTGCAAAGCTATGTCGCGTGCTGCGGTATGTGGAGACACTAAAAGCACCATAGTAGAACACAGAAGAAGCTTCTAAGTTGAAGTAATAGCCAGTAAGAAGTAGTACAATTCAAGGTTTAGTTGTCGATTATTCACTTTTTAGCCGGCTTTGGTGGCTTGGACGTGACCTAGGACCTTAAGATTTTGCATGAAAGGAGGACTAGCAGCCGCGTTGCACGCGAGAATGTGAAAAGTGTTCATATGTAGTGAAAACCTGAGAAATCCGTCCGTTTTCGTCATTTGTTATCGAGTCGACTTAAAGCCAGATCGTTATATTGGCCGCTTTTCTCTCTGAGACGGTTACATTTATCGTCTGCAAAGCTATGTCGCGTGCTGCGGTATGCGGAACACTAAAAGCACCATAGTGGAACACAGAAGAAGCTTCTAAGTTGAAGTAATAGCCAGTAAGAAGTAGTACAATTCAAGTTTTAGTTGTCGATTATTCACGTTTTTGCCGGCTTTGGTGGCTTGGACATGACCTAGGACCTTAAGATTTTGCTTGAAAGGAGGACTAGCAGCCGCGTTGCACGGGAGAATGTGAAAAGTGTTCATATGTAGTAAGAACCTGAGAAATCCGTCCGTTTTCGTCATTTGTTATCGAATCGACTTAAAGCCAGATCGTCACATTGGCCGCTCTTCTCTCTGAAACGGTTACATATATCGTCTGCAAAGCTATGTCGCGTGCTGCGGTATGCGGAAACACTAAAAGCACCATAGTAGAACACAAAAGAAGCTTCTAATTTGAAGTAATAGCCAGTAAGAAGTAGTACAATTCAAGTTTTAGTTGTCGATTATTTACTTTTTAGCCGGCTTTGGTGGCTTGGGCATGACCTAGGACCTTAAGATTTTGCATGAAAGGAGGAGTAGCAGCCGCGTTGCCCGCGAGAATGTGAAAAGTGTTCATATGTAGTAAAAACCTGAGAAATCCGTCCGCTTTCGTCATTTGTTATCGAATCGACTTAAAGCCAGATCGTCACATTGGCCGTTCTTCTCTCTGAGACGGTTACATTTATCGTCTGCAAAGCTATGTCGCGTGCTACGGTATGCGGAAACACTTAAAGCACCTTAGTAGAACACAGAAGAAGCATCTAAGTTGAAGTAATAGCCAGTAAGAAGTAGTACAATTCAAGTTTTAGTTGTCGATTATTCACATTTTAGCCGGCTTTGGTGGCTTGGACATGACCTAGTACTTTAAGATTTTGCATGAAGGGAGGACTAGCAGCCGCGTTTCACGTGAGAATGTGAAAAGTGTTCATATGTAGTAAAAACCTGAGAAATCCGTCAGTTTTCGTCATTTGTTATCGAGTCGACTTAAAGCCAGATCGTCACATTGGCCGCTTTTCTCTCTGAGACGGTTACATTTATTGTCTGCAAAGCTATGTCGCGTGCTGCGGTATGCGGAGACACTAAAAGCACCACAGTAGAACACAGAAGAAGCTTCTAAGTTGAAGTAATAGGCAGTAAGAAGTAGTACAATTCAAGTTTTAGTTGTCGATTATTTACTTTTTAGCCGGCTTTGGTGGCTTGGGCATGACCTAGGACCTTAAGATTTTGCATGAAAGGAGGAGTAGCAGCCGCGTTGCCCGCGAGAATGTGAAAAGTGTTCATATGTAGTAAAAACCTCAGAAATCCGTCCGCTTTCGTCATTTGTTATCGAATCGACATAAAGACAGATCGTCACATTGGCCGCTTTTCTTTCTGAGACGGTTACAATTATCGTCTGCAAAGCAATGTCGCGTGCTGAGGTATGCGGAGACACTAAAAGCACCATAGTAAAACACAGAAGAAGCTTCTAAGTTGAAGTAATAGCCAGTAAGAAGTAGTACAATTCAAGTTTTAGTTGTCGATTATTCACTTTTTAGCCGGCTTTGATGGCTTGGACATGAGGTGGAACCTTAAGATTTTGCATGAAAGGAAGACTAGCAGCCGCGTTGCACGAGAGAGTGTGAAAAGTTTTCATATGTAGTAAAAACCTGAGAAATCCGTCCGTTTTCGTCATTTGTTATCGAATCGACTTAAACCAGATCGTCACATTGGCCGCTCTTCTCTCTGAAACGGTTACACTTATCGTCTGCAAAGCTATGTCGCGTGCTGCGGTAAGCGGAGACACTAAAAGCACCATAGTAAAACACAGAAGAAGCTTCTAAGTTGAAGTAATAGCCAGTAAGAAGTAGTACAATTCAAGTTTTAGTTGTCGATTATACACTATTTAGCCGGCTTTGGTGGCTTTGACATTAGGTGGAACCTTAATATTTTGCATGAAAGGAGGAGTAGCAGCCGCGTTGCACGCGAGAATGTGAAAAGTGTTCATATGTAGTAAAAACCTGAGAAATCCGTCCGCTTTCGTCATTTGTTATCGAATCGACATAAAGACAGATCGTCACATTGGCCGCATTTCTTTCTGAGACGGTTACAATTATCGTCTGCAAAGCTATGTCGCGTGCTGAGGTATGCGGAGACACTAAACGCACCATAGTAAAACACAGAAGAAGCTTCTAAGATGAAGTAATAGCCAGTAAGAAGTAGTACAATTCAAGCTTTAGTTGTCGATTATTCACTTTTTAGCCGGCTTTGATGGCTTGGACATGAGGTGGAACCTTAAGATTTGGCATGAAAGGAAGACTAGCAGCCGCGTTGCACGAGAGAGTGTGAAAAGCGTTCATATGTAGTAAAAACCTGAGAAATCCGTCCGTTTTCGTCATTTGTTATCGAATCGACTTAAAGCCAGATCGTCACATTGGCCGCTCTTCTCTCTGAAACGGTTACACTTATCGTCTGCAAAGCTATGTCGCGTGCTGCGGTATGCCGAAACACTAAAAGCACCATAGTAGAACACAGAAGAAGCTTCTAAGTTGAAGTAATAGCCAGTAAGAAGTAGAACAATTCAAGTTTTAGTTGTCGATTATTCACGTTTTTGCCGGCTTTGGTGGCTTGGACATGACGTAGGACCATAAGATTTTGCTTGAAAGGAGGACTAGCAGCCGCGTTGCACGGGAGAATGTGAAAAGTGTTCATATGTAGTAAGAACCTGAGAAATCCGTCCCTTTTCGTCATTTGTTATCGAATCGACTTAAAGCCAGATCGTCACATTGGCCGCTCTTCTCTCTGAAACGGTTACACTTATCGTCTGCAAAGCTATGTCGCGTGCTGCGGTATGCGGAAACACTAAAAGCACCATAGTAGAACACAAAAGAAGCTTCTATGTTGAAGTAATAGCCAGTAAGAAGTAGTACAATTCAAGTTTTAGTTGTCGATTATACACTATTTAGCCGGTTTTGGTGGCTTTGACATTAGGTGGAACCTTAATATTTTGCATGAAAGGAGGAGTAGCAGCCGCGTTGCACGCGAGAATGTGAAAAGTGTTCATATGTAGTAAAAACCTGAGAAATCCGTCCGCTTTCGTCATTTGTTATCGAATCGACTTAAAGACAGATCGTCACATTGGCCGCTTTTCTTTCTGAGACGGTTACAATTATCGTCTGCAAAGCTATGTCGCGTGCTGAGTATGCGGAGGCACTAAAAGCACCATAGTAAAACACAGAAGAAGCTTCTAAGTTGAAGTAATAGCCAGTAAGAAGTAGTACAATTCAAGTTTTAGTTGTCGATTATTCACTTTTTAGCCGGCTTTGATGGCTTGGACATGTGGTGGAACCTTAAGATTTTGCATGAAAGGAAGACTAGCAGCCGCGTTGCACGAGAGAGTGTGAAAAGTGTTCATATGTAGTAAAAACCTGAGAAATCCGTCCGTTTTCGTCATTTGTTATCGAATCGACTTAAAGCCAGATCGTCACATTGGCCGCTCTTCTCTCTGAAACGGTTACACTTATCGTCTGCAAAGCTATGTCGCGTGCTGCGGTATGCCGAAACACTAAAAGCACCATGGTAGAACACAGAAGAAGCTTCTAAGTTGAAGTAATAGCCAGTAAGAAGTAGTAAAATTCAAGTTTTAGTTGTCGATTATTCACGTTTTTGCCGGCTTTGGTGGCTTGGACATGACGTAGGACCATAAGATATTGCTTGAAAGGAGGACTAGCAGCCGCGTTGCACGGGAGAATGTGAAAAAAGTTCATATGTAGTAAGAACCTGAGAAATCCGTCCCTTTTCGTCATTTGTTATCGAATCGACTTAAAGCCAGATCGTCACATTGGCCGCTCTTCTCTCTGAAACGGTTACATATATCGTCTGCAAAGCTATGTCGCGTGCTGCGGTATGCGGAAACACTAAAAGCACCATAGTAGAACACAAAAGAAGCTTCTATGTTGAAGTAATAGCCAGTAAGAAGTAGTACAATTCAAGTTATAGTTGTCGATTATTTACTTTTTAGCCGGCTTTGGTGGCTTGGGCATGACCTAGGACCTTACGATTTTGCATGAAAGGAGGAGTAGCAGCCGCGTTGCATGGGAGAATGTGAAAAGTTTTCATATGTAGTAGAAACCTGAGAAATCCGTCCGTTTTCGTCTTTGTTATCGAATCGACTTAAAGCCAGGTGGTCATTGGCCGCTTTTCTCTCTGAGACGGTTACATTTATCATCTGCAAAGCTATTTCGCGTGCTGCCGTATGCGAAAACACTAAAAGCACCACAGTAGAACACAGAAGAAGCTTCTATGTTGAAGTAATAGCCAGTAAGAAGTAGTACAATTCAAGTTTTAGTTGTCGATTATTCACTTTTTAGCCGGCTTTGGTGGCTTGGACATGACCTAGAACCTTAAGATTTTGCATGAAAGGAGGACTAGCAGCCGCGTTGCATGGGAGAATGTGAAAAGTGTTCATATGTAGTAGAAACCTGAGAAATCCGTCCGTTTTCGTCTTTGTTATCGAATCGACTTAAAGCCAGATCGTCACATTGGCCGCTTTTCTCTCTGAGACGGTTACATTTATCGTCTGCAAAGCTATGTCGCGTGCTGCGGTATGTGGAGACACTAAAAGCACCATAGTAGAACACAGAAGAAGCTTCTAAGTTGAAGTAATAGCCAGTAAGAAGTAGTACAATTCAAGGTTTAGTTGTCGATTATTCACTTTTTAGCCGGCTTTGGTGGCTTGGACGTGACCTAGGACCTTAAGATTTTGCATGAAAGGAGGACTAGCAGCCGCGTTGCACGCGAGAATGTGAAAAGTGTTCATATGTAGTGAAAACCTGAGAAATCCGTCCGTTTTCGTCATTTGTTATCGAGTCGACTTAAAGCCAGATCGTTATATTGGCCGCTTTTCTCTCTGAGACGGTTACATTTATCGTCTGCAAAGCTATGTCGCGTGCTGCGGTATGCGGAACACTAAAAGCACCATAGTGGAACACAGAAGAAGCTTCTAAGTTGAAGTAATAGCCAGTAAGAAGTAGTACAATTCAAGTTTTAGTTGTCGATTATTCACGTTTTTGCCGGCTTTGGTGGCTTGGACATGACCTAGGACCTTAAGATTTTGCTTGAAAGGAGGACTAGCAGCCGCGTTGCACGGGAGAATGTGAAAAGTGTTCATATGTAGTAAGAACCTGAGAAATCCGTCCGTTTTCGTCATTTGTTATCGAATCGACTTAAAGCCAGATCGTCACATTGGCCGCTCTTCTCTCTGAAACGGTTACATATATCGTCTGCAAAGCTATGTCGCGTGCTGCGGTATGCGGAAACACTTAAAGCACCTTAGTAGAACACAGAAGAAGCATCTAAGTTGAAGTAATAGCCAGTAAGAAGTAGTACAATTCAAGTTTTAGTTGTCGATTATTCACATTTTAGCCGGCTTTGGTGGCTTGGACATGACCTAGTACTTTAAGATTTTGCATGAAGTTAGGACTAGCAGCCGCGTTTCACGTGAGAATGTGAAAAGTGTTCATATGTAGTAAAAACCTGAGAAATCCGTCAGTTTTCGTCATTTGTTATCGAGTCGACTTAAAGCCAGATCGTCACATTGGCCGCTTTTCTCTCTGAGACGGTTACATTTATTGTCTGCAAAGCTATGTCGCGTGCTGCGGTATGCGGAGACACTAAAAGCACCACAGTAGAACACAGAAGAAGCTTCTAAGTTGAAGTAATAGCCAGTAAGAAGTAGTACAATTCAAGTTTTAGTTATCGATTATTCACTTTTTAGCCGGCTTTGATGGATTGGACATGACCTAGGACCTTAAGATTTTGCATGAAAGGAGGACTAGCAGCCGCGTTGCATGGGAGAATGTGAAAAGTGTTCATATAAAGTAAAAACCTGAGAAATCCGTCCGTTTTCGTCATTTGTTATCGAATCGACTTAAAGCCAGATCGTCACATTGGCCGCTCCTCTCTCTGAAACGGTTACACTTATCGTCTGGAAAGCTATGTCGCGTGCTGCGGTATGCCGAAACACTAAAAGCACCATAGTAGAACACAGAAGAAGCTTCTAAGTTGAAGTAATAGCCAGTAAGAAGTAGTACAATTCAAGTTTTAGTTGTCGATTATTCACTTTTTAGCCGGCTTTGGTGGCTTGGACATGACCTAGGATCTTAAGATTTTACATGAAAGGAGGACTTGCAGCCGCGTTGCACGGGAGAATGTGAAAAGTGTTCATATGTAGAAAAACCGGAGAAATCCGTCCGTTTTCGTCATTTGTTATCGAATCGACTTAAAGCCAAATCGTCACATTGGCCGTTCTTCTCTCTGAAAGAGTTACATTTATCGTTTGCAAAGTTATGTCGCGTGCCGCAGTATGCGGAAACACTAAAAGCACCATAGTAGAACACAGAAGAAGCTTGTAAGTTGAAGTAATAGAGAGTAAGAAGTAGTACAATTCAAGTTTTATTTGTCGATTATTCACTTTTAGGCCGGCTTTGGTGGCTTCGACATTAGGTGGAACCTTAATATTTTGCATGAAAGGAGGAGTAGCAGCCGCGTTGCACGCGAGAATGTGAAAAGTGTTCATATGTAGTAAAAACCTGAGAAATCTGTCCGTTTTCGTCATTTGTTACCGAATCGACTTAAAGCCAGATCGTCACGTTGGCCGCTCTTCTGTCTGAAACGGTTACATTTATCGTCTGCAAAGCTATGTCGCGTGCTGCGGTATGCGGAGACACTAAAAGCACCATAGTAGAACACAGAAGAATCTTCTAAGTTGAAGTAATAGCCAGTAAGATGTAGTACAGTTCAAGTTTTAGTTGTCGATTATTCACTTTTTAGCCTGCTTTGGTGGCTTGGACGTGACCTAGGACCTTAAGATTTTGCATGAAAGGAGACCTAGCAGCCGCGTTTCATGGGAGAATGTGAAAAGTGTTCATATGTAGTAAAAACCTGAGAAATCCGTCCGTTTTCGTCATTTGTTATCGAATCGACTTAAAGCCACATCGTCACATTGGCCGCTCTTCTGTCTGAAACGGTTACATTTATCGTCTGCAAAGCTATGTCGCGTGCTGCGGTATGCGGAGACACTAAAAGCACCATATTAGAACACAGAAGAAGCTTGTAAGTTGAAGTAATAGAGAGTAAGAAGTAAAACAATTCAAGTTTTAGTTGTCGATTATTCACTTTTTAGCCGGCTTTGGTGGCTTCGACATTAGGTGGAACCTTAATATTTTGCATGAAAGGAGGAGTAGCAGCCGCGTTGCACGCGAGAATGTGAAAAGTGTTCATATGTAGTAAAAACCTGAGAAATCCGTCCGTTTTCGTCATTAGTTATCGAATCGACTTAAAGCCAGATCGTCACATTGGCCGCTCTTCTATTTGAAACGGTTACATTTATCGTCTGCAAAGCTATGTCGCGTGCTGCGGTATGCGGAGACACTAAAAGCACCATAGTAGAACACAGAAGAAGCTTCTAAGTTGAAGTAATAGCCAGTAAGATGTAGTACAATTCAAGTTTTAGTTGTCGATTATTCACTTTTTATCCTGCTTTGGTGGCTTGGACATGACCTAGGACCTTAAGATTTTGCATGAAAGGAGACCTAGCAGCCGCGTTCCACGGGAGAATGTGAAAAGTGTACATATGTAGTAAAAATCTGAAAAATCCGTCCGTATTCGTCATTTGTTATCGAATCGACTAAAGCCAGGTCGTCACATTGGCCGTTCTTCTCCCTGAAACGGTTACATTTGTCGTCTGCAAAGCTATGTCGCGTGCTGCGGTATGCCGAAACACTAAAAGCACCATAGTAGCACACAGAAGAAGCTTCTAATTTGAAGTAATAGCCAGTACGAAGTAGTACAATTCAAGATTTAGTTGTCGATTATTCACTTTTTAGCCGGCTTTGGTGGCTTTGACATTAGGTGGAAGCTTAAGATTTTGCATGAAAGGAGGACTAGCAGCCGCGTTGCACGCGAGAATGTGAAAAGTGTTCATATGTAGTAAAAACCTGAGAAATCCGTCCGTTTTCGTCATTTGTTATCGAGTCGACTTAAAGCCAGATCGTCACATTGGCCGCTTTTCTCACTGAGACGGTTACATTTATCGTCTGCAAAGCTATGTTGCGTGCTGCGGTATGTGGAGACACTAAAAGCACCATAGTAGAACACAGAAGAAGCTTCTAAGTTGAAGTAATAGCCAGTAAGAAGTAGTACAATTCAAGCTTTAGTTATCGATTATTCACTTTTTAGCCGGCTTTGGTGGCTTGGACATGACCTAGAACCTTACGATTTTGCATGAAAGGAGGACTAGCAGCCGCGTTGCATGGGAGAATGTGAAAAGTGTTCATATAAAGTAAAAACCTGAGAAATCCGTCCGTTTTCGTCATTTGTTATCGAATCGACTTAAAGCCAGATCGTCACATTGGCCGCTTTTCTCTCTGAGACGGTTACATTTATCGTCTGCAAAGCTTTGTCGCGTGATGCGGTGTGCGGAGACACTAAAAGCACCATAGTAGAACACAGAAGAAGCTTCTAAGTTGAAGTAATAGCCATTAAGAAGTAGTACAATTTAAGTTTTAGTTGTCGAATATTCACTTTTTTGCCGGCTTTGGTGGCTTGGACATGACCTAGGACCTTACGATTTTGCATGAAAGGAGGAATAGCAGCCGCGTTGCACGGGAGAATGTGAAAAGTGTTCATATGTAGTAAAAACCTGAGAAATCCGTCCGTTTTCGTCATTTGTTATCGAATCGACTTAAAGCCAGATCGTCACATTGGCCGCTTTTCTCTCTGAAACAGTTACATTTATCGTCTGCAAAGCTATGTCACGTGCTGCGATATGTGGAGACACTAAAAGCACCGTAGTAGAACACAGAAGAAGCTTCTAAGTTGAAGTAATAGCCAGTAAGAAGTAGTACAATTCATGTTTTAGTTATTGATTATTCACTTTTTAGCCGGCTTTGGTGGCTTGGACATGAGGTGGAACCTTAAGATTTTGCATGAACGTAGGACTAGCAGCCGCGTTGCACGGGAGAATGTGAAAAGTGTTCATATGTAGTAAAAACCTGAGAATTCCGTCCGTTTTCGTCATTTGTTATCGAATCGACTTAAAGCCAGATCGTCACATTGGCCGCTTTTCTCTCTGAGACGGTTACATGTATCGTCTTCAAGGCTATGTCGCGTGCTGCGGTATGCGGAAACACTAAAAGCACCATAGTAGAACACAGAAGAAGCTTCTAAGTTGAAGTAATAGCCAGAAAGTAGTAGTACCATTCAAGTTTTAGTTGTCGATTATTCACTTTATAGCCGGCTTTGGTGGCTTGGACATGACCTAGAACCTTAAGATTTTGCATAAAATGAGGACTAGCAGCCGCGTTGCATGGGAGAATGTGAAAAGTGTTCATATGTAGTAAAAACCTGAGAAATCCGTCCGTTTTCGTCATTTGTTATCGAATCGACCTAAAGCCAGATCGTCATATTGGCCGCTTTTCTCTCTGAGACGGTTACATTTATCGTCTGCAAAGCTATGTCGCGTTCTGCGGTATGCGGAGACACTAAAAGCACCATATTAGAACCCAGAAGAAGCTTCTAAATTGAAGTACAGCCGGTAAGAAGTAGTACAATTTAAGTTTTAGTTGTCGGTTAATCACTTTTTAGCCGTCTTTGGTGGCTTGGACATGACCTAGGACCTTAAGATTTTGCATGAAAGGAAGACTAGCAGCCGCGTTGCACGGGAGAATGTGAAAAGTTTTCATATGTAGTAGAAACCTGAGAAATCTGTCCGTTTTCGTCTTTGTTATCGAATCGACTTAAAGCCAGATCGTCACATAGGCCGCTTTTCTCTCTGAGACGGTTACATTTATCATCTGCAAAGCTATTTCGCGTGCTGCAGTATGCGGAGACACTAAAAGCACCATATTAGAACACAGAAGATGCTTCTAAGTTGAAGTAATAGCCAGTAAGAAGTAGTACAATTCAAGTTTTAGTTGTCGATTGTCACTTTGTAGCCGGCTTTGGTGGCAGTGACATGACCTAGGACCATAAGATTTTGCATGAAAGGAGGACTAGCAGCCGCGTTGCACGGGAGAATGTGAAAAGTGTTCATATGTAGTAAAAACCTGAGAAATCCGTCCCTTTTCGTCATTTGTTATCGAATCGACTTAAAGCCAGATCGTCACATTGGCCGCTTTTCTCACTGAGACGGTTACATTTATCGTCTGCAAAGCTATGTCGCGTGATGCGGTGTGCGGAGACACTAAAAGCACTATAGTAGAACACAGAAGAAGCATCTAAGTTGAAGTAATAGCCAGTAAGAAGTAGTACAATCCAAGTTTTAGTTGTCGAATATTCACTTTTTTGCCGGCTTTGGTGGCATGGACATGACCTAGGACCTTACGATTTTGCATGAAAGGAGGACTAGCAGCCGCGTTGCACGGGAGAATGTGAAAAGTGTTCATATGTAGTAAAAACCTGAGAAATCCGTCCGTTTTCGTCATTTGTTATCGAATCGACCTAAAGCCAGATCGTCACATTGGCCGCTTTTCTCTCTGAGACGGTTACATTTATCGTCTGCAAAGCTATATCGCGTGCTGCGGTATGCGGAGACACTAAAAGCACCATAGTAGAACACAGAAGAAGCTTCTAAGTTGAAGTAATAGCCAGTAAGAAGTAGTACAATTCAAGTTTTAGTTGTCGATTATTCACTTTTTAGCCGGCTTTGGTGGCTAGGACATGACCTTGGACCTTAAGATTTTGCATGAAAGGAGGACTAGCAGCCGCGTTGCACGGGAGAATGTGAAACGTGTTCATATGGAGTAAAAACCTGAGAAATCCGTCCGTTTTCGTCATTTGTTATCGAATCGACTTACAGCCAGATCGTCACATTGGCCGCTTTTCTCTCTGAGATGGTTACATTTATCGTCTGCAAAGCTATGTCGCGTGCTGCGGTATGCGGAAACACTAAATGCACCATAGTAGAATGCAGAAGAAGCTTCTAAGTTGAAGCAATAGCCAGTAGGAAGTAGTACAATTCAAGTTTTAGTTATCGATTATTCACCTTTTAGCCGGCTTTGGTGGCTTGGACATGACCTAGGACCTAACGATTTTGCATGAAAGGAGGACTAGCAGCCGCGTTGCATGGGAGAATGTGAAAAGTGTTCATATGTAGTAAAAACCTGAGAAATCTGTCCATTTTCGTCATTTGTTATCGAATCGACTTAAAGCCAGATCGTCACATTGGCCGCTTTTCTCTCTGAGACGGTTACTTTTATCGTCTGCAAAGCTATGTCGCGTGCTGCGGTATGCGGAGACACTAAAACCACAATAGTAGAACACAGAAGAAGCTTCTAAGTTGAAGTAATAGCCAGTAAGAAGTAGTACAATTCAAGTTTTTGTTATCGATTATTCACTTTTTAGCCGTCTTTGGTGGCTTGAACATAACCTAGGACCTTATGATTTTGCATGAAAGGATGACTAGCAGCCGCGTTGCACGGGAGAATGTGAAAAGTGTTCATATGTAGTAAAAACCTGAGAAATCTGTCCATTTTCGTCATTTGTTATCGAATCGACTTAAAGCCAGATCGTCATATTGGCCGCTTTTCTCTCTGAGACGGTTACATTTATCGTCTGCAAAGCTATGTCGCGTGCTGCGGTATGCGGAGACACTAAAAGCACCATAATAGAACACAGAAGAAGCTTCTAAGTTGAAGTAATAGCCAGTAAGAAGTAGTACAATGCAAGTTTTAGTTATCGATTATTCACTTTTTAGCTGTCTTTGATGGCTTGAACATGACCTAGGACCTTAAGATTTTGCATGAAAGGGGGACTATCAGTCGCGTTGCACGGGAGAATGTGAAAAGTGTTCATATGTAGTAAAAACCTGAGAAATCCGTCCGGTTTCGTCTTTGTTATCGAATGCACTTAAAGCCAGATCGTCACATTGGCCGCTTTTCTCTCTGAGACGGTTACATTTATCGTCTGCAAAGTTACGTCGCGTGCTGCCGTATGCGGAGACACTAAAAGCACCATATTAGAACACAGAAGAAACTTCTAAGTTGAAGTAATAGCCAGTAAGATGTAGTACAATTCAAGTTTCATTTGTCGACTGTCACTTTTTAGCCGGCTTTGGTGGCTATGATTTGACCTAGGAGCATAAGATTTTGCATGAAAGGAGTACCAGCAGCCGCGTTGCACGGGAGAATGTGAAAAGTGTTCAGATGTAGTAAAAACCTGAGAAATCCGTCCGTTTTCGTCATTTGTTATCGAATCGACATAAAGCCAGATCGTCACATTGGCTGCTTTTCTCTCTGAGACGGTTACATTTATCGTCTGCAAAGCTATGTCGCGTGCTGCCATATGCGGAGACACTAAAAGCACCATAGTAGAACACAGAAGGAGTTTCTAAGTTGAAGTAATAGCCAGTAAGAAGTAGTACAATTCAAGTTTTAGTTGTCGATTATTCACTTTTTAGCCGGCTTTGGTTGCTTTGACATGACCTAGGACCTTAAGATTTTGCATGGAAGGAGGACTAGCAGCCGCGTTGCACTGGTGAATGTGAAATTGTTCATATGTAGTAAAAACCTGAGAAATCAGTCCGTTTTCGTCATTTGTTATCGAATCGACTTAAAGCCAGATCGTCACATTGGCCGCTTTTCTTTCTGAGACGGTTACATTTATCGTCTGCAAAGCTATGTCGCTTGCTGCGGTATGCGGAGACAGTAAAAGCACCATAGTAGAACACAGAAGAAGCTTCTAAGTTGAAGTAATAGCCAGTAAGAAGTAGTACAATTCAAGTTTTAGTTATCGATTATTCACTTTTTAGCCGTCTTTGGTGGCTTGGACATGACCTCGGACCATAAGATTTTGCATGAAAGGAGGACTAGCAGCCGCGTTGCATGGGAGAATGTGAAAAGTGTTCATATGTAGTAAAAACCTGAGAACTCCGTCCGTTTTCGTCATTTGTTATCGAATCGACTTAAAGCCAGATCGTCACATTGGCCGCTTTTCTCTCTGAGACGGTTACATTTATCGTCTGCAAAGCTACGTCGCGTGCTGCGGTATGCGGAGACACTAAAAGCACCATATTAGAACACAGAAGAAGCTTCTAAATTGAAGTAATAGCCAGAAAGAAGTAGTACTATTTAAGTTTTAGTTGTCGATTAATCACTTTTTAGCCGGCTTTGGTGGCTTGGACATGACCTAGGACCTTAAGATTTTGCATGAAAGGAAGACTAGCAGCCGCGTTGCACGGGAGAATGTGAAAAGTGTTCATATGTAGTAAAAACCTGAGAAGTCCGTCTTTTTTCGTCATTTGCTATCGAATCGATTTAAAGCCAGATCGACACATTGGCCGCTCTTCTCTCTGAAACGGTTACATTTATCGTCTGCAAAGCTATGTCGCGTGCTTCGGTATGCGGGAACACTAAAAGCACCATAGTAGAACACAGAAGAAGCTTCTAAGTTGAAGTAATAGTCAGTAAGAAGTAGTACAATTTAAGTTTTAATTATCGATTATTCACATTTTAGCCCGCTTTGTTGGCTTGGGTATGACCTAGGACCTTAACATTTTGCATGAAAGGAAGACTAGCAGCCGCGTTGCACGGGAGAATGTGAAAAGTGTTCATATGTAGTAAAAACCTGAGAAATCCGTCCGGTTTCGTCTTGTTATCGAATGCACTTAAAGCCAGATCGTCACAGTGGCCGCTTTTCTCTCTGAGACGGTTACATTTATCGTCTGCAAAGCTATGTCGCGTGCTGCGGAATGCGGAGACACTAAAAGCACGATATTAGAACACAGAAGAAGCTTCTAAATTGAAGTAATAGCTAGAAAGAAGTAGTACTATTTAAGTTTTAGTTGTCGATTAATCACTTTTTAGCCGGCTTTGGTGGCTTGGACATGACCTAGGACCTTAAGATTTTGCATGAAAGGAGGACTAGCAGCCGCGTTGCACGGGAGAATGTGAAAAGTGTTCATATGTAGTAAAAACCTGAGAAATCTGACCATTTTCGTCATTTGTAATCGAATCGACTTAACGCCAGATCGTCACATTGGCCGCTTTTCTCTCTGAGACGGTTACATTTATCGTCTGCAAAGCTATGTCGCAAGCTGCGGTATGCGGAAACACTAAAAGCACCATAGTAGAATACAGAAGAAGCTTCTAAGTTGAAGCAATAGCCAGTAAGAAGTAGTACAATTCAAGTTTTAATTATCGATTATTCACTTTTTAGCCGGCTTTGGTGGCTTGGACATGACCTAGGACCTTAAGATTTTGCATGAAAGGAGGAGTAGCAGCCGCGTTGCATGGGAGAATGTGAAAAGTGTTCATATGTAGTAAAAACCTGAGAAATCTGACCATTTTCGTCATTTGTTATCGAATCGACTTAAAGCCAGATCGTCACATTGGCCGCTTTTCTCTCTGAGACGGTTACATTTATCGTCTGCAAAGCTATGTCGCGTGCTGCGGTATGCGGAGACACTAAAAGCACAATAGTAGAACACAGAAGAAGCTTCTAAGTTGAAGTAATAGCCAGTAAGAAGTAGTACTATTCAAGTTTTAGTTATCGATTATTCACTTTTTAGCCGTCTTTGGTGGCTTGAACATGACCTAGGACCTTAAGATTCTGCATGAAAGGAGGACTAGCAGCCGCGTTGCATGGGAGAATGTGAAAAGTGTTCATATGTAGTAAAAACCTGAGAAATCCGTCCGTTTTCGTCATTTGTTATCGAAACGATTTAAAGCCAGATCGTCACATTGGCCGCTCTTCTCTCTGAAACGGTTACATTTATCGTCTGCAAAGCTAGGTCGCGTGCTGCGGTATGCGGGAACACTAAAAGCACCATAGTAGAACACAGAAGAAGCTTCTAAGTTGAAGTAATAGCCAGTAAGAAGTAGTACAATTCAAGTTTTAATTATCGATTATTCACTTTTTAGCCGGCTTTGGTGGCTTGGATAAGACCTAGGACCTTAAGATTTTGCATGAAAGGAGGACTAGCAGCCGCGTTGCACGGGAGAATGTGAAAAGTGTTCATATGGAGTAAAAACCTGAGAAATCCGTCCGTTATCGACATTTGTTATCGTTTCGACTTAAAGCCAGATCGTCACATTGGCCGCTTTTCTCTCTGAGACGGTTACATTTATCGTCTGCAAAGCAATGTCGCGTGCTGCGGTATGCGGAGTCACTAAATGCACCATATTAGAACACAGAAGAAACTTCTAAGTTGAAGTAATAGCCAGTAAGAAGTAGTACAATTCAAGTTTTAGTTGTCGATTATTCACTTTTTAGCCGCTTTGGTGGCTAGGACATGACCTAGGACCTTAAGATTTTGCATGAAAGGAGGACTATCAGTCGCCTTGCACGGGAGAATGTGAAAAGTGTTCACATGTAGTAAAAACCTGAGAAATCCGTCCCTTTTCGTCATTTGTAATCGAATCGACTTAACGCCAGATCGTCACATTGGCCGCTTTTCTCTCTGAGACGGTTACATTTATCGTCTGCAAAGCTATGTCGCATGCTGCGGTATGCGGAAACACTAAAAGCACCATAGTAGAATACAGAAGAAGCTTCTAAGTTGAAGCAATAGCCAGTAAGAAGTAGTACAATTCAAGTTTTAATTATGGATTATTCACCTTTTAGCCGGCTTTGGTGGCTTGGACATGACCTAGGACCTTAAGATTTTGCATGAAAGGAGGAGTAGCAGCCGCGTTGCATGGGAGAATGTGAAAAGTGTTCATATGTAGTAAAAACCTGAGAAATCTGACCATTTTCGTCATTTGTTATCGAATCGACTTAAAGCCAGATCGTCACATTGGCCGCTTTTCTCTCTGAGACGGTTACATTTATCGTCTGCAAAGCTATGTCGCGTGCTGCGGTATGCGGAGACACTAAAAGCACAATAGTAGAACACAGAAGAAGCTTCTAAGTTGAAGTAATAGCCAGTAAGAAGTAGTACTATTCAAGTTTTAGTTATCGATTATTCACTTTTTAGCCGTCTTTGGTGGCTTGAACATGACCTAGGACCTTAAGATTCTGCATGAAAGGAGGACTAGCAGCCGCGTTGCATGGGAGAATGTGAAAAGTGTTCATATGTAGTAAAAACCTGAGAAATCCGTCCGTTTTCGTCATTTGTTATCGAAACGATTTAAAGCCAGATCGTCACATTGGCCGCTCTTCTCTCTGAAACGGTTACATTTATCGTCTGCAAAGCTAGGTCGCGTGCTGCGGTATGCGGGAACACTAAACGCACCATAGTAGAACACAGAAGAAGCTTCTAAGTTGAAGTAATAGCCAGTAAGAAGTAGTACAATTCAAGTTTTAATTATCGATTATTCACTTTTTAGCCGGCTTTGGAGGCTTGGATAAGACCTAGGACCTTAAGAATTTGCATGAAAGGAGGACTAGCAGCCGCGTTGCACGGGAGAATGTGAAAAGTGTTCATATGGAGTAAAAACCTGAGAAATCCGTCCGTTATCGACATTTGTTATCGAATCGACTTAAAGCCAGATCGTCACATTGGCCGCTTTTCTCTCTGAGACGGTTACATTTATCGTCTGCAAAGCAATGTCGCGTGCTGCGGTATGCGGAGTCACTAAATGCACCATATTAGAACACAGAAGAAACTTCTAAGTTGAAGTAATAGCCAGTAAGAAGTAGTACAATTCAAGTTTTAGTTGTCGATTATTCACTTTTTAGCCGCTTTGGTGGCTTGGACATGACCTAGGACCTTAAGATTTTGCATGAAAGGAGGACTATCAGTCGCCTTGCACGGGAGAATGTGAAAAGTGTTCATATGTAGTAGAAACCTGAGAAATCCGTCCGGTTTCGTCTTTGTTATCGAATGCACTTAAAGCCAGATCGTCACATTGGCCGCTTTTCTCTCTGAGACGGTTACATTTATCGTCTGCAAAGCTATGTCGCGTGCTGCCGTATGCGGAGACACTAAAAGCACCATAGTAGAACACAGAAGAAACTTCTAAGTTGAAGTAATAGCCAGTAAGAAGTAGTACAATTAAACTTTTAGTTATTGATTATTCACCTTTTAGCCAGCTTTGGTGGCTTGGACATGACGTAGGACCTTAAGATTTTGCATGAAAGGAGGACTAGCAGCCGCGTTGCACGGGAGAATGTGAAAAGTGTTCACATGTAGTAAAAACCTGAGAAATCCGTCCCTTTTCGTCATTTGTTATCGAATCGACTTAAAGCCAGATCGTCACATTGGACGCTTTTCTCTCTGAGACGGTTACATTTATCGTCTTCAAAGCTATGTTGCGTGCTGCGGTATGCGGAAACACTAAAAGCACCATAGTTGAACACAGAAGAAGCTTCTAAGTTGAAGTAGTAGCCAGTAAGAAGTAGTAAAATTCAAGTTTTAGTTGTCGATTATTCACTTTTTAGCCGGCTTTGGTGGCTTGGACATGACCTAGGACCTTAAGATTCTGCATGAAAGGTGGACTAGGAGCCGCGTTGCATGGGAGAATGTGAAAAGTGTTCATATGTAGTAAAAACGTGAGAAATCCGTCCGTTTTCGTCATTTGTTATCGAAACGACTTAAAGCCAGATCGTCACATTGGCCGCTTTTCTCTCTGAGACGGTTACATTTATCGTCAGCAAAGCTATGTCGCGTGCTGCGGTATGCGGAGGCACTAAGAGCACCATATTAGAACACAGAAGAAGCTTCTAAATTAAAGTAATAGCCAGTAAGAAGTAGTACTATTTAAGTTTTAGTTGTCGGTTAATCACTTTTTAGCCGGCGTTGGTGGCTTGGACATGACTTAGGACCTTAAGATTTTGCATGAAACGAAGACTAGCAGCCGCGTTGCACGGGAGAATGTGAAAAGTGTTCATATGTAGTAAAAACCTGATAAATCCGTCCGTTTTCGTCATTTGTTATCGAATCGATTTAAAGCCAGATCGTCACATTGGCCGCTCTTCTCTCTGAAACGGTTACATTTATCGTCTGCAAAGCTATGCCGCGTGCTGCGGTATGCGGGAACACTAAAAGCACCATAGTAGAACACAGAAGAAGCTTCTAAGTTGAAGTAATAGCCAGTAAGAAGTAGTACAATTCAAGTTTTAATTATCGATTATTCACTTTTTAGCCGGCTTTGGTGGCTTGGATAAGACCTAGGACCTTAAGATTTTGCATGAAAGGAGGACTAGGAGCCGCGTAGCACGGGAGAATGTGAAAAGTGTTCATATGGAGTAAAAACCTGAGAAATCCGTCAGTTTTCGTCATTTTTTATCGAATCGTCTTAAAGCCAGATCGTCACATTGGCCGCTTTTCTCTCTGAGACGGTTACATTTATCGTCTGCAAAGCTATGTCGCATGCTGCGGTATGAGGAAACACTAAAAGCACCATAGTAGAATACAGAAGAAGCTTCTAAGTTGAAGCAATAGCCAGTAAGAAGTAGTACAATTCAAGTTTTAGTTATTGATTATTCACTTTTTAGCCGGATTTGGTGGCTTGGACATGAGGTGGAACCTTAAGATTTTGCATGATAGGAGGACTAGCAGCCGCGTTGCACGGGAGAATGTGAAAAGTGTTCATATGTAGTAAAAACCTGAGAAACCCGGCCGTTTTCGTCATTTGTTATCGAATCGATTTAAAGCCAGATCGTCACATTGGCCGCTCTTCTCTCTGAAACGGTTACATTTATCGTCTGCAAAGCTATGTCGCGTGCTGCGGTATGCGGGAACACTAAAAGCACCATAGTGGAACACAGAAGAAGCTTCTAAGTTGAAGTAATAGCCAGTAAGAAGTAGTACAATTCAAGTTTTAATTATCGATTATTCACTTTTTAGCCGGCTTTGGTGGCTTGAATATGACCTAGGACCTTAAGATTTTGCATGAAAGGAGGACTAGCAGCCGCGTTGCGCGGGAGAATGTGAAAAGTGTTCATATGTAGTAAAAACCTGAGAAATCCGTCCGTTTTCGTCATTTGTTATCGAAACGACTTAAAGCCAGATCGTCACATTGGCCGCTTTTCTCTCTGAGACGGTTACATTTATCGTCAGCAAAGCTATGTCGCGTGCTGCGGTATGCGGAGGCACTAAAAGCACCATATTAGAACACAGAGGAAGCTTCTAAATTGAAGTAATAGCCAGTAAGAAGTAGTACAATTGAAGTTTTAGTTGTCGATTAATCACTTTTTAGCCGGCTTTGGTGGCTTGGACATGACTTAGGACCTTAAGATTTTACATGAAAGGAAGACTAGCAGCCGCGTTGCACGGGAGAATGTGAAAAGTGTTCATATGTAGTAAAAACCTGAGAAATCCGTCCGTTTTCGTCATTTGTTATCGAATCGAATTAAAGCCAGATCGTCACATTGGCCGCTCTTCTCTCTGAAACGGTTACATTTATCGTCTGCAAAGCTATGTCGCGTGCTGCGGTATGCGGGAACACTAAAAGCACCATAGTAGAACACAGAAGAAGCTTCTAAGTTGAAGTAATAGCCAGTAAGAAGTAGTACAATTCAAGTTTTATTTATCGATTATACACTTTTTAGCCGGCTTTGGTGGCTTGAATAAGACCTAGGACCTTAAGATTTTGCATGAAAGGAGGACTAGCAGCCGCGTTGCGCGGGAGAATGTGAAAAGTGTTCATATGTAGTACAAACCTGAGAAATCCGTCCGTTTTCGTCATTTGTTATCGAATCGAATTAAAGCCAGATCGTCACATTGGCCGCTCTTCTCTCTGAAACGGTTACATTTATCGTCTGCAAAGCTATGTCGCGTGCTGCGGTATGCGGGAACACTAAAAGCACCATAGTAGAACACAGAAGAAGCTTCTAAGTTGAAGTAATAGCCAGTAAGAAGTAGTACAATTCAAGTTTTATTTATCGATTATACAATTTTTAGCCGGCTTTGGTGGCTTGGATAAGACCTAGGACCTTAAGATTTTGCATGAAAGGAGGACTAGCAGCCGCGTTGCACGGGAGAATAAGAAAAGTGTTCACATGTAGTAAAAACCTGAGAAATCCGTCCCTTTTCGTCATTTGTAATTGAATCGACTTAAAGCCAGATCGTCACATTGGCCGCTTTTCTCTCTCAGACGGTTACATTTATCGTCTGCAAAGCTATGTCGCATGCTGCGGTATGAGGAAACACTCAAAGCACCATAGTAGAATACAGAAGAAGCTTCTAAGTTGAAGCAATAGCCAGTAAGAAGTAGTACAATTCAAGTTTTAGTTATCGATTATTCACCTTTTAGCCGGCTTTGGTGGCTTGGACATGACCTAGGACCTTACGATTTTGTATGAAAGGAGGACTAGCAGCCGCGTTGCATGGGAGAATGTGAAAAGTGTTCATATGTAGTAAAAACCTGAGAAATCTGTCCATTTTCATTATTTGTTATCGAATCGACTTAAAGCCAGATCGTCACATTGGCCGCTTTTCTCTCTGAGACGGTTACATTTATCGTCTGCAAAGCTATGTCGCGTGCTGCGGTATGCGGATACACTAAAAGCACAATAGTAGAACACAGAAGAAGCTTCTAAGTTGAAGTAATAGCCAGTAAGAAGTAGTACAATTCAAGTTTTAGTTATCGATTATTCACTTTTTAGCCGTCTTTGGTGGCTTGAACATGACCTAGGACCTTAAGATTCTGCATGAAAGGAGGACTAGCAGCCGCGTTGCATGGGAGAATGTGAAAAGTGTTCATATGTAGTAAAAACCTGAGAAATCCGTCCGTTTTCGTCATTTGTTATCGAAACGACTTAAAGCCAGATCGTCACATTGGCCGCTTTTCTCTCTGAGACGGTTACATTTATCGTCAGCAAAGCTATGTCGCGTGCTGCGGTATGCGGAGGCACTAAAAGCACCATATTAGAACACAGAAGAAGCTTCTAAATTGAAGTAATAGCCAGTAAGAAGTAGTACAATTGAAGTTTTAGTTGTCGATTAATCACTTTTTAGCCTGCTTTGGTGGCTTGGACATGACTTAGGACCTTAAGATTTTGCATGAAAGGAAGACTAGCAGCCGCGTTGCACGGGAGAATGTGAAAAGTGTTCATATGTAGTAAAAACCTGAGAAATCCGTCCGTTTTCGTCATTTGTTATCGAATCGATTTAAAGCCAGATCGTCACATTGGCCGCTCTTCTCTCTGAAACGGTTACATTTATCGTCTGCAAAGCTATGTCGCGTGCTGCGGTATGCGGGAACACTAAAAGCACCATATTAGAACACAGAAGAAACTTCTAAGTTGAAGTAATAGCCAGTAAGAAGTAGTACAATTCAAGTTTTAGTTGTCGATTATTCACTCTTTAGCCGGCTTTGGTGGCTTGGACATGACCTAGGACCTTAAGATTTTGCATGAAAGGAGGACTATCAGTCGCGTTGCACGGGAGAATGTGAAAAGTGTTCATATGTAGTAGAAACCTGAGAAATCCGTCCGGTTTCGTCATTTGTTATCGAATCGAATTAAAGCCAGATCGTCACATTGGCCGCTCTTCTCTCTGAAACGGTTACATTTATCGTCTGCAAAGCTATGTCGCGTGCTGCGGTATGCGGGAACACTAAAAGCACCATAGTAGAACACAGAAGAAGCTTCTAAGTTGAAGTAATAGCCAGTAAGAAGTAGTACAATTCAAGTTTTATCTATCGATTATACAATTTTTAGCCGGCTTTGGTGGCTTGGATAAGACCTAGGACCTTAAGATTTTGCATGAAAGGAGGACTAGCAGCCGCGTTGCACGGGAGAATAAGAAAAGTGTTCACATGTAGTAAAAACCTGAGAAATCCGTCCCTTTTCGTCATTTGTAATTGAATCGACTTAAAGCCAGATCGTCACATTGGCCGCTTTTCTCTCTCAGACGGTTACATTTATCGTCTGCAAAGCTATGTCGCATGCTGCGGTATGAGGAAACACTCAAAGCACCATAGTAGAATACAGAAGAAGCTTCTAAGTTGAAGCAATAGCCAGTAAGAAGTAGTACAATTCAAGTTTTAGTTATCGATTATTCACCTTTTAGCCGGCTTTGGTGGCTTGGACATGACCTAGGACCTTACGATTTTGTATGAAAGGAGGACTAGCAGCCGCGTTGCATGGGAGAATGTGAAAAGTGTTCATATGTAGTAAAAACCTGAGAAATCTGTCCATTTTCATTATTTGTTATCGAATCGACTTAAAGCCAGATCGTCACATTGGCCGCTTTTCTCTCTGAGACGGTTACATTTATCGTCTGCAAAGCTATGTCGCGTGCTGCGGTATGCGGATACACTAAAAGCACAATAGTAGAACACAGAAGAAGCTTCTAAGTTGAAGTAATAGCCAGTAAGAAGTAGTACAATTCAAGTTTTAGTTATCGATTATTCACTTTTTAGCCGTCTTTGGTGGCTTGAACATGACCTAGGACCTTAAGATTCTGCATGAAAGGAGGACTAGCAGCCGCGTTGCATGGGAGAATGTGAAAAGTGTTCATATGTAGTAAAAACCTGAGAAATCCGTCCGTTTTCGTCATTTGTTATCGAAACGACTTAAAGCCAGATCGTCACATTGGCCGCTTTTCTCTCTGAGACGGTTACATTTATCGTCAGCAAAGCTATGTCGCGTGCTGCGGTATGCGGAGGCACTAAAAGCACCATATTAGAACACAGAAGAAGCTTCTAAATTGAAGTAATAGCCAGTAAGAAGTAGTACAATTGAAGTTTTAGTTGTCGATTAATCACTTTTTAGCCTGCTTTGGTGGCTTGGACATGACTTAGGACCTTAAGATTTTGCATGAAAGGAAGACTAGCAGCCGCGTTGCACGTGAGAATGTGAAAAGTGTTCATATGTAGTAAAAACCTGAGAAATCCGTCCGTTTTCGTCATTTGTTATCGAATCGATTTAAAGCCAGATCGTCACATTGGCCGCTCTTCTCTCTGAAACGGTTACATTTATCGTCTGCAAAGCTATGTCGCGTGCTGCGGTATGCGGGAACACTAAAAGCACCATATTAGAACACAGAAGAAACTTCTAAGTTGAAGTAATAGCCAGTAAGAAGTAGTACAATTCAAGTTTTAGTTGTCGATTATTCACTCTTTAGCCGGCTTTGGTGGCTTGGACATGACCTAGGACCTTAAGATTTTGCATGAAAGGAGGACTATCAGTCGCGTTGCACGGGAGAATGTGAAAAGTGTTCATATGTAGTAGAAACCTGAGAAATCCGTCCGGTTTCGTCTTTGTTATCGAATGCACTTAAAGCCAGATCGTCACATTGGCCGCTCTTCTCTCTGAGACTGTTACATTTATCGTCTGCAAAGCTATGTCGCGTGCTGCCGTATGCGGAGACACTAAAAGCACCATAGTAGAACACAGAAGAACTTCTAAGTTGAAGTAATAGCCAGTAAGAAGTAGTACAATTAAAGTTTTAGTTATCGATTATTCACCTTTTAGCCGGCTTTGGTGGCTTGGACATGACCTAGGACCTTAAGATTTTGCATGAAAGGAGGCCTAGCAGCCGCATTGCACGGGAGAATGTGAAAAGGGTTCATATGTAGTAAAAACCTGAGAAATCCGTCCGTTTTCGTCATTTGTTATCGAATCGACTTAAAGCCAGATCGTCACATTGGCCGCTTTTCTCTCTGAGACGGTTACATTTATCGTCTGCAAAGCTATGTCGTGTGCTGCGGTATGCGGAAACACTAAAAGCACCATAGTAGAACACAGAAGAAGCTTCTAAGTGGAAGCAATAGCCAGTAAGAAGTAGTACAATTGAAGTTTATGTAATCGATTATTCACCTTTTAGCCGGCTTTGGTGGCTTGTACATGACCTAGGACCTTAAGATTTTGCATGAAAGGAGGACTAGCAGCCGCGTTGCATGTGAGAATGTGAAAGTGTTCATATGTAGTAAAAACCTGAGAAATCTGACCATTTTCGACATTTGTTATGGAATCGACTTAAAGCCAGATCGTCACATTGCCCGCTTTTCTCCCTGAGACGGTTACATTTATCGTCTGCAAAGCTATGTCGCGTGCTGCGGTATGCGGGAACACTAAAAGCACCATATTAGAACACAGAAGAAACTTCTAAGTTGAAGTAATAGCCAGTAAGAAGTAGTACAATTCAAGTTTTAGTTGTCGATTATTCACTCTTTAGCCGGCTTTGGTGGCTTGGACATGACCTAGGACCTTAAGATTTTGCATGAAAGGAGGACTATCAGTCGCGTTGCACGGGAGAATGTGAAAAGTGTTCATATGTAGTAGAAACCTGAGAAATCCGTCCGGTTTCGTCTTTGTTATCGAATGCACTTAAAGCCAGATCGTCACATTGGCCGCTCTTCTCTCTGAGACTGTTACATTTATCGTCTGCAAAGCTATGTCGCGTGCTGCCGTATGCGGAGACACTAAAAGCACCATAGTAGAACACAGAAGAACTTCTAAGTTGAAGTAATAGCCAGTAAGAAGTAGTACAATTAAAGTTTTAGTTATCGATTATTCACCTTTTAGCCGGCTTTGGTGGCTTGGACATGACCTAGGACCTTAAGATTTTGCATGAAAGGAGGCCTAGCAGCCGCATTGCACGGGAGAATGTGAAAAGGGTTCATATGTAGTAAAAACCTGAGAAATCCGTCCGTTTTCGTCATTTGTTATCGAATCGACTTAAAGCCAGATCGTCACATTGGCCGCTTTTCTCTCTGAGACGGTTACATTTATCGTCTGCAAAGCTATGTCGCGTGCTGCGGTATGCGGAAACACTAAAAGCACCATAGTAGAACACAGAAGAAGCTTCTAAGTTGAAGCAATAGCCAGTAAGAAGTAGTACAATTGAAGTTTATGTAATCGATTATTCACCTTTTAGCCGGCTTTGGTGGCTTGTACATGACCTAGGACCTTAAGATTTTGCATGAAAGGAGGACTAGCAGCCGCGTTGCATGTGAGAATGTGAAAGTGTTCATATGTAGTAAAAACCTGAGAAATCTGACCATTTTCGACATTTGTTATGGAATCGACTTAAAGCCAGATCGTCACATTGCCCGCTTTTCTCCCTGAGACGGTTACATTTATCGTCTGCAAAGCTATGTCGCGTGCTGCGGTATGTGGAGACACTAAAAGCACCATATTAGAACACAGAAGGATCTTTTAAGTTGAAGTAATAGCCAGTAAGAAGTAGTACAATTCAAGTTTTAGTTGTCGATTATTCACTTTTTAGCTGTCTTTGGTGGCTTGAACATGACCTAGGACCTTAAGATTCTGCATGAAAGGAGGACTAGCAGCCGCGTTGCATGGGAGAATGTGAAAAGTGTTCATATGTAGTAAAAACCTGAGAAATCCGTCCGTTTTCGTCATTTGTTATCGAAACGACTTAAAGCCAGATCGTCACATTGGCCGCTTTTCTCTCTGAGACGGTTACATTTATCGTCAGCAAAGCTATGTCGCGTGCTGCGGTATGCGGAGACACTAGAAGCACCATATTAGAACACAGAAGAAGCTTCTAAATTGAAGTAATAGCCAGTAAGACGTAGTACTATTTAAGTTTTAGTTGTCGATTAATCACTTTTTAGCCGGCTTTGGTGGCTTGGACATGACTTAGGACCTTAAGATTTTGCATGAAAGGAAGACTAGCAGCCGCGTTGCACGGGAGAATGTGAAAAGTGTTCATATGTAGTAAAAACCTGAGAAATCCGTCCGTTTTCGTCATTTGTTATCGAATCGATTTAAAGCCAGATCGTCACATTGGCCGCTCTTCTCTCTGAAACGGTTACATTTATCGCCTGCAAAGCTATGTCGCGTGCTGCGGTATGCGGGCACACTAAAAGCACCATAGTAGAACACAGAAGAAGCTTCTAAGTTGAAGTAATAGCCAGTAAGAAGTAGTACAATTCAAGTTTCTATTATCGATTATTCACTTTTTAGCCGGCTTTGGTGGCTTGGATAAGACCTAGGACCTTAAGATTTTGCATGAAAGGAGGACTAGCAGCCGCGTTGCACGGGAGAATGTGAAAAGTGTTCATATGGAGTAAAAACCTGAGAAATCCGTCCGTTATCGTCATTTGTTATCGAATCGACTTAAAGCGAGATCGTCACATTGGCCGCTTTTCTCTCTGAGACGGTTACATTTATCGTCTGAAAAGCTATGTCGCGTGCTGCGGTATGCGGGAACACTAAAAGCACCATAGTAGAACACAGAAGAAGTTTCTAAGTTGAAGTAATAGCCAGTAAGAAGTAGTACAATTCAAGTTTTAATTATCGATTATTCACTTTTTAGCCGGCTTTGGTGGCTTGGATAAGACCTAGGACCTTAAGAATTTGCATGAAAGGAAGACTAGCAGCCGCGTTGCACGGGAGAATGTGAAAAGTGTTCATATGAAGTAAAAACCTGATAAATCCGTCCGTTATCGTCATTTGTTATCGAATCGACTTAAAGCCAAATCGTCACATTGGCCGCTTTTCTCTCTGAGACGGTTACATTTATCGCCTGCAAAGCTATGTCGCGTGCTGCGGTATGCGGAGACACTAAAAGCACCATATTAGAACACAGAAGAAGCTTCTAAATTGAAGTAATAGCCAGTAAGAAGTAGTACTATTTATGTTTTAGTTGTCGACTAATCACTTTTATGCCGGCTTTGGTCGCTTGGACATGACTTAGGACCTTAAGATTTTGCATGAAAGGAAGACTAGCAGCCGCGTTGCACGGGAGAATGTGAAAAGTGTTCATATGTAGTAAAAACCTGAGAAATCCGTCCGTTTTCGTCATTTGTTATCGAATCGATTTAAAGCCAGATCGTCACATTGGCCGCTCTTCTCTCTGAAACGGTTACATTTATCGTCTGCAAAGCTATGTCGCGTGCTGCGGTATGCGGGCACACTAAAAGCACCATAGTAGAACACAGAAGAAGCTTCTAAGTTGAAGTAATAGCCAGTAAGAAGTAGTACAATTCAAGTTTATATTATCGATTATTCACTTTTTAGCCGGCTTTGGTGGCTTGGATAAGACCTAGGACCTTAAGATTTTGCATGAAAGGAGGACTAGCAGCCGCGTTGCATGGGAGAATGTGAAAAGTGTTCATATGGTGTAAAAACCTGAGAAATCCGTCCGTTATCGTCATTTGTTATCGAATCGACTTAAAGCGAGATCGTCACATTGGCCGCTTTTCTCTCTGAGACGGTTACATTTATCGTCTGCAAAGCTATGTCGCGTGCTGCCGTATACGGAGACACTTAAAGCACCATATTAGAACACAGAAGAAGCTTCTAAATTGAAGTAATAGCCAGTAAGAAGTAGTACTATTTAAGTTTTAGTTGTCGATTAACCACTTTTTAGCCGGCTTTGGTGGCTTCGACATGACTTAGGACCTTAAGAGTTTGCATGAAAGGAAGACTAGCAGCCGCGTTGCACGGGAGAATGTGAAAAGTGTTCATATGTAGTAAAAACCTGAGAAATCCGTCCGTTTTCGTCTTTTCTTATCGAATCGATTTAAAGCCAGATCGTCACATTGGCCGCTCTTCTCTCTGAAACGGTTACATTTATCGTCTCCAAAGCTATGTCGCGTGCTGCGGTATGCGGGCACACTAAAAGCACCATAGTAGAACACAGAAGAAGCTTCTAAGTTGAAGTAATAGCCAGTAAGAAGTAGTACAATTCAAGTTTATATTATCGATTATTCACTTTTTAGCCGGTTTTGGTGGCTTGGATAAGACCTAGGAACTTAAGATTTTGCATGAAAGGAGGTCTAGCAGCCGCGTTGCACGGGAGAATGTGAAAAGTGTTCATATGGTGTAAAAACCTGAGAAATCCGTCCGTTATCGTCATTTGTTATCGAATCGACTTAGAGCGAGATCGTCACATTGGCCGCTTTTCTCTCTGAGACGGTTACATTTAATGTCTGCAAAGCTATGTCGCGAGCTGCGGTATGCGGAAACACTAGAAGCACAATAGTAGAATACAGAAGAAGCTTCTAAGTTGAAGTAATAGCCAGTAAGAAGTAGTACAATTCAAGTTTTAGTTATCGATTATTAACTTTTTAGCCGTCTTTGGTGGTTTAAACATGACCTAGGACCTTAAGATTCTGCATGAAAGGAGGACTAGCAGCCGCGTTGCATGGGAGAATGTGAAAAGTGATCATATGTAGTAAAATCCTGAGAAATCCGTCCGTTTTCGTCATTTGTTATCGAAACGACTTAAAGCCAGATCGTCACATTGGCCGCTTTTCTCTCTGAGACGGTTACATTTATCGTCAGCAAAGCTATGTCGCTTGCTGCGGTCTGCGGAGACACTAAAAGCACCATATTAGAACACAGAAGAAGCTTCTAAATTGAAGTAATAGCCAGTAAGAAGTAGTACTATTTAAGTTTTAGTTGTCGACTAATCACTTTTTCTCCGGCTTTGGTGGCTTGGACATGACTTAGGACCTTAAGATTTTGCATGAAAGGAAGACTAGCAGCCGCGTTGCACGGGAGAATGTGAAAAGTGTTCATATGTAGTAAAAACCTGAGAAATCCGTCCGTTTTCGTCATTTGTTATCGAATCGATTTAAAGGCAGATCGTCACATTGGCCGCTCTTCTCTCTGAAACGGTTACATTTGTCGCCTGCAAAGCTATGTCGCGTGCTGCGGTATGCGGGCACACTAAAAGCACCATAGTAGAACACAGAAGAAGCTTCTAAGTTGAAGTAATAGCCAATAAGAAGTAGTACATTTCAAGTTTCTATTATCGATTATTCACTTTTTAGCCGGCTTTGGTGGCTTGGATAAGACCTAGGACCTTAAGATTTTGCATGAAAGGAGGACTAGCAGCCGCGTTGCACGGGAGAATGTGAAAAGTGTTCATATGGAGTAAAAACCTGAGAAATCCGTCCGTTATCGTCATTTGTTATCGAATCGACTTAAAGCGAGACCGTCACATTGGCCTCTTTTCTCTCTGAGACGGTTACATTTATCGTCTGAAAAGCTATGTCGCGTGCTGCGGTATGCGGGAACACTAAAAGCACCATAGTAGAACACAGAAGAAGTTTCTAAGTTGAAGTAATAGCCAGTAAGAAGTAGTACAATTCAAGTTTTAATTATCGATTATTCACTTTTTAGCCGGCTTTGGTGTCTTGGATAAGACCTAGGACCTTAAGATTTTGCATGAAAGGAAGACTAGCAGCCGCGTTGCACGGGAGAATGTGAAAAGTGTTCATATGAAGTAAAAACCTGATAAATCCGTCCGTTATCGTCATTTGTTATCGAATCGACTTAAAGCCAGATCGTCACATTGGCCGCTTTTCTCTCTGAGACGGTTACATTTATCGCCTGCAAAGCTATGTCGCGTGCTGCGGTATGCGGAGACACTAAAAGCACCATAGTAGAACACAGAAGAAGCTTCTAAGTTGAAGTAATAGCCAGTAAGAAGTAGTACAATTCAAGTTTATATTATCGATTATTCACTTTTTAGCCAGCTTTGGTGGCTTGGATAAGACCTAGGACCTTAAGATTTTGCATGAAAGGAGGACTAGCAGCCGCGTTGCACGGGAGAATGTGAAAAGTGTTCATATGGTGTAAAAACCTGAGAAATCCGTCCGTTATCGTCATTTGTTATCGAATCGACTTAAAGCGAGATCGTCACATTGGCCGCTTTTCTCTCTGAGACGGTTACATTTATCGTCTGCAATGCTATGTCGCGTGCTGCGGTATGCGGAGACACAAAAAGCACCATATTAGAACACAGAAGAAACTTCTAAGTTGAAGTAATAGCCAGTAAGAAGTAGTACAATTCAAGTTTTAGTTGTCGATTATTCACTTTTTAGCCGGCTTTGGTGGCTTGGACATGACCTAGGACCTTAAGATTTTGCATGAAAGGAGGACTAGCAGCCGCGTTGCACGGGAGAATGTGAAAAGTGTTCATATGTAGTAAAAACCTGGGAAATCCGTCCGGATTCGTATTTGTTAACGTATCCACTTAAAGCCAGATCGTCACATTGGCCGCTTTTCTCTCTGAGACGGTTACATTTATCGTCTGCAAAGCTATGTCGCATGCTGCGGTATGAGGAAACACTAAAAGCATAATAGTAGAATACAGAAGAAGCTTCTAAGTTGAAGCAATAGCCAGTAAGAAGAAGTACAATTCAAGTTTTAGTTATCGATTATTCACCTTTTAGCCGGCTTTGGTGGCTTGGACATGACCTAGGACCTTAAGATTTTGCATGAAAGGAGGACTAGCAGCCGCGTTGCACGGGAGAATGTGAAAAGTGTTCATATGTAGTAAAAACCTGAGAAATCCGTCCGTTTTCGTCATTTGTTATCGAATCGACTTAAAGCCAGATCGTCACATTGGCCGCTTTTCTCTCTGAGACGGTTACATTTATCGTCTGCAAAGCTATGTCGCATGCTGCGGTATGCGGAAACACTAAAAGCACCATAGTAGAGTACAGAAGAAGCTTCTAAGTTGATGTAATAGCCAGTAAGAAGTAGTACAATTCAAGTTTTAGTTGTCGATTATTCACTTTTTAGCCGTCTTTGTTGGCTTAAACATGACCTAGGACCTTAAGATTCTGCATGAAAGGAGGACTAGCAGCCGCGTTGCATGGGAGAATGTGAAAAGTGTTCATATGTAGTAAAAACCTGAGAAATCCGTCCGTTTTCGTCATTTGTTATCGAAACGACTTAAAGCCAGATCGTCACATTGGCCGCTTTTCTCTCTGAGACGGTTACATTTATCGCCTGCAAAGCTATGTCGCGTGCTGCGGTATGCGGAGACACTAAAAGCACCATATTAGAACACAGAAGAAGCTTCTAAATTGAAGTAATAGCCAGTAAGAAGTAGTACTATTTAAGTTTTAGTTGTCGACTAATCACTTTTTCTCCGGCTTTGGTGGCTTGGACATGACCTAGGACCTTAAGATTTTGCATGAAAGGAGGACTAGCAACCGCGTTGCACGGGAGAATGTGAAAAGTGTTCATATGGAGTAAAAACCTGAGAAATCCGTCCGTTATCGTCATTTGTTATCGAATCGACTTAAAGCGAGATCGTCACATTGGCCGCTTTTCTCTCTGAGACGGTTACATTTATCGTCTGCAATGCTATGTCGCGTGCTGCGGTATGCGGAGACACAAAAAGCACCATATTAGAACACAGAAGAAACTTCTAAGTTGAAGTAATAGCCAGTAAGAAGTAGTACAATTCAAGTTTTAGTTGTCGATTATTCACTTTTTAGCCGGCTTTGGTGGCTTGGACATGACCTAGGACCTTAAGATTTTGCATGAAAGGAGGACTAGCAGCCGCGTTGCATGTGAGAATGTGAAAAGTGTTCATATGTAGTAAAAACCTGAGATATCTGACCATTTTCGACATTTGTTATGGAATCGACTTAAAGCCAGATCGTCACATTGGCCGCTTTTCTCTCTGAGACGGTTACATTCATTGTCTGCAAAGCTATGTCGCGTGCTGCGGTATGCGGAAACACTTAAAGCACCATAGTAGAACACAGAAGAAGCTTCTAAGTTTAAGCAATAGCCAGTAAGAAGTAGTTCAATTCAAGTTTTAATTATAGATTATTCACCATTTAGCCGGCTTTGGTGGCTTGGATAAGACCTTGGACCTTAAGATTTTGCATTAAAGGAGGACTAGCAGCCGCGTTGCACGGGAGAATGTGAAAAGTGTTCATATGTAGTAAAAACCTGAGAAATCCGTCCGTTATCGTCATTTGTTATTGAATCGACTTAAAGCCAGATCGTCACATTGGCCGCTTTTCTCTCTGAGACGGTTACATTTATTGTCTGCAAAGCTATGTCGCGTGCTGCGGTATGCGGAAACACTAAAAGCACAATAGTAGAATACAGAAGAAGCTTCTAAGTTGAAGTAATAGCCAGTAAGAAGTAGTACAATTCAAGTTTTAGTTATCGATTATTAACTTTTTAGCCGTCTTTGGTGGTTTGAACATGACCTAGGACCTTAAGATTCTGCATGAAAGGAGGACTAGCAGCCGCGTTGCATGGGAGAATGTGAAAAGTGTTCATATGTAGTAAAAACCTGAGAAATCCGTCCGTTTTCGTCATTTGTTATCGAATCGACTTAAAGCCAGATCGTCACATTGGCCGCTTTTCTCTCTGAGACGGTTACATTTATCGCCTGCAAAGCTATGTCGCGTGCTGCGGTATGCGGAGATACTAAAAGCACCATATTAGAACACAGAAGAAGCTTCTAAATTGAAGTAATAGCCAGTAAGAAGTAGTACTATTTATGTTTTAGTTGTCGACTAATCACTTTTATGCCGGCTTTGGTCGCTTGGACATGACTTAGGACCTTAAGATTTTGCATGAAAGGAGGACTAGCAGCCGCGTTGCACGGGAGAATGTGAAAAGTGTTCATATGTAGTAAAAACCTGAGAAATCCGTCCGTTTTCGTCATTTGTTATCGAATCGATTTAAAGCCAGATCGTCACATTGGCCGCTCTTCTCTCTGAAACGGTTACATTTATCGTCTGCAAAGCTATGTCGCGTGCTGCGGTATGCGGGCACACTAAAATCACCATAGTAGAACACAGAAGAAGCTTCTAAGTTGAAGTAATAGCCAGTAAGAAGTAGTACAATTCAAGTTTATATTATCGATTATTCACTTTTTTAGCCGGCTTTGGTGGCTTGGATAAGACCTAGGACCTTAAGATTTTGCATGAAAGGAGGACTAGCAGCCGCGTTGCACGGGAGAATGTGAAAAGTGTTCATATGGTGTAAAAACCTGAGAAATCCGTCCGTTATCGTCATTTGTTATCGAATTGACCTAAAGTGAGATCGTCACAGTGGCCGCTTTTCTCTCTGAGACGGTTACATTTATCGTCTGCAATGCTATGTCGCGTGCTGCGGTATGCGGAGACACAAAAAGCACCATATTAGAACACAGAAGAAACTTCTAAGTTGAAGTAATAGCCATTAAGAAGTAGAACAATTCAAGTTTTAGTTGTCGATTATTCACATTTTAGCCGGCTTTGGTGGCTTGGACATGACCTAGGACCTTAAGATTTTGCATGAAAGGAGGACTGGCAGCCGCGTTGCACGGGAGAATGTGAAAAGTGTTCATATGTAGTAAAAACCTGGGAAATCCGTCCGGTTTCGTATTTGTTATCGAATCCACTTAAAGCCAGATCGTCACATTGGCCGCTTTTCTCTCTGAGACGGTTACATTTATCGATTGCAAAGCTATGTCGCGTGCTGCCGTATACGGAGACACTAAAAGCACCATAGTAGAACACAGAAGAAGCTTCTAAGTTGAAGTAATAGCCAGTAAGAAGTAGTACAATTCAAGTTTCTATTATCGATTATTCACTTTTTAGCCGGCTTTGGTGGCTTGGATAAGACCTAGGACCTTAAGATTTTGCATGAAAGGAGGACTAGCAGCCGCGTTGCACGGGAGAATGTGAAAAGTGTTCATATGGAGTAAAAACCTGAGAAATCCGTCCGTTATCGTCATTTGTTATCGAATCGACTTAAAGCGAGATCGTCACATTGGCCGCTTTTCTCTCTGAGACGGTTACATTTATCGTCTGAAAAGCTATGTCGCGTGCTGCGGTATGCGGGAACACTAAAAGCACCATAGTAGAACACAGAAGAAGTTTCTAAGTTGAAGTAATAGCCAGTAAGAAGTAGTACAATTCAAGTTTTAATTATCGATTATTCACTTTTTAGCCGGCTTTGGTGGCTTGGATAAGACCTAGGACCTTAAGAATTTGCATGAAAGGAAGACTAGCAGCCGCGTTGCACGGGAGAATGTGAAAAGTGTTCATATGAAGTAAAAACCTGATAAATCCGTCCGTTATCGTCATTTGTTATCGAATCGACTTAAAGCCAAATCGTCACATTGGCCGCTTTTCTCTCTGAGACGGTTACATTTATCGCCTGCAAAGCTATGTCGCGTGCTGCGGTATGCGGAGACACTAAAAGCACCATATTAGAACACAGAAGAAGCTTCTAAATTGAAGTAATAGCCAGTAAGAAGTAGTACTATTTATGTTTTAGTTGTCGACTAATCACTTTTATGCCGGCTTTGGTCGCTTGGACATGACTTAGGACCTTAAGATTTTGCATGAAAGGAAGACCAGCAGCCGCGTTGCACGGGAGAATGTGAAAAGTGTTCATATGTAGTAAAAACCTGAGAAATCCGTCCGTTTTCGTCATTTGTTATCGAATCGATTTAAAGCCAGATCGTCACATTGGCCGCTCTTCTCTCTGAAACGGTTACATTTATCGTCTGCAAAGCTATGTCGCGTGCTGCGGTATGCGGGCACACTAAAAGCACCATAGTAGAACACAGAAGAAGCTTCTAAGTTGAAGTAATAGCCAGTAAGAAGTAGTACAATTCAAGTTTATATTATCGATTATTCACTTTTTAGCCGGCTTTGGTGGCTTGGATAAGACCTAGGACCTTAAGATTTTGCATGAAAGGAGGACTAGCAGCCGCGTTGCATGGGAGAATGTGAAAAGTGTTCATATGGTGTAAAAACCTGAGAAATCCGTCCGTTATCGTCATTTGTTATCGAGTCGACTTAAAGCGAGATCGTCACATTGGCCGCTTTTCTCTCTGAGACGGTTACATTTATCGTCTGCAAAGCTATGTCGCGTGCTGCCGTATACGGAGACACTTAAAGCACCATATTAGAACACAGAAGAAGCTTCTAAATTGAAGTAATAGCCAGTAAGAAGTAGTACTATTTAAGTTTTAGTTGTCGATTAACCACTTTTTAGCCGGCTTTGGTGGCTTCGACATGACTTAGGACCTTAAGAGTTTGCATGAAAGGAAGACTAGCAGCCGCGTTGCACGGGAGAATGTGAAAAGTGTTCATATGTAGTAAAAACCTGAGAAATCCGTCCGTTTTCGTCTTTTCTTATCGAATCGATTTAAAGCCAGATCGTCACATTGGCCGCTCTTCTCTCTGAAACGGTTACATTTATCGTCTCCAAAGCTATGTCGCGTGCTGCGGTATGCGGGCACACTAAAAGCACCATAGTAGAACACAGAAGAAGCTTCTAAGTTGAAGTAATAGCCAGTAAGAAGTAGTACAATTCAAGTTTATATTATCGATTATTCACTTTTTAGCCGGTTTTGGTGGCTTGGATAAGACCTAGGAACTTAAGATTTTGCATGAAAGGAGGTCTAGCAGCCGCGTTGCACGGGAGAATGTGAAAAGTGTTCATATGGTGTAAAAACCTGAGAAATCCGTCCGTTATCGTCATTTGTTATCGAATCGACTTAGAGCGAGATCGTCACATTGGCCGCTTTTCTCTCTGAGACGGTTACATTTAATGTCTGCAAAGCTATGTCGCGAGCTGCGGTATGCGGAAACACTAGAAGCACAATAGTAGAATACAGAAGAAGCTTCTAAGTTGAAGTAATAGCCAGTAAGAAGTAGTACAATTCAAGTTTTAGTTATCGATTATTAACTTTTTAGCCGTCTTTGGTGGTTTAAACATGACCTAGGACCTTAAGATTCTGCATGAAAGGAGGACTAGCAGCCGCGTTGCATGGGAGAATGTGAAAAGTGATCATATGTAGTAAAATCCTGAGAAATCCGTCCGTTTTCGTCATTTGTTATCGAAACGACTTAAAGCCAGATCGTCACATTGGCCGCTTTTCTCTCTGAGACGGTTACATTTATCGTCAGCAAAGCTATGTCGCTTGCTGCGGTCTGCGGAGACACTAAAAGCACCATATTAGAACACAGAAGAAGCTTCTAAATTGAAGTAATAGCCAGTAAGAAGTAGTACTATTTAAGTTTTAGTTGTCGACTAATCACTTTTTCTCCGGCTTTGGTGGCTTGGACATGACTTAGGACCTTAAGATTTTGCATGAAAGGAAGACTAGCAGCCGCGTTGCACGGGAGAATGTGAAAAGTGTTCATATGTAGTAAAAACCTGAGAAATCCGTCCGTTTTCGTCATTTGTTATCGAATCGATTTAAAGGCAGATCGTCACATTGGCCGCTCTTCTCTCTGAAACGGTTACATTTGTCGCCTGCAAAGCTATGTCGCGTGCTGCGGTATGCGGGCACACTAAAAGCACCATAGTAGAACACAGAAGAAGCTTCTAAGTTGAAGTAATAGCCAATAAGAAGTAGTACATTTCAAGTTTCTATTATCGATTATTCACTTTTTAGCCGGCTTTGGTGGCTTGGATAAGACCTAGGACCTTAAGATTTTGCATGAAAGGAGGACTAGCAGCCGCGTTGCACGGGAGAATGTGAAAAGTGTTCATATGGAGTAAAAACCTGAGAAATCCGTCCGTTATCGTCATTTGTTATCGAATCGACTTAAAGCGAGACCGTCACATTGGCCTCTTTTCTCTCTGAGACGGTTACATTTATCGTCTGAAAAGCTATGTCGCGTGCTGCGGTATGCGGGAACACTAAAAGCACCATAGTAGAACACAGAAGAAGTTTCTAAGTTGAAGTAATAGCCAGTAAGAAGTAGTACAATTCAAGTTTTAATTATCGATTATTCACTTTTTAGCCGGCTTTGGTGTCTTGGATAAGACCTAGGACCTTAAGATTTTGCATGAAAGGAAGACTAGCAGCCGCGTTGCACGGGAGAATGTGAAAAGTGTTCATATGAAGTAAAAACCTGATAAATCCGTCCGTTATCGTCATTTGTTATCGAATCGACTTAAAGCCAGATCGTCACATTGGCCGCTTTTCTCTCTGAGACGGTTACATTTATCGCCTGCAAAGCTATGTCGCGTGCTGCGGTATGCGGAGACACTAAAAGCACCATAGTAGAACACAGAAGAAGCTTCTAAGTTGAAGTAATAGCCAGTAAGAAGTAGTACAATTCAAGTTTATATTATCGATTATTCACTTTTTAGCCGGCTTTGGTGGCTTGGATAAGACCTAGGACCTTAAGATTTTGCATGAAAGGAGGACTAGCAGCCGCGTTGCACGGGAGAATGTGAAAAGTGTTCATATGGTGTAAAAACCTGAGAAATCCGTCCGTTATCGTCATTTGTTATCGAATCGACTTAAAGCGAGATCGTCACATTGGCCGCTTTTCTCTCTGAGACGGTTACATTTATCGTCTGCAATGCTATGTCGCGTGCTGCGGTATGCGGAGACACAAAAAGCACCATATTAGAACACAGAAGAAACTTCTAAGTTGAAGTAATAGCCAGTAAGAAGTAGTACAATTCAAGTTTTAGTTGTCGATTATTCACTTTTTAGCCGGCTTTGGTGGCTTGGACATGACCTAGGACCTTAAGATTTTGCATGAAAGGAGGACTAGCAGCCGCGTTGCACGGGAGAATGTGAAAAGTGTTCATATGTAGTAAAAACCTGGGAAATCCGTCCGGATTCGTATTTGTTAACGTATCCACTTAAAGCCAGATCGTCACATTGGCCGCTTTTCTCTCTGAGACGGTTACATTTATCGTCTGCAAAGCTATGTCGCATGCTGCGGTATGAGGAAACACTAAAAGCATAATAGTAGAATACAGAAGAAGCTTCTAAGTTGAAGCAATAGCCAGTAAGAAGAAGTACAATTCAAGTTTTAGTTATCGATTATTCACCTTTTAGCCGGCTTTGGTGGCTTGGACATGACCTAGGACCTTAAGATTTTGCATGAAAGGAGGACTAGCAGCCGCGTTGCACGGGAGAATGTGAAAAGTGTTCATATGTAGTAAAAACCTGAGAAATCCGTCCGTTTTCGTCATTTGTTATCGAATCGACTTAAAGCCAGATCGTCACATTGGCCGCTTTTCTCTCTGAGACGGTTACATTTATCGTCTGCAAAGCTATGTCGCATGCTGCGGTATGCGGAAACACTAAAAGCACCATAGTAGAGTACAGAAGAAGCTTCTAAGTTGATGTAATAGCCAGTAAGAAGTAGTACAATTCAAGTTTTAGTTGTCGATTATTCACTTTTTAGCCGTCTTTGTTGGCTTAAACATGACCTAGGACCTTAAGATTCTGCATGAAAGGAGGACTAGCAGCCGCGTTGCATGGGAGAATGTGAAAAGTGTTCATATGTAGTAAAAACCTGAGAAATCCGTCCGTTTTCGTCATTTGTTATCGAAACGACTTAAAGCCAGATCGTCACATTGGCCGCTTTTCTCTCTGAGACGGTTACATTTATCGCCTGCAAAGCTATGTCGCGTGCTGCGGTATGCGGAGACACTAAAAGCACCATATTAGAACACAGAAGAAGCTTCTAAATTGAAGTAATAGCCAGTAAGAAGTAGTACTATTTAAGTTTTAGTTGTCGACTAATCACTTTTTCTCCGGCTTTGGTGGCTTGGACATGACCTAGGACCTTAAGATTTTGCATGAAAGGAGGACTAGCAACCGCGTTGCACGGGAGAATGTGAAAAGTGTTCATATGGAGTAAAAACCTGAGAAATCCGTCCGTTATCGTCATTTGTTATCGAATCGACTTAAAGCGAGATCGTCACATTGGCCGCTTTTCTCTCTGAGACGGTTACATTTATCGTCTGCAATGCTATGTCGCGTGCTGCGGTATGCGGAGACACAAAAAGCACCATATTAGAACACAGAAGAAACTTCTAAGTTGAAGTAATAGCCAGTAAGAAGTAGTACAATTCAAGTTTTAGTTGTCGATTATTCACTTTTTAGCCGGCTTTGGTGGCTTGGACATGACCTAGGACCTTAAGATTTTGCATGAAAGGAGGACTAGCAGCCGCGTTGCATGTGAGAATGTGAAAAGTGTTCATATGTAGTAAAAACCTGAGATATCTGACCATTTTCGACATTTGTTATGGAATCGACTTAAAGCCAGATCGTCACATTGGCCGCTTTTCTCTCTGAGACGGTTACATTCATTGTCTGCAAAGCTATGTCGCGTGCTGCGGTATGCGGAAACACTTAAAGCACCATAGTAGAACACAGAAGAAGCTTCTAAGTTTAAGCAATAGCCAGTAAGAAGTAGTTCAATTCAAGTTTTAATTATAGATTATTCACCATTTAGCCGGCTTTGGTGGCTTGGATAAGACCTTGGACCTTAAGATTTTGCATTAAAGGAGGACTAGCAGCCGCGTTGCACGGGAGAATGTGAAAAGTGTTCATATGTAGTAAAAACCTGAGAAATCCGTCCGTTATCGTCATTTGTTATTGAATCGACTTAAAGCCAGATCGTCACATTGGCCGCTTTTCTCTCTGAGACGGTTACATTTATTGTCTGCAAAGCTATGTCGCGTGCTGCGGTATGCGGAAACACTAAAAGCACAATAGTAGAATACAGAAGAAGCTTCTAAGTTGAAGTAATAGCCAGTAAGAAGTAGTACAATTCAAGTTTTAGTTATCGATTATTAACTTTTTAGCCGTCTTTGGTGGTTTGAACATGACCTAGGACCTTAAGATTCTGCATGAAAGGAGGACTAGCAGCCGCGTTGCATGGGAGAATGTGAAAAGTGTTCATATGTAGTAAAAACCTGAGAAATCCGTCCGTTTTCGTCATTTGTTATCGAATCGACTTAAAGCCAGATCGTCACATTGGCCGCTTTTCTCTCTGAGACGGTTACATTTATCGCCTGCAAAGCTATGTCGCGTGCTGCGGTATGCGGAGATACTAAAAGCACCATATTAGAACACAGAAGAAGCTTCTAAATTGAAGTAATAGCCAGTAAGAAGTAGTACTATTTATGTTTTAGTTGTCGACTAATCACTTTTATGCCGGCTTTGGTCGCTTGGACATGACTTAGGACCTTAAGATTTTGCATGAAAGGAGGACTAGCAGCCGCGTTGCACGGGAGAATGTGAAAAGTGTTCATATGTAGTAAAAACCTGAGAAATCCGTCCGTTTTCGTCATTTGTTATCGAATCGATTTAAAGCCAGATCGTCACATTGGCCGCTCTTCTCTCTGAAACGGTTACATTTATCGTCTGCAAAGCTATGTCGCGTGCTGCGGTATGCGGGCACACTAAAATCACCATAGTAGAACACAGAAGAAGCTTCTAAGTTGAAGTAATAGCCAGTAAGATGTAGTACAATTCAAGTTTATATTATCGATTATTCACTTTTTTAGCCGGCTTTGGTGGCTTGGATAAGACCTAGGACCTTAAGATTTTGCATGAAAGGAGGACTAGCAGCCGCGTTGCACGGGAGAATGTGAAAAGTGTTCATATGGTGTAAAAACCTGAGAAATCCGTCCGTTATCGTCATTTGTTATCGAATTGACCTAAAGTGAGATCGTCACAGTGGCCGCTTTTCTCTCTGAGACGGTTACATTTATCGTCTGCAATGCTATGTCGCGTGCTGCGGTATGCGGAGACACAAAAAGCACCATATTAGAACACAGAAGAAACTTCTAAGTTGAAGTAATAGCCATTAAGAAGTAGAACAATTCAAGTTTTAGTTGTCGATTATTCACATTTTAGCCGGCTTTGGTGGCTTGGACATGACCTAGGACCTTAAGATTTTGCATGAAAGGAGGACTGGCAGCCGCGTTGCACGGGAGAATGTGAAAAGTGTTCATATGTAGTAAAAACCTGGGAAATCCGTCCGGTTTCGTATTTGTTATCGAATCCACTTAAAGCCAGATCGTCACATTGGCCGCTTTTCTCTCTGAGACGGTTACATTTATCGATTGCAAAGCTATGTCGCGTGCTGCCGTATACGGAGACACTAAAAGCACCATAGTAGAACACAGAAGAAGCTTCTAAGTTGAAGCAATAGCCAGTAAGAAGTAGTTCAATTCAAGTTTTAATTATAGATTATTCACTTTTTAGCCGGCTTTGGTGGCTTGGATAAGACCTAGGACCTTAAGATTTTGCATGAAAGGTGGACTAGCAGCCGCGTTGCACGGGAGAATGTGAAAAGAGTTCATATGTAGTAAAAACCTGAGAAATCCTTCCGTTTTCGTCATTTGTTATCGAATCGATTTAAAGCCAGATCGTCAAATTGGCCGCTCTTCTCTCTGAAACGGTTACATTTATCGTCTGCAAAGCTATGTCGCGTGCTGCGGTATGCGGAAACACTAAAAGCACCAGAGTAGAACACAGAAGAAACTTCTAAGGTGAAGTAATAGCCAGTAAGAAGTAGTACAATTCAAGTTTTAGTTATCGATTATTCACCTTTTAGCCGGCTTTGGTGGCTTGGACATGACCTAGGACCTTAAGATTTTGCATGAAAGGAGGACTAGCAGCCGCGTTGCATGGGAGAATGTGAAAAGTGTTCATATGTAGTAAAAACCTGAGAAATCAGTCCGTCTTCGTCATTTGTTATCGAACCGACTTAAAGCCAGATCGTCACATTGGCCGCTTTTTTCTCTGAAACGGTTACATTTATCGTCTGCAAAGCTATGTCGCGTGCTGCCGTATGTGGGGACACTAAAAGCACCATAGTAGAACACAGAAGGAGCTTATAAGTTGAAGTAATAGCCAGTAAGACGTAGTACAATTCAAGTTTTAGTTGTCGATTATTCACTTTTTAGCCGGCTTTGGTGGCTTGGACATGACCTAGGACCTTACGATTTTGCATGAAAGGAGGACTAGCAGCCGCGTTCCACGGGAGAATGTGAAATGTGTTCATATGTCGTAAAAACCTGAGAAATCTGTCCATTTTCGTCATTTGTTATCGAATCGACTTAAAGCCAGATCGTCACATTGGCCGCTTTTCTCTCTGAGACGGTTACATTTATCGTCTGCAAATCTATGTCGCGTGCTGCGGTATGTGGAGACACTAAAAGCACCATAGTAGAACACAGGTGAAACTTCTAAGTTGAAGTAATAGCCAGTAAGAAGTAGTACAATTCAAGTTTTAGTTGTCGATTATTCACTTTTTAGCCGGCTTTGGTGGCTTGGACATGACCTAGGACCTTAAGATTTTGCATGAAAGGAGGACTAGCAGCCGCGTTGCACGGGAGAATGTGAAAAGTGTTCATATGTAGTGAAAACCTGAGAAATCCGTCCGTTTTCGTCATTTGTTATCGAATCGACTTAAAGCCAGATCGTTATATTGGCCGCTTTTCTCTCTGAGACGGTTACATTTATCGTCTGCAAAGCTATGTCGCGTGCTGCGGTATGCGGAACACTAAAAGCACCATAGTAGAACACAGAAGAAGCTTCAAAGTTGAAGTAATAGCCAGTAAGAAGTAGTACAATTCAAGTTTTAATTATCGATTATTCACTTTTTAGCCGGCTTTGGTGGCTTGGATAAGACCTAGGACCTTAAGATTTTGCATGAAAGGAGGACTAGCAGCCGCGTTGCGCGGGAGAATGTGAAAAGTGTTCATATGGAGTAAAAACCTGAGAAATCCGTCCGTTATCGTCATTTGTTATCGAATCGACTTAAAGCCAGATCGTCACATTGGCCGCTTTTCTCTCTGAGACGGTTACATTTATCGTCTGCAAAGCTATGTCGCGTGCTGCGGTATGTGGCGACACTAAAAGCACCATAGTAGAACTCAGAAGGAGCTTCTAAGTTGAAGTAATAGCCAGTAAGAAGTAGTACAATTCAAGTTTTAGTTGTCGATTATTCACTTTTTAGCCGGCTTTGGTGGCTTGGACTGGACCTAGGACCTTAAGATTTTGCATGAAAGGAGGAGCAGCAGCCGCGTTGCACGGGAGAATGTGAAAAGTGTTCATATGTAGTAAAAACCTGAGAAATCTGTCCATTTTCGTCATTTGTTATTGAATCGACTTAAAGCCAGATCGTCACATTGGCCGCTTTTCTCTCTGAGACGATTACATTTATCGTCTGCAAAGCTATGTCGCGTGCTGCGGTATGTGGAGACACTAAAAGCACCATAGTAGAACACAGAAGAAGCTTCTAAGTTGAAGTAATAGCCAGTAAGAAGTAGTACAATTCAAGGTTTAGTTGTCGATTATTCACTTTTTAGCCGGCTTTGGTGGCTTGGACGTGACCTAGGACCTTAAGATTTTGCATGAAAGGAGGACTAGCAGCCGCGTTGCACGCGAGAATGTGAAAAGTGTTCATATGTAGTGAAAACCTGAGAAATCCGTCCGTTTTCGTCATTTGTTATCGAATCGACTTAAAGCCAGATCGTTATATTGGCCGCTTTTCTCTCTGAGACGGTTACATTTATCGTCTGCAAAGCTATGTCGCGTGCTGCGGTATGCGGAACACTAAAAGCACCATAGTAGAACACAGAAGAAGCTTCTAAGTTGAAGTAATAGCCAGTAAGAAGTAGTACAATTCAAGTTTTAGTTATTGATTATTCACTTTTTAGCCGGATTTGGTGGCTTGGACATGAGGTGGAACCTTAAGATTTTGCATGATAGGAGGACTAGCAGCCGCGTTGCACGGGAGAATGTGAAAAGTGTTCATATGTAGTAAAAACCTGAGAAACCCGGCCGTTTTCGTCATTTGTTATCGAATCGATTTAAAGCCAGATCGTCACATTGGCCGCTCTTCTCTCTGAAACGGTTACATTTATCGTCTGCAAAGCTATGTCGCGTGCTGCGGTATGCGGGAACACTAAAAGCACCATAGTAGAACACAGAAGAAGCTTCTAAGTTGAAGTAATAGCCGGTAAGAAGTAGTACAATGCAAGTTTTAATTATCGATTATTCACATTTTTGCCGGCTTTGGTGGCTTGAATAAGACCTAGGACCTTAAGATTTTGCATGAAAGGAGGACTAGCAGCCGCGTTGCGCGGGAGAATGTGAAAAGTGTTCATATGGAGTAAAAACCTGAGAAATCCGTCCGTTATCGTCATTTGTTATCGAATCGACTTAAAGCCAGATCGTCACATTGGCAGCTTTTCTCTCTGAGACGGTTACATTTATCGTCTGCAAAGCTATGTCGCGTGCTGCGGTATGCGGGAACACTAAAAGCACCATAGTAGAACACAGAAGAAGCTTCTAAGTTGAAGTAATAGCCAGTAAGAAGTAGTACAATTCAAGTTTTGTTATCGATTATTCACCTTTTAGCCGGCTTTGGTGGCTTGGACATGACCAAGGACCTTACGATTTTGCATGAAAGGAAGACTAGCAACCGCGTTGCATGGGAGAATGTGAAAAGTGTTCATATGTAGTAAAAACCTGAGAAATCTGTCCATTGTCGTCATTTGTTATCGAATCGACTTAAAGCCAGATCGTTATATTGGCCACTTTTCTCTCTGAGACGGTTACATTTATCGTCTGCAAAGCTATGTCACGTGCTGCGGTATGCGGAACACTAAAAGCACCATAGTAGAACACAGAAGAAGCTTCTAAGTTGATGTAATAGCCAGTAAGAAGTAGTACAATTCAAGTTTTAGTTATTGATTATTCACTTTTTAGCCGGATTTGGTGGCTTGGTCATGAGGTGGAACCTTAAGATTTTGCATGATAGGAGGACTGGGAGCCGCGTTGCACGGGAGAATGTGAAAAGTGTTCATATGTAGTAAAAACCTGAGAAACCCGGCCGTTTTCGTCATTTGTTATCGAATCGATTTAAAACCAGATCGTCACATTGGCCGCTCTTCTCTCTGAAACGGTTACATTTATCGTCTGCAAAGCTATGTCGCGTGCTGCGGTATGCGGGAACACTAAAAGCACCATAGTAGAACACAGAAGAAGCTTCTAAGTTGAAGTAATAGCCAGTAAGAAGTAGTACAATTCAAGTTTTAATTATCGATTATTCACTTTTTAGCCGGCTTTGGTGGCTTGGATAAGACCTAGGACCTTAAGATTTTGCATGAAAAGGAGGACTAGCAGCCGCGTTGCGCGGGAGAATGTGAAAAGTGTTCATATGGAGTAAAAACCTGAGAAATCCGTCCGTTATCGTCATTTGTTATCGAATCGACTTAAAGCCAGATCGTTGCATTGGCCGCTTTTCTCTCTGAGACTGTTACATTTATCGTCTGCAAAGCTATGTCATGTGCTGCGGTATGCGGAGACACTAAAAGCACCATATTAGAACACAGAAGAAACTTTTAAGTTGAAGTAATAGCCAGTAAGAAGTAGTACAATTAAAGTTTTAGTTATCGATTATTCACCTTTTAGCCGGCTTTGGTGGCTTGGACATGACCTAGGACCTTTAGATTTTGCATGAAAGGAGGATTAGCAGCCGCGTTGCATGGGAGAATGTGAAAAGTGTTCATATGTAGTAAAAACCTGAGAAATCTGTCCATTTTCGTCATTTGTTATCGAATCGACTTAAAACCAGATCGTCACATTGGCCGCTTTTCTCTCTGAGACGGTTACATTTATCGTCTGCAAAGCTATGTCGCGTGCTGCGGTATGTGGCGACACTAAAAGCACCATAGTAGAACACAGAAGGAGCTTCTAAGTTGAAGTAATAGCCAGTAAGAAGTAGTACAATTCAAGTTTTAGTTGTCGATTATTCACTTTTTAGCCGGCTTTGGTGGCTTGGACATGACCTAGGACCTTACGATTTTGCATGAAAGGAGGACCAGCAGCCGCGTTGCACGGGAGAATGTGAAAAGTGTTCATATGTAGTAAAAACCTGAGAAATCTGTCCATTTTCGTCATTTGTTATTGATTCGACTTAAAGGCAGATCGTCACATTGGCCGCTTTTCTCTCTGAGACGGTTACATTTATCGTCTGCAAAGCTATGGCACTTGCTGCGGTATGTGGAGACACTAAAAGCACCGTAGTAGAACACAGAAGAAGCTTCTAAGTTGAAGTAATAGCCAGTAAGAAGTAGTACAATTCAAGTTTTAGTTGTCGATTATTCACTTTTTAGCCGGCTTTGGTGGCTTGGACATGACCTAGGACCTTAAGATTTTGCATGAAAGGAGGACTAGAAGCCGCGTTGCAAGGGAGAATGTGAAAAGTGTTCATATGTAGTGAAAACCTGAGAAATCCGTCTGTTTTCGTCATTTGTTATCGAATCGACTTAAAGCCAGATCGTTATATTGGCCGCTTTTCTCTCTGAGATGGTTACATTTATCGTCTGCAAAGCTATGTCGCGTGCTGCGGTAAGCGGAACACTAAAAGCACCATAGTAGAACACAGAAGAAGATTCTAAGTTGAAGTAATAGCCAGTAAGAAGTAGTACAATTCCAGTTTTAGTTATTGATTATTCACTTTATAGCCGGATTTGGTGGCTTGGACATGAGGTGGAACCTTAAGATTTTGATGAAAGGAGGACTAGCAGCCGCGTTGCACGGGAGAATGTGAAAAGTGTTCATATGGAGTAAAAACCTGAGAAATCCGTCCGTTTTCGTCTTTTGTTATCGAATCGATTTAAAGCCAGATCGTCACATTGGCCTCTCTCCACTCTGAAACGGTTACATTTATCGTCTGCAGAGCTATGTCGCGTGCTGCCGTATGCGTAGACACTAAAAGCACCATAGTAGAACACAGAAGAAGCTTCTAAATTGAAGTAATAGCCAGTAAGAAGTAGTACAATTCAATTTTGAATTATCGATTATTCACGTTTTAACCGGCTTTGGTGGCTTGGACATGACCTAGGACCTTAAGATTTTGCATGAAAGGAGGACTAGCAGCCGCGTTGCACGGGAGAATGTGAAAAGTGTTCATATGGAGTAAAAACCTGAGAAACCCGTCCGTTTTCGTCATTTGTTATCGAATCGATTTAAAGCCAGATCGTCACATTGGCCGCTTTTCTCTCTGCGACGGTTACATTTATCGTCTGCAAAGCTATGTCGCGTGCTGCGGTATGTGGGGACACTAAAAGCACCATAGTAGAACACAGAATCAGCTTCTAAGTTGAAGTAATAGCCAGTAAGAAGTAGTACAATTCAAGTTTTAGTTGTCGATTATTCACTTTTTAGCCGGCTTTGGTGGCTTGGACATGACCTAGGACCTTAAGATTTTGCATGAAAGGAGGACTAGCAGCCGCGTTGCACGGGAGAATGTGAAAAGTGTTCATATGTAGTAAAAACCTGAGAAATCTGTCCATTTTCGTCATTTGTTATCGAATCGACTTAAAGCCAGATCGTCACATTGGCCGCTTTTCTCTCTGAGACGGTTACATTTATCGTCTGCAAAGCTATGTCGCGTGATGCGGTATGTGGAGACACTAAAAGCACCATAGTAGAACACAGAAGAAGCTTCTAAGTTGAAGTAATAGCCAGTAAGAAGTAGTATAATTCAAGTTTTAGTTGTCGATTGTTCACTTTTTAGCCGGCTTTGGTGGCTTGGACATGACCTAGGACCTTAAGATTTTGCATGAAAGGAGGACTAGCAGCCGCGTTGCACGGGAGACTGTGAAAAGTGTTCATATGTAGTGAAAACCTGGGAAATCCGTCCGTTTTCGTTTTTTGTTATCGAATCGACTTAAAGCCAGATCGTTATATTGGCCGCTCTTCTCTCTGAAACGGTTACATTTATCGTCTGCAAAGCTAAGTCGCGTGCTGCGGTATGCGGAATACTAAAAGCACCATAGTAGAACACAGAAGAAGATTCTAAGTTGAAGTAATAGCCAGTAAGAAGTATTACAATTCAAGTTTTAGTTAATGATTATTCACTTTTTAGCCGGATTTGGTGGCTTGGACATGAGGTGGAACCTTAAGATCTTGCATTATAGGAGGACTAGCAGCCGCGTTGCACGGGAGAATGTGAAAAGTGTTCGTATCTAGTAAAAAACTGAGAAACCCGGCCGTTTTCGTCATTTGTTATCGAATCGATTTAAAGCCAGATTGTCACATTGGCCGCTCTTCTCTCTGAAACGGTTACATTTATCGTCTGCGAAGCTATGTCGCGTGCTGCGGTATGTGGAGACACTAAAAGCACCATAGTAGAACACAGAAGAAGCTTCTAAGTTGAAGTAATAGGCAGTAAGAAGTAGTACAATTCAAGTTTTAGTTATCGATTATTCACTTTTTAGCCGTCTTTGGTGGCTTGGACATGACCAAGGATCTTACGATTTTGCATGAAAGGAGGACTAGCAGCCGCGTTGCATGGGAGAATGTGAAAAGTGTTCATATGTAGTAAAAACCTGAGAAATCTGTCCATTTTCGTCATTTGTTATCGAATAGACTTGAAGCCAGATCGTCACATTGGCCGCTTTTCTCTCTGAGACGGTTACATTTACCGTCTGCAAAGCTATGTCGCGTGCTGCGGTATGTGGAGACACTAAAAGCACCATAGTAGAACACAGAAGAAGCTTCTAAGTTGAAGTAATAGCCAGTAAGAAGTAGTACAATTCAAGTTTTAGTTGTCGATTATTCACTTTTTAGCCGGCTTTGGTGGCTTGGACATGACCTAGGACCTTAAGATTTTGCATGAAAGGAGGACTAGCAGCCGCGTTGCACGGGAGAATGTGAAAAGTGTTCATATGTAGTGAAAACCTGAGAAATCCGTCCGTTTTCGTCATTTGTTATCGAATCGACTTAAAGCCAGATCGTTATATTGGCCACTTTTCTCTCTGAGACGGTTACATTTATCGTCTGCAAAGCTATGTCGCGTGCTGCGGTATGCGGAACACTAAAAGCACCATAGTAGAACACAGAAGAAGATTCTAAGTTGAAGTAATAGCCAGTAAGAAGTAGTACAATTCAAGTTTTAGTTATTGATTATTCACTTTTTAGCCGGATTTGGTGGCTTGGACATGAGGTGGAACCTTAAGATTTTGCATTATAGGAGGACTAGCAGCCGCGTTGCACGCGAGAATGTGAAAAGTGTTCATATGGAGTAAAAACCTGAGAAATCCGTCCGTTTTCGTCATTTGTTATCGAATCGATTTAAAGCCAGATCGTCACATTGGCCTCTCTTCTCTCTGAAACGGTTTCATTAATCGTCTGCAAAGCTATGTCGCGTGCTGCCGTATGCGTAGACACTAAAAGCACCATAGTAGAACACAGAAGAAGCTTCTAAGTTGAAGTAATAGCCAGTAAGAAATAGTACAATTCAATTTTAATTATCGATTATTCACTTTTTAGCCGGCTTTGGTGGCTTGGATATGACCTAGGACGTTAAGATTTTGCATGAAAGAGGAGTAGCAGCCGCGTTGCACGGGAGAATGTGAAAAGTGATCATATGGAGTAAAAACCTGAGAAATCCGTCCGTTTTCGTCATTTGTTATCGAATCGATTTTAAGCCAGATCGTCACATTGGCCGCTTTTCTCTCTGAGACGGTTACATTTATCGTCTGCAAAGATATGTCGCGTGCTGGGGTATGCGGAAACACTAAAAGCACCATAGTAGAACACAGAAGAAGCTTCTAAGTTGAAGTAATAGCCAGTAAGAAGTAGTACAATTCAAGTTTTAGTTGTCGATTATTCACTTTTTAGCCGGCTTTGGTGGCTTGGACATGACCTAGGACCATAAGATTTTGCATGAAAGGAGGACTAGCAGCCGCGTTGCACGGGAGAATGTGAAAAGTGTTCATATGTAGTAAAAGCCTGAAAAATCCGTCCGTTTTCGTCATTTGTTATCGAATCGACTTAAAGCCAGATCGTCACATTGGCCGCTCTTCTCTCTGAAACGGTTACATTTATCGTCTGCAAAGCTATGTCGCGTGCTGCAGTATGCGGAAACCCTAAAAGCACCATAGTAGAACACAGAAGAAGCTTCTAAGTTGAAGTAATAGCCAGTAAGAAGTATTTCAATTCAAATTTAGTTGTCGATTATTCACTTTTTAGCCGGCTTTGGTGGCTTGGACATGACCTAGGACCTTAAGATTTTGCATGAAAGAAGGACTAGCAGCCGCGTTGCATGGGAGAATGTGAAAAGTGTTCATATGTAGTAACAACCTGAGAAATCCGTCCGGTTTCGTCTTTGTTATCGAATCGACTTAAAGCCAGATCGTCACATTGGCCGCTTTTCTCTCTGAGACGGTTACATTAATCGTCTGCAAAGCTATGTCGCGTGCTGCGGTATGTGGAGACACTAAAAGCACCATAGTAGAACACAGAAGAAGCTTCTAAATTGAAGTAATAGCCAGTAAGAAGTAGTACTATTTAAGTTTTAGTTGTCGATTAATCACTTTTTAGCCGGCTTTGGTGGCTTGGACATGACCTAGGACCTTAAGATTTTGCATGAAAGGGAGACTAGCAGCCGCGTTGCATGGGAGAATGTGAAAAGTGTTCATATGTAGTAAAAACCTGAGAAATCCGTCCGTTTTCGTCATTTGTCATCGAATCGTTTTAAAGCCCGATCGTCACAATGGCCGCTCTTCTCTCTGTAACGGTTACATTTATCGTCTGCAAAGCTATGTCGCGTGCTGCGGTATGCGGAAACACTAAAACCACCATAGTAGAACACAGAAGAATCTTCTAAGTTCCCCCCATCGGCTCAGCATTCACTTGCTGAGTACGGGCTTGGCGACCCCGGGGTCCTGAGCTCGGGACTGGTCTGCGCCGCCGGTGTCCTGTCACCGTAACCCCCGGACATGCTTCAGCGACCACCGTACGGCGCGGCGGTGAAACGTTGTGTGCTGCGGGGAATGGTAATCATGGCTTGACCGTCTGGATTGCGAGGAAGGCCAACCTCTATAAAAACCCCTCAATCTTTCGGTGTGCTCCGCGGCTAGAAGATGCATGGCTGTTGGCGTGGAACAGTCGCAAGTGGGCAACCCCTGGGGCACCTGCCGCACCCCAGTTGTATAAGGCTTACTCAGGCACGCGGGGCTCTGTCTGAGCGGACTTTTAGTTCCCTAGCTGCTCGTGGGACCACAATGGACCCTTCGACCTCTACTTTTCCCCCTACCAGTGGCTTGGGTGGGCCGCTGGTAGGAAAACACACCCAATCGAAAAAGCGGCTACGCGCTGCGAGTCCTCCAGCGCCTGGTGTTGCTAGAGATTTAACAGAATGTAGTAACGGAGCACATGCTGATAATCAGAATGTGTTTTTGATTATTAAAAGGAAGGAGGGTAGCTTTGAGAGGGTTTGTAACGGAGCACATGCTGATAATCAGAATGTGTTTTTGATTATTAAAAGGAAGGAGGGTAGCTTTGAGAGGGTTTCTCCCTTTTACATCCACAAGGGTCTTGAGGGAATTGCAGGAACACTGAAATCTGTAAAGCGACTGCGCAATGGGACTCTGTTAGTTGAAACTTCTCGTTCCCGTCAAGTCGCTGCCCTTCGGAAAGCAAATTGTCTCGGAGAGTACGCTGTCGAGACCGAGCTCCACTCCACTTTGAACTATAGTAAGGGTGTTGTGACGTGTAGGGACTTGGTGGATATCCCCATAGACGTGCTAAAATCTGAGTGGGCTGACGAAGGAATTGTTGACGTGCAGCACATTATGAAACGAGTCAATGGGGACCTCGTCAAATCTGACTCGTTTATTCTCACATTCAGTTGCCCGAGACTCCCGGAGCATGTTAAAGCGGGGTTCTTACGTTTGTCCGTACGGCCATATTTCCCCAACCCAATGCGCTGTTTTAAATGTCAGCGCTTTGGGCATACTACGTTGGGGTGCAATGGAATAGCCACGTGTGGTAAATGTGGTCAGCCTGCCCATGATGGAGCCGATTGTTCATCGCCTGTGAAGTGCGTGAATTGCTCTGGGAGTCACCCTGTCTGGAGCCGGATCTGCCCCATCTATCTCGAAGAGCGGAAGGTACAGGAGATTAAAACATCTAAGCGCATCCCCTATGGTGAGGCCAAGAAGATCTTTAAGGCCATGCAACCTCCTGTGTTTTCCACATCTTTCGCTTCCGCTCTCAAAAAACCGGTACAACTGGCCACTGTTGCTACACAAACGGAGGTTGCTAGCGTTAGCACTAAAACCTGCGCTTGCCAGTGCACTTGTGCTGCTGCGGTTGTTTTGCAATCTGCGGCTCTCCCCACTACATCGGACAAGGCCGTGGTTGCTGACATTGAGGTACTTCCAGCCTCCCCCCATATGGCGCCTTCTGCCCAGGCGAGTCAACCTCCAACTGTTGACAAGGCTCTGCATTCCAAGTTCCCCAAGACAAAGCCTCAGAAGATGAAGGTTCTGCCACCTGAGGAGACTAGTCAGCGTCGGTCCGATGATGATGCCATTGTACTGTCTGACATCTCCCGTGGGTCGTCATCGGATCTTATGGACATTGATGTCGACCGGGGGCGATCTTCTCGCCCCAGGAATAAATCTCCGATGATACAGTTGCGGAACAGTTCAGAGAAAGTTTGAGTCTCGTAACAAATAAATACCCCACTCATACGGTTATAGTTGGTGGGGACTTCAACCTACCCTCGGTATGTTGGCAAAAATACTTGTTCAAAACCGGTGGTAGGCACAAAACGTCTTCCGAGATTGTCCTAAATGCATTCTCCGAAAATTATTTAGAGCAGTTAGTCCACGAACCCACGCGAATTGTAAATGGTTGCGAAAACACACTTGACCTCTTGGCCACAAACAATCCAGAGCTGATAGAGAGCATCATGACTGATACAGGGATTAGTGATCACAAGGTCATTGTAGCTAGGCTCAATACCATTTCTTCCAAATCCATCAGAAACAAACGCAAAATAATTTTATTTAAAAAAGCGGATAAAGTACCACTAGAAGCCTTCCTAAAAGACAATTTCCATTCCTTCCGAACTGACTATGCGAATGTAGACGAGATGTGGCTCAAATTCAAAGATATAGTAGCAACAGCAATTGAGATATTCATACCTCATAAATTGGTAAGAGATGGAACGGATCCCCCGTGGTACACAAAAAAGGTCCGAACGGTGTTGCAGAGGCAACGGAAAAAGCATGCGAAGTTCAGAAGAACGCGAAATCCTGAAGATGGGCTAAAATTTACAGACGCGCGAAATTTGGCACGTACTTCGATGCGAGATGCCTTTAATAGGTTCCACAACGAAACATTGTCTCGAAATTTGGTAGAAAATCCGAAGAAATTCTGGTCGTATGTAAAGTACACAAGCGGCAAGACGCAGTCAATACCTTCGCTGCGCAGTGCCGATGGTACTGTTATCGACGACTGCGCCGCTAAAGCGGAGTTATTGAACGCAGTTTTCCGAAATTCCTTCACCAGGGAAGACGAATGGAATATTCCAGAATTTGAAACACGAACATCTGCTAGCATGAGTTTCTTAGAAGTAGATACCTTAGGGGTTGCGAAGCAACTCAAATCGCTTGATACGGGCAAGTCTTCAGGTCCAGATTGTATATCGATTAGGTTCCTTTCAGATTACGCTGATACTATAGCTCCCTACTTAGCACTCATATACAACCGCTCGCTCACCGATAGATCTGTACCTACAGATTGGAAAATTGCGCAGGTCGCACCAGTGTTCAAGAAGGGTAGTAGGAGTAATCCATTTAACTACAGACCTATATCATTGACGTCGGTTTGCAGTAGGGTTTTGGAGCATATACTGTATTCAAACATTATGAATCACCTCGAAGGGAACGATCTATTGACACGTAATCAGCATGGCTTCAGAAAACATCGCTCTTGTGCAACGCAGCTAGCTCTTTATTCGCACGAAGTAATGGCCGCTATCGACAGGGGATCTCAAGTTGATTCCGTATTTCTAGATTTCCGGAAAGCTTTTGACACCGTTCCTCACAAGCGACTTCTAATCAAGCTGCGGAGCTATGGGGTATCGTCTCAGTTGTGCGACTGGATTCGTGATTTCCTGTCAGGAAGGTCGCAGTTCGTAGTAATACACGGCAAATCATCGAGTAAAACTGAAGTGATATCAGGTGTTCCCCAGGGAAGCGTCCTGGGACCTCTACTGTTCCTGATCTATATAAATGACCTGGGTGACAATCTGAGCAGTTCCCTTAGACTGTTCGCAGATGATGCTGTAATTTACCGTCTAGTAAGGTCATCTGAAGACCAGTATCAGCTGCAAAGCGATTTAGAAAAGATTGCTGTATGGTGTGTCAGGTGGCAGTTGACGCTAAATAACGAAAAGTGTGAGATGATCCACATGAGTTCCAAAAGAAATCCGTTGGAATTCGATTACTCGATAAATAGTACAATTCTCAAGGCTGTCAATTCAACAAAGTACCTGGGTGTTAAAATTACAAACAACTTCAGTTGGAAGGACCACATAGATAATATTGTCGGGAAGGCGAGCCAAAGGTTGCGTTTCATTGGCAGGACACTTAGAAGATGCAACAAGTCCACTAAAGAGACAGCTTACACTACACTCGTTCGTCCTCTGTTAGAATATTGCTGCGCGGTGTGGGATCCTTACCAGGTGGGATTGACGGAGGACATCGAGAGGGTGCAAAGAAGGGCAGCTCGTTTTGTATTATCGCGTTATAGGGGAGAGAGTGTGGCAGATATGATACACGAGTTGGGATGGAAGTCATTACAGCATAGACGTTTTTCGTCGCGGCGAGACCTTTTTACGAAATTTCAGTCACCAACTTTCTCTTCCGAATGCGAAAATATTTTGTTGAGCCCAACCTACATAGGTAGGAATGATCATCAAAATAAAATAAGAGAAATCAGAGCTCGAACAGAAAGGTTTAGGTGTTCGTTTTTCCCGCTCGCTGTTCGGGAGTGGAATAGTAGAGAGATAGTATGATTGTGGTTCGATGAACCCTCTGCCAAGCACTTAAATGTGAATTGCAGAGTAGTCATGTAGATGTAGATGTAGATGCAGTACGGTCTCTCCTCCAAAGCACAGAGGCAGGGTGAAAGTTCAGCCACCCTCATCACTGGCTCCCATATTACAGTGGAACCTGAATGGTTTCAGGACGCATGTGGCCGAATTACAACTCCTCATACGAGAGTGCCCCTTGTGCTTATGTCTCCAAGAGACACATTTTCGGGCCACTGATTCTCCTTCTTTACGCGGCTATACCGCATATCGAAAAGATGATCTGACGGGGCAAAGGGCAAAGGGTGGTGTTGCAGTTTTTGTCCGTGATGTGCACCCCTCATCTGAGCTCCCTCTCGTCACCGACTTGCAAGCAGTTGCAGTTGACATTCTTGTGGGTCGGAGGCTCACAGTCTGTTCTGTTTATTTACCACCTCCGGATGCGATAGACACTCAGGCTCTCACGGACCTTATTAGCCAACTCCCTCGCCCATTTCTTCTTCTGGGGGACTTCAACGCTCATAATGTCTTATGGGGCTCTCCGACTACTTGCCCCAGGGGTCGCATTCTGGAAAGCGTCATGATGTCTGAAGAACTGTGCGTCCTCAACTCTGGTGCTCCCACTCATTTCTGTACTGCTTCCGGATCGTCATCGGCTATTGACCTTTCCTTTTGCTCTCCAGCACTCGCGGATTCTGCTCTGTGGGAGGCTGCTGCTGACCTCCATTCTAGTGACCACTTCCCCCTCTGGATTCGCCTCCTGGATGAGGCTGTGGCATTACCAGTGCCGCCCCGGTGGCACCTTTGCAGAGCTGACTGGACACTTTTCAGTCAACTGGCTGTTTTGGAACACCGTGCCAGCGTCCACGAATGGGTAGACCATGTTGCAGCCGTGATCTCTCATGCTGCTGAATCGTCCATCCCACGGTCATCCGGTCATCCCAAGAGGCGTCCTGTCCCTTGGTGGACCACTGAGTGCCACTCAGCCATCCGCGCCCGCCGTGCAGCACTGCGCCGCTTCAAGTGCCGTCCCTCAGCTGACAATCTTGCGGCCTTTCGAGTGGCAAGGGCCAGAGCGCGGCGGGTGATTAAAGAGAGCAAACGACGGTCATGGCAATCGTTCTTGAATTCCATCTCTCGCTCCACTAGTTCTACGAAAGTATGGGAAGCCATCAGGAGGATTTCCGGGAAACTCAGCCAGCTACCTATCACGGCATTGCTGCATCAGGGATGTCTCCTCACGGCGCCGAGAGACATTGCCCAGACACTGGCCATGCATTTTGCGGAATCTACCGCCACTATTAACTGTGATCCAGATTTCTGCCGCTACCGCACTGCCGTCGAAAGGGGTCACTTGGACTTCCGGTCTCTAAATTCTGAACCCTATAACTGCCCCTTCACAATGTGGGAGCTGGATTCTGCGCTGTCTGTGGCTCATGATACTGCGCCTGGTCATGATCAAATCCGGTACAGCATGCTGCGGCACCTGTCGCTGCCATCCAAGGAAGTTCTCCTGAACTGTTTCAATATGATATGGTTATCTGGCACGTACCCTGACTCGTGGAGGGAGGCAATTTTGATTCCCCTCCTCAAACCAGAGAAGGACCGAACGCATCCCAGTAGTTATCGGGGTATTGCCTTGACGAGCTGTGTTGGGAAGACGTTGGAACGCATGGTCAACCGCCGCCTGGTTTGGCTGCTCGAGACCAGGCAGCTCCTTAGCCCCTCTCAGTGTGGCTTTCGGAGATGTCGTTCCACTATAGACAACTTGACCCTGCTTGAGGCCGCCATCCAGCAGGCCTTTCTACGTAACCAGCATTGTCTAGGGGTCTTCTTTGACATTAATAAGGCGTATGACACTACTTGGCGCCGCCTTATCCTCAATCAACTCCATGAGTGGGGCTTTCGTGGCCGTCTCCCCATCTTCATTCGGTCCTTTCTTTCTCACCGCCTCTTTCGATATCGGGTTGGTAATGTGCTATCGGATTTGTACGTGCAGGAGAATGGTGTTCCTCAGGGCAGCGTTTTAAGTGTCACCCTCTTTGCCGTTGCTATTAACAGTATCACGTCCACTATCCGGAGTCCTGCCCAATGCTCCTTGTTTGTGGACGATTTTGCTGTTTTCTGTTCTTCCTCCAGTCTTGTCAGTGCTAGTCGGCAGTTACAGCTTACGATAAAGCGCTTAGAGGCATGGACTGCAAAGACGGGTTTTACCTTTTCTGCAGACAAATCTGTGTGTGTTCATTTTAATCGTTCTCGGCGTCTTTTTACCTCCCCTGAATTGCGTCTGAGGGACACCGTTCTTCCTTTTAGAGACACTGTGAGGTTCCTGGGCCTCACTTTTGATTCCAAGTTGTCGTGGTTGCCTCACCTTAAAGACCTCAAGGTGCGGGCCCTGAAGGCACTGAATATTTTGAAGTGTCTGAGCCATCAGTCCTGGGGAGCAGATCGGGCGCGTCTGCTGCAGTTTTATAGGGCTTTCGTCCGATCGCGTCTTGACTATGCTTGCACCGTGTATGGGTCAGCAAGGCCTTCGTATCTGAAGATCCTTGACGCAGTACACACCATGAGGGTATCAGGCTGGCCACTGGTGCCTTCCGTACCAGTCCCATCCCCAGCCTGTGTGCTGAGGCAGGGGAACCGCCGCTCGCCATCCGGCGGAAACTCCTCATGGTGCGACGGGTGTGTCATTTCCTTGCCTGTCCTACCTCCCCTGCGTACCCTACCGTTGCCCGACCGCCTATGGAACGTCTCTTTTCCAGTCGTCCCAGGGCAACAAAACCATTTGGGATTCGTGCCAAGCATTTGCTTGAGTCCCTTGGTGTGGAGCGTGTGGCCCCCCAACGACAAGGTTTTACTCGCCTGCCTCCCTGGTTGCTCCAGAGGCCCAGCATCCTTTTAGACTTGTCGGAGAACCGGAGGAACTGCACTCCGGCGTTTGTTTTTACCTCCTTATTTTACGATATTTTAAACCAACATCCGGACCATGTACCTGTATTCACAGATGGCTCTAAACAGGGGGACACTGTTGGTTGTGCTGTTGTTTTCCCTGATCGAGTCGTCAAGTTACGGCTTCCTGCGGTGTTTACCATCCTTGATGCCGAATTGTTTGCAATACTGCGGGCATTGGAGCAGATGAGATGTGTTCCCAGTATTAAGTTCCTCATCTGTTCTGACTCCCTGAGTGCCCTTCAGACCATTCAACACTTGTACCCAGCGGATACGGTCGTCCAGAACATCCATGATGCCCTACTCCACCTGCAACGGCAGGGGAAGGAGGTTTCTTTCTGCTGGGTGCCGGGGCACGTGGGTATTAGGGGCAACGAACTGGCGGATGTGGCTGCCAAAGATGCATGTTCCCTCCCTCACGTTGTTGAATGTGCCGTCCCCCTCCATGCTGTAACCTCCCTTTTGCGTTTTCGTGTTATGCATCAATGGGAAGAGGAGTGGTTGGCAGTTTCTGACAATAAGCTGCGTATGGTAAAGGCCACTACGCGACCATGGCGTACGTCCTACCAGTCATACAGGCGGGATGAGGTTCTCCTCACTCGCCTCCGCATTGGACACAGTCCCTTCACGCATGGTTTTTTACTCTGGCGGGAGGACCCCCCAATCTGCAGTGCTTGTGGCGTCCAGATTACTGTCCGCCACATTTTACTTGACTGTCTTTTATTCTCTGACCAGAGGGCGGTGGTTTCCTTGCCACCGGATTTACCCTCTATTTTGCAAGACGACGCAGCGACTGTGGTTAAGGTTTTACGGTTTTGTGTCCTGTCCAATCTGTTGCCTCGGATTTTAGGGAGAAGGTTTTAATGTGCTGCTGGGTGACTGGCTCACCCAGTTTTTAGGTAAGAGGTCCGCCAGTCACGATTACCTCCTTGTTTCACTTCGGTATCTGTTCTCTTTTCCTTGTGTTTCCTTTCCTTTTTTAGTGTGTTTCTTCTCCTCTTGTTTTGCCTCTGTATGTGCGCATTTGGAACTGCGTCAGGCCTGTGTTTTAGCCGTTCTCCTTGTTCGGCGTCCGTCTTCGTCCCTTCACCGCCTCTGTTCCTGTTTCTATGCGCTTGGGCGCTGATGACCACGATGTTTAGCGCTCGTAAACCTCAAACACACACACACACACACGCTTCTAAGTTGAAGTAATAGCCAGTAAGAAGTAGTACAATTCAAGTTTAAATTATCGATTATTCACTTTCTAGCCGGCTTGGTGGCTTGGATATGAACTAGGACCTTACGATTTTGCATGAAAGGAGGACTAGCAGCCGGGTTGCACGGGAGAATGTGAAAAGTGTTCATATGTAGTAAAAACCTGAGAAATCCGTCCGTTTTCGTCATTTGTTATCGAATCGACTTAAAGGCAGATCGTTATATTGGCCGCTTTTCTCTCTGAGACGGTTACATTTATCGTCTGCAAAGCTATGTCGCGTGCTGCGGTATGCGGAGACACTAAAAGCACCATAGTACAACACAGAAGAAGATTCTAAGTTGAAGTAATAGCCAGTAAGAAGTAGTACAATTGAAGTTTTAGTTGTCGATTATTCACTTTTTAGCCGGCTTTGGTGGCTTGGGCATGACATAGGACCTTAAGATTTTGCATGAAAGGAGGACTAGCAGCCGCGTTGCATGGGAGAATGTGAAAAGTGTTCATATGTAGTAAAAACCTGAGAAATCCGTCCGTTTTCATCATTTGTTATCGAATCGACTTAAAGCCAGATCGTCACATTGGCCGCTTTTCTCTCTGAGACGGTTACATTTATCGTCTGCAAAGCTATGTCGCGTGCAGCGGTATGCGGACACACTAAAAGCACCATAGTAGAACATAGAAGAAGCTTCTAAGTTGAAGTAATAGCCAGTAAGAAGTAGTACAATTCAAGTTTTAGTTATCGATTATTCACTTTTTAGCCGGCTTTGGTGGCTTGGACATGACCTAGGACCTTAAGATTTTGCATGAAAGGAAGACTAGCAGCCGCGTTGCATGGGAGAATGTGAAAAGTGTTCATATGTAGTAAAAACCTGAGAAATCCGTCCGTTTAAGTCATTTGTTATCGTATCGACTTAAAGCCAGATCGTTATATTGGCCGCTTTTCTCTCTGACACGGTTACATATATCGTTTGCAAAGCTATGTCGCGTGCTGCGGTGTGCGGAGACACTAAAAGCACCATATTAGAACACAGAAGATGCTTCTAAGTTGAAGTAATAGCCAGTAAGAAGTAGCACTATTTAAGTTTTAGTTGTCGATTAATCACTTTTTAACCGGCTTTGGTGGCTTGGACAGGTCCTAGGACATTAAGATTTTGCATGAAAGGAAGACTAGCAGCCGCGTTGCACGGGAGAATGTGAAAAGTGTTCATATGTAGTCAAAACCTGAGAAATCCGTCCGTTATCGTCATTTGTTATCGAATCGATTTAAAGCCAGATCGTCACAGTGGCCGCTCTTCTCTCCGAAACGGTTACATTTATCGTCTGCAAAGCTATGTCGCGTGCTGCGGTATGCGGAAACACTAAAAGCACCATAGTAGAACCCAGAAGAAGCTTCTAAGTTGAAGTAATAGCCAGTAAGAAGTAGTACAATTCAAGTTTTAGTTGTCGATTATTCACTTTTTAGCCGGTTTTGGTGGCTTGGACATGACCTAGGACCTTAAGATTTTGCATGAAAGGAGGACTAGCAGCCGCGTTGCACGGGAGAATGTGAAAAGTGTTCATATGTAGTAAAAACGTGAGAAATCCGTCCGTTTTCGGCATTTGTTATCGAATCGACTTAAAGCCAGATCGTCATATTGGCCGCATTCTCTCTGAGACGGTTACATTAATCGTCTGCAAAGCTATGTCGCGTGCTGCGGTATGCGGAGACTCTAAAAGCACCATATTAGAACACAGAAGAAGCTTATATGCTGAAGTAATAGCCAGTAAGAAGTAGTACAATTCAAGTTTTAATTATAGATTATTCACTTTTTAGCCGGCTTTGGTGGCTTGGACATGAGGTGGACCTTAAGATTTTACATGAAAGGAGGACTAGCAGCCGCGTTGCACGGGAGAATGTGAAAAGTGTTCATATGTAGTAAAAACCTGAGAAATCCGTCCGTTTAAGTCATTTGTTATCGTATCGACTTAAAGCCAGATCGTCATATTGGCCGCATTCTCTCTGAGACGGTTACATTAATCGTCTGCAAAGCTATGTCGCGTGCTGCGGTATGCGGAGACTCTAAAAGCACCATATTAGAACACAGAAGAAGCTTATATGCTGAAGTAATAGCCAGTAAGAAGTAGTACAATTCAAGTTTTAATTATAGATTATTCACTTTTTAGCCGGCTTTGGTGGCTTGGACATGAGGTGGACCTTAAGATTTTACATGAAAGGAGGACTAGCAGCCGCGTTGCACGGGAGAATGTGAAAAGTGTTCATATGTAGTAAAAACCTGAGAAATCCGTCCGTTTTCGTCATTTGTTATCGTATCGACTTAAAGCCAGATCATCACATTGGCCGCTTTTCTCTCTGAGACGATTTATCGTCTGCAAAGCTATGTCGCGTGCTGCGGTATGCGGAGACACTTAAAGCACCATAGTAGAACACAGAAGAAGCTTCTAAGTTGAAGTAATAGCCAGTAAGAAGTAGTACAATTCAAGTTTTAGTTGTCGATTAATCACTTTTTAGCTGGCTTTGGTGGGTTGGACATGACCTAGGACCTTAAGATTTTGCATGAAAGGAAGACTAGCGCCGCGTTGCACGGGAGAATGTGAAAAGTGTTCATATGTAGTAAAAACCTGAGAAATCCGTCCGTTTTCGTCATTTGTTATCGAATCGATTTAAAGCCAGATCGTCACAATGGCCGCTCTTCTCTCTGAAACGGTTACTTTTATCGTCTGCAAAGCTATGTCGCGTGCTGCGGTATACGGAAACACTAAAAGCACCACAGTAGAACTCAGAATAAGCTTCTAAGTTGAAGTAATAGCCAGTAAGAAGTAGTACAATTCAAGTTTTAATTATAGATTATTCACATTTTAGCCGGGTTCTGTGGCTTGGATATGACGTAGGACCTTAAGAATTTGCATGAAAGGAGGACTAGCAGCCGCGTTGCACGGCAGAATGTGAAAAGTGTTCATATGTAGTAAAAACCTGAGAAATCCGTCCGTTTTCGTCATTTGTTATCGAATCGACTTAAATTCAGATCGACACATTGGCCGCTTTTCTCTCTGAGACGGTTACATTAATCGTCTGCAAAGCTATGTCGCATGCTGCGGTATGCGGAGACACTAAAAGCACCATAGTAGAACACAGAAGAAGCTTCTAAGTTGAAGTAATAGCCAGTAAAATGTAGTACAATTCAAGATTTAGTTATCGATTATTCACTTTTTAGCCGGCTTTGGTGGCTTGGACATGAGGTGGAACCTTAAGATTTTGCATGAATGGAGGACTAGCAACCGCGTTGCACGGGAGAATGTGAAAAGTGGTCATATGTAGTAAAAAACTGAGAAATCCGTGGGTTTTCGTCATTTGTTATCGTATCGACTTAAAGCCATATCGTCACATTGGCCGCTTTTCTCTCTGAGACGGTTACATTTATCGTCTGCAAAGCTATGTCGCGTGCTGCGGAATGCGGAGACACTAAAAGCACCATATTAGAATACAGAAGAAGCTTCTAAGTTGAAGTAATAGGCAGTAAGAAGTAGTACTATTTAAGTTTTAGTTGTCGATTAATCACTTTTTAACCGGCTTTGGTGGCTTGGACCTGTCCTAGGACCTTAAGATTTTGCATGAAAGGAAGACTAGCAGCCGCGTTGCACGGGAGAATGTGAAAAGTGTTCATATGTAGTAAAAACCTGAGAAATCCGTCCGTTTTCGTCATTTGTTATCGAATCGATTTAAAGCCAGATCGTCACATTGGCCGCTCTTCTATCTGAAACGGTTACATTTATCGTCTGCAAAGCTATGTCGCGTGCTGCGGAATGCGGAAACACTAAAAGCACCACAGTCGAACTCAGAATAAGCTTCTAAGTTGAAGTAATAGCCAGTAAGGAGTAGTACAATTGAAGTTTTAATTATAGATTATTCACATTTTAGCCGGGTTTGGTGGCTTGGATATGACCTAGGAGCTTAAGAATTTGCATGAAAGGAGGACTAGCAGCCGCGTTGCACGGCAGAATGTGAAAAGTGTTCATATGTAGTAAAAACCTGAGAAATCCGTCCGTTTTCATCATTTGTTATCGAATCGACTTAAAGCCAGATCGACACATTGGCCGCTTTTCTCTCTGAGACGGTTACATTAATTGTCTGCAAAGCTATGTCGCATGCTGCGGTATGCGGAGACACTAAAAGCACCATAGTAGAACGCAGAAGATGCTTCTAAGTTGAAGTAATAGCCAGTAAGAAGTAGTACAATTCAAGATTTAGTTATCGATTATTAACTTTTTAGCCGGCTTTGGTGGCTTGGACATGAGGTGGAAGCTTAAGATTTTGCATGAAAGGAGGACTAGCAACCGCGTAGCACGGGAGAATGTGAAAAGTGGTCATATGTAGTAAAAAACTGAGAAATCCGTGGGTTTTCGTCATTTGTTATCGTATCGACTTAAAGCCAGATCGTCACATTGGCCGCTTTTCTCTCTGAGACGGTTACATTTATCGTCTGCAAAGCTATGTCGCGTGCTGCGGAATGCGGAGACACTAAAAGCACCATATTAGAACACAGAAGAAGCTTCTAAGTTGGTGTAATAGGCAGAAAGAAGTAGTACTATTTGAGTTTTAGTTGTCGATTAATCACTTTTTAACCGGCTTTGGTGGCTTGGACCTGTCCTAGGACCTTAAGATTTTGCATGAAAGGAAGACTAGCAGCCGCGTTGCACGGGAGAATGTGAAAAGTGTTCATATGTAGTAAAAACCTGAGAAATCCGTCCGTTTTCGTCATTTGTTATCGAATCGATTTAAAGCCAGATCGTCACATTGGCCGCTCTTCTATCTGAAACGGTTACATTTATCGTCTGCAAAGCTATGTCGCGTGCTGCGGTATGCGGAAACACTAAAAGCACCACAGTAGAACTCAGAATAAGCTTCTAAGTTGAAGTAATAGCCAGTAAGGAGTAGTACAATTCAAGTTTTAATTATAGATTATTCACATTTTAGCCGGGTTTGGTGGCTTGGATATGACCTAGGACCTTAAGAATTTGCATGAAAGGAGGACTAGCAGCCGCGTTGCACGGGAGAATGTGAAAAGTTTTCATATGTAGTAAAAACCTGAGAAATCCGTCCGTTTTCGTCATTTGTTATCGAATCGATTTAAAGTCAGATCGTCACATTGGCCGCTCTTCTCTCTGAAACGGTTACATTTATCGTCTGCAAAGCTACGTCGCGTGCTGCGGTATGCGGAGACACTAAAAGCACCATATTAGAACACAGAAGAAGCTTATATGTTGAAGTAATAGCCAGTAAGAAGTAGTACAATACAAGTTGTAGTTGTCGATTAATCACTTTTTAGCTGGCTTTGGTGGGTTGGACATGACCTAGGACCTTAAGATTTTGCATGAAAGGAAGACTAGTAGCCGCGTTGCACGGGAGAATGTGAAAAGTGTTCATATGTAGTAAAAACTTGAGAAATCCGTCCGTTTTCGTCATTTGTTATCGAATCGACTTAAAGCCAGATCGTCATATTGGCCGCTTTTCTCTCTGAGACGGTTACATTAATCGTTTGCAAAGCTATGTCGCGTGCTGCGGTATGCGGAGACACTAAAAGCACCATAGTAGAACAGAGAAGAAGCTTCTAAGTTGAAGTAATAATCAGTAAGAAGTAGTAATATTTAAGTTTTAGTTGTCGTTTAATCACTTTTTAACCGGCTTTGGTGGCTTTGACATGTCCTAGGACCTTTAGATTTTGCATGAAAATAAGACTAGCAGCCGCTTTGCACGGGAGAATGTGAAAAGTTTTCATATGTAGTAAAAACCTGAGAAATCCGTCCGTTTTCGTCATTTGTTATCGAATCGATTTAAAGCCAGATCGTGACAATGGCCGCTCTTCTCTCTGAAACGGTTACATTTATCGTCTGCAAAGCTATGTCGCGTGCTGCGGTATACGGAAACACTAAAAGCACCACAGTAGAACTCAGAATAAGCTTCTAAGTTGAAGTAATAGCCAGTAAGAAGTAGTACAATTCAAGTTTTAATTATAGATTATTCACATTTTAGCCGGGTTTGGTGGCTTGGATATGACCTAGGACCTTAAGAACTTGCATGAAAGGCGGACTAGCAGCCGCGTTGCACGGGAGAATGTGAAAAGTGTTCATATGTATTAAAAACCTGAGAAATCCGTCCGTTTTCGTCATTTTTTATCGAATCGACTTAAATTCAGATCGACACATTGGCCGCTTTTCTCTCTGAGACGGTTACATTAATCGTCTGCAAAGCTATGTCGCATGCTGCGGTATGCGGAGACACTAAAAGCACCATAGTAGAACACAGAAGGAGCTTCTAAGTTGAAGTAATAGCCAGTAAGAAGTAGTACAATTCAAGTTGTAGTTGTCGATTAATCACTTTTTAGCTGGTTTTGGTGGGTTGGACATGACGTAGGACCTTAAGATTTTGCATGAAAGGAAGACTAGCAGCCGCGTTGCACGGGAGAATGTGAAAAGTGTTCATATGTAGTAACAACCTGAGAAATCCGTCCGGTTTCGACTTTGTTATCGAATAGACTTAAAGCCAGATCGTCACATTGGCCGCTTTTCTCTCTGAGACGGATACATGTATCGTCTGCAAAGCTATGTCGCGCGCTGCGGTATGCGGAGACACTAAAAGCACCATAGTAGAACACAGAAGAAGCTTCTAAGTTGAAGTAATAGCCAGTAAGAAGTAGTACAATTCAAGTTTTAGTTGTCGATTATTCACTTTTTAGCCAGCTTTGGTGGCTATGACATGACCTAGGACCTTAAGATTTTGCATGAAAGGAGGACTAGCAGCCGCGTTGCACGGGAGAATGTGAAAAGTGTTCATATGTAGTAAAAACCTTAGAAATCTGTCCATTTTCGCCATTTGTTATCGAATCGACTTAAAGCCAGATTGTCACATTGGCCGCTTTTCTCTCTGAGACGGTTACATTTTTCGTCTGCAAAGCTATGTCGCGTGCTGCGGTATGCGGAGACACTTAAAGCACCATAGTAGAACACAGAAGGAGCTTTTAAGTTGAAGTAATAGCCAGTAAGACGTAGTACAATTCAAGTTTTAGTTGTCGATTATTCACTTTTTAGCCGTCTTTGGTGGCTTGGACATGACCTAGGCCCTTAAGATTTTGCATGAAAGGAGGACTAGCAGTCGCGTTGCACGGGAGAATGTGAAAAGTGTTCATATGTAGTAAAAACCTGAGAAATCCGTCCGTTTTCGGCATTTGTTATCGAATCGACTTAAAGCCAGATCGTCATATTGGCCGCTTTTCTCTCTGAGACGGTTACATTAATCGTCTGCAAAGCTATGTCGCGTGCTGCGGTATGCGGAGACACTAAAAGCACCATAGCTGAACACACTAGAAGCTTCTAAGTTGAAGTAATAGCCAGTAAGAAGTAGTACAATTCAAGTTTTAGTTATCGATTATTCACTTTTTAGCCGGCTTTGGTGGCTTGGACATGAGGTGGAATCTTAAGATTTGGCATGAAAGGAGGACTAGCAGCCGCGTTGCACGGGAGAATGTGAAAAGTGTTCATATGTATTAAAAACCTGAGAAATCCGTCCGTTTTCGTCATTTGTTATCGAATCGACTTAAATTCAGATCGACACATTGGCCGCTTTTCTCTCTGAGACGGTTACATTAATCGTCTGCAAAGCTATGTCGCATGCTGCGGTATGCGGAAACACTAAAAGCACCATAGTAGAACACAGAAGGAGCTTCTAAGTTGAAGTAATAGCCAGTAAGAAGTAGTACAATTCAAGTTGTAGTTGTCGATTAATCACTTTTTAGCTGGTTTTGGTGGGTTGGACATGACGTAGGACCTTAAGATTTTGCATGAAAGGAAGACTAGCAGCCGCGTTGCACGGGAGAATGTGAAAAGTGTTCATATGTAGTAACAACCTGAGAAATCCGTCCGGTTTCGACTTTGTTATCGAATAGACTTAAAGCCAGATCGTCACATTGGCCGCTTTTCTCTCTGAGACGGATACATTTATCGTCTGCAAAGCTATGTCGCGCGCTGCGGTATGCGGAGACACTAAAAGCACCATAGTAGAACACAGAAGAAGCTTCTAAGTTGAAGTAATAGCCAGTAAGAAGTAGTACAATTCAAGTTTTAGTTGTCGATTATTCACTTTTTAGCCAGCTTTGGTGGCTATGACATGACCTAGGACCTTAAGATTTTGCATGAAAGGAGGACTAGCAGCCGCGTTGCACGGGAGAATGTGAAAAGTGTTCATATGTAGTAAAAACCTTAGAAATCTGTCCATTTTCGCCATTTGTTATCGAATCGACTTAAAGCCAGATTGTCACATTGGCCGCTTTTCTCTCTGAGACGGTTACATTTTTCGTCTGCAAAGCTATGTCGCGTGCTGCGGTATGCGGAGACACTTAAAGCACCATAGTAGAACACAGAAGGAGCTTTTAAGTTGAAGTAATAGCCAGTAAGACGTAGTACAATTCAAGTTTTAGTTGTCGATTATTCACTTTTTAGCCGTCTTTGGTGGCTTGGACATGACCTAGGCCCTTAAGATTTTGCATGAAAGGAGGACTAGCAGTCGCGTTGCACGGGAGAATGTGAAAAGTGTTCATATGTAGTAAAAACCTGAGAAATCCGTCCGTTTTCGGCATTTGTTATCGAATCGACTTAAAGCCAGATCGTCATATTGGCCGCTTTTCTCTCTGAGACGGTTACATTAATCGTCTGCAAAGCTATGTCGCGTGCTGCGGTATGCGGAGACACTAAAAGCACCATAGCTGAACACACTAGAAGCTTCTAAGTTGAAGTAATAGCCAGTAAGAAGTAGTACAATTCAAGTTTTAGTTATCGATTATTCACTTTTTAGCCGGCTTTGGTGGCTTGGACATGAGGTGGAATCTTAAGATTTGGCATGAAAGGAGGACTAGCAGCCGCGTTGCACGGGAGAATGTGAAAAGTGTTCATATGTAGTAAAAACCTGAGAAATCCGTGGGTTTTCGTCATTTGTTATCGTATCGACTTAAAGCCAGATCGTCACATTGGCCGCTTTACTCTCTAAAACGGTTACGTTTATCGTCTGCAAAGCTATGTCGCGTGCTGCGGTATGCGGAGACACTAAAAGCACCATATTAGAACACAGAAGAAGCTTCTAAGTTGAAGTAATAGCCAGTAAGAAGTAGTACAATTCAAGTTGTAGTTGTCGATTAATCACTTTTTAGCTGGCTTTGGTGGGTTGGACATGACGTAGGACCTTAAGATTTTGCATGAAAGGAAGACTAGCAGCCGCGTTGCACGGGAGAATGTGAAAAGTGTTCATATGTAGTAACAACCTGAGAAATCCGTCCGGTTTCGTCTTTGTTATCGAATCGACTTAAAGCCAGATCGCCACATTGGCCGCTTTTCTCTCTGAGACTGTTACATTTATCGTCTGCAAAGCTATGTCGCGCGCTGCGGTATGCGGAGACAATAAAAGCACCATATTAGAACACAGAAGAAGCTTCTAAGTTGAAGTAATAGCCAGTAAGAAGTAGTACAATTCAAGTTGTAGTTGTCGATTAATCACGTTTTAGCTGGCTTTGGTGGGTTGGACATGACGTAGGACCTTAAGATTTTGCATGAAAGGAAGACTAGCAGCCGCGTTGCACGGGAGAATGTGAAAAGTGTTCATATGTAGTAACAACCTGAGAAATCCGTCCGGTTTCGTCTTTGTTATCGAATCGACTTCAAGCCAGATCGTCACATTGGCCGCTTTTCTCTCTGAGACGGTTACATTTATCGTCTGCAAAGCTATGTCGCGCGCTGCGGTATGCGGAGACAAAAAAACACCATAGCAGAACACAGAAGAAGCTTCTAAGTTGAAGTAATAGCCAGTAAGAAGTAGTACAATTCAAGTTGTAGTTGTCGATTATTCACTTTTTAGCCGGCTTTGGTGGCTTTGACATGACCTAGGACCTTAAGATTTTGCATGAAAGGAGGACTAGCAGCCGCGTTGCACGGGAGAATCTGAAAAGTGTTCATATGTAGTAAAACCTGAGAAATCTGTCCATTTTCGCCATTTGTTATCGAATCGACTTAAAGCCAGATCGTCACATTGGACGCTTTTCTCTCTGAAACGGTTACATTAATCGTCTGCAAAGCTATGTCGCGTGCTGCGGTATGCGGAGACACTAAAAGCACCATAGCTGAACACACTAGAAGCTTCTAAGTTGAAGTAATAGCCAGTAAGAAGTAGTACAATTCAAGTTTTAGTTATCGATTATTCACTTTTTAGCCGGCTTTGGTGGCTTGGACATGAGGTGGAATCTTAAGATTTGGCATGAAAGGAGGACTAGCAGCCGCGTTGCACGGGAGAATGTGAAAAGTGTTCATATGTAGTAAAAACCTGAGAAATCCGTGGGTTTTCGTCATTTGTTATCGTATCGACTTAAAGCCAGATCGTCACATTGGCCGCTTTACTCTCTAAAACGGTTACGTTTATCGTCTGCAAAGCTATGTCGCGTGCTGCGGTATGCGGAGACACTAAAAGCACCATATTAGAACACAGAAGAAGCTTCTAAGTTGAAGTAATAGCCAGTAAGAAGTAGTACAATTCAAGTTTTAGTTGTCGATTAATCACTTTTTAGCTGGCTTTGGTGGGTTGGACATGACGTAGGACCTTAAGATTTTGCATGAAAGGAAGACTAGCAGCCGCGTTGCACGGGAGAATGTGAAAAGTGTTCATATGTAGTAACAACCTGAGAAATCCGTCCGGTTTCGCCTTTGTTATCGAATCGACTTAAAGCCAGATCGCCACATTGGCCGCTTTTCTCTCTGAGACTGTTACATTTATCGTCTGCAAAGCTATGTCGCGCGCTGCGGTATGCGGAGACAAAAAAACACCATAGCAGAACACAGAAGAAGCTTCTAAGTTGAAGTAATAGCCAGTAAGAAGTAGTACAATTCAAGTTGTAGTTGTCGATTATTCACTTTTTAGCCGGCTTTGGTGGCTTTGACATGACCTAGGATCTTAAGATTTTGCATGAAAGGAGGACTAGCAGCCGCGTTGCACGGGAGAATCTGAAAAGTGTTCATATGTAGTAAAACCTGAGAAATCTGTCCATTTTCGCCATTTGTTATCGAATCGACTTAAATTCAGATCGACACATTGGCCGCTTTTCTCTCTGAGACGGTTACATTAATCGTCTGCAAAGCTATGTCGCATGCTGCGGTATGCGGAAACACTAAAAGCACCATAGTAGAACACAGAAGGAGCTTCTAAGTTGAAGTAATAGCCAGTAAGAAGTAGTACAATTCAAGTTGTAGTTGTCGATTAATCACTTTTTAGCTGGTTTTGGTGGGTTGGACATGACGTAGGACCTTAAGATTTTGCATGAAAGGAAGACTAGCAGCCGCGTTGCACGGGAGAATGTCAAAAGTGTTCATATGTAGTAACAACCTGAGAAATCCGTCCGGTTTCGACTTTGTTATCGAATAGACTTAAAGCCAGATCGTCACATTGGCCGCTTTTCTCTCTGAGACGGATACATTTATCGTCTGCAAAGCTATGTCGCGCGCTGCGGTATGCGGAGACACTAAAAGCACCATAGTAGAACACAGAAGAAGCTTCTAAGTTGAAGTAATAGCCAGTAAGAAGTAGTACAATTCAAGTTTTAGTTGTCGATTATTCACTTTTTAGCCAGCTTTGGTGGCTATGACATGACCTAGGACCTTAAGATTTTGCATGAAAGGAGGACTAGCAGCCGCGTTGCACGGGAGAATGTGAAAAGTGTTCATATGTAGTAAAAACCTTAGAAATCTGTCCATTTTCGCCATTTGTTATCGAATCGACTTAAAGCCAGATTGTCACATTGGCCGCTTTTCTCTCTGAGACGGTTACATTTTTCGTCTGCAAAGCTATGTCGCGTGCTGCGGTATGCGGAGACACTTAAAGCACCATAGTAGAACACAGAAGGAGCTTTTAAGTTGAAGTAATAGCCAGTAAGACGTAGTACAATTCAAGTTTTAGTTGTCGATTATTCACTTTTTAGCCGTCTTTGGTGGCTTGGACATGACCTAGGCCCTTAAGATTTTGCATGAAAGGAGGACTAGCAGTCGCGTTGCACGGGAGAATGTGAAAAGTGTTCATATGTAGTAAAAACCTGAGAAATCCGTCCGTTTTCGGCATTTGTTATCGAATCGACTTAAAGCCAGATCGTCATATTGGCCGCTTTTCTCTCTGAGACGGTTACATTAATCGTCTGCAAAGCTATGTCGCGTGCTGCGGTATGCGGAGACACTAAAAGCACCATAGCTGAATACACTAGAAGCTTCTAAGTTGAAGTAATAGCCAGTAAGAAGTAGTACAATTCAAGTTTTAGTTATCGATTATTCACTTTTTAGCCGGCTTTGGTGGCTTGGACATGAGGTGGAATCTTAAGATTTGGCATGAAAGGAGGACTAGCAGCCGCGTTGCACGGGAGAATGTGAAAAGTGTTCATATGTAGTAAAAACCTGAGAAATCCGTGGGTTTTCGTCATTTGTTATCGTATCGACTTCAAGCCAGATCGTCACATTGGCCGCTTTACTCTCTAAAACGGTTACGTTTATCGTCTGCAAAGCTATGTCGCGTGCTGCGGTATGCGGAGACACTAAAAGCACCATATTAGAACACAGAAGAAGCTTCTAAGTTGAAGTAATAGCCAGTAAGAAGTAGTACAATTCAAGTTGTAGTTGTCGATTAATCACTTTTTAGCTGGCTTTGGTGGGTTGGACATGACGTAGGACCTTAAGATTTTGCATGAAAGGAAGACTAGCAGCCGCGTTGCACGGGAGAATGTGAAAAGTGTTCATATGTAGTAACAACCTGAGAAATCCGTCCGGTTTCGTCTTTGTTATCGAATCGACTTAAAGCCAGATCGCCACATTGGCCGCTTTTCTCTCTGAGACTGTTACATTTATCGTCTGCAAAGCTATGTCGCGCGCTGCGGTATGCGGAGACAATAAAAGCACCATATTAGAACACAGAAGAAGCTTCTAAGTTGAAGTAATAGCCAGTAAGAAGTAGTACAATTCAAGTTGTAGTTGTCGATTAATCACGTTTTAGCTGGCTTTGGTGGGTTGGACATGACGTAGGACCTTAAGATTTTGCATGAAAGGAAGACTAGCAGCCGCGTTGCACGGGAGAATGTGAAAAGTGTTCATATGTAGTAACAACCTGAGAAATCCGTCCGGTTTCGTCTTTGTTATCGAATCGACTTCAAGCCAGATCGTCACATTGGCCGCTTTTCTCTCTGAGACGGTTACATTTATCGTCTGCAAAGCTATGTCGCGCGCTGCGGTATGCGGAGACAAAAAAACACCATAGCAGAACACAGAAGAAGCTTCTAAGTTGAAGTAATAGCCAGTAAGAAGTAGTACAATTCAAGTTGTAGTTGTCGATTATTCACTTTTTAGCCGGCTTTGGTGGCTTTGACATGACCTAGGACCTTAAGATTTTGCATGAAAGGAGGACTAGCAGCCGCGTTGCACGGGAGAATCTGAAAAGTGTTCATATGTAGTAAAACCTGAGAAATCTGTCCATTTTCGCCATTTGTTATCGAATCGACTTAAAGCCAGATCGTCACATTGGACGCTTTTCTCTCTGAAACGGTTACATTAATCGTCTGCAAAGCTATGTCGCGTGCTGCGGTATGCGGAGACACTAAAAGCACCATAGCTGAACACACTAGAAGCTTCTAAGTTGAAGTAATAGCCAGTAAGAAGTAGTACAATTCAAGTTTTAGTTATCGATTATTCACTTTTTAGCCGGCTTTGGTGGCTTGGACATGAGGTGGAATCTTAAGATTTGGCATGAAAGGAGGACTAGCAGCCGCGTTGCACGGGAGAATGTGAAAAGTGTTCATATGTAGTAAAAACCTGAGAAATCCGTGGGTTTTCGTCATTTGTTATCGTATCGACTTAAAGCCAGATCGTCACATTGGCCGCTTTACTCTCTAAAACGGTTACGTTTATCGTCTGCAAAGCTATGTCGCGTGCTGCGGTATGCGGAGACACTAAAAGCACCATATTAGAACACAGAAGAAGCTTCTAAGTTGAAGTAATAGCCAGTAAGAAGTAGTACAATTCAAGTTTTAGTTGTCGATTAATCACTTTTTAGCTGGCTTTGGTGGGTTGGACATGACGTAGGACCTTAAGATTTTGCATGAAAGGAAGACTAGCAGCCGCGTTGCACGGGAGAATGTGAAAAGTGTTCATATGTAGTAACAACCTGAGAAATCCGTCCGGTTTCGCCTTTGTTATCGAATCGACTTAAAGCCAGATCGCCACATTGGCCGCTTTTCTCTCTGAGACTGTTACATTTATCGTCTGCAAAGCTATGTCGCGCGCTGCGGTATGCGGAGACAAAAAAACACCATAGCAGAACACAGAAGAAGCTTCTAAGTTGAAGTAATAGCCAGTAAGAAGTAGTACAATTCAAGTTGTAGTTGTCGATTATTCACTTTTTAGCCGGCTTTGGTGGCTTTGACATGACCTAGGACCTTAAGATTTTGCATGAAAGGAGGACTAGCAGCCGCGTTGCACGGGAGAATCTGAAAAGTGTTCATATGTAGTAAAACCTGAGAAATCTGTCCATTTTCGCCATTTGTTATCGAATCGACTTAAAGCCAGATCGTCACATTGGACGCTTTTCTCTCTGAAACGGTTACATTAATCGTCTGCAAAGCTATGTCGCATGCTGCGGTATGCGGAGACACTAAAAGCACCATAGTAGAACGCAGAAGAAGCTTCTAAGTTGAAGTAATAGCCAGTAAGAAGTAGTACAATTCAAGATTTAGTTATCGATTATTTACCTTTTAGCCGGCTTTGGTGGCTTGGACATGAGGTGGAAGCTTAAGATTTTGCATGAAAGGAGGACTAGCAACCGCGTAGCACGGGAGAATGTGAAAAGTGGTCATATGTAGTAAAAAACTGAGAAATCCGTGGGTTTTCGTCATTTGTTATCGTATCGACTTAAAGCGAGATCGTCACATTGGCCGCTTTTCTCTCTGAGACGGTTACATTTATCGTCTGCAAAGCTATGTCGCGTGCTGCGGAATGCGGAGACACTAAAAGCACCATATTAGAACAAAGAAGAAGCTTCTAAGTTGAAGTAATAGGCAGTAAGAAGTAGTACTATTTAAGTTTTAGTTGTCGATTAATCACTTTTTAACCGGCTTTGGTGGCTTGGACCTGTCCTAGGACCTTAAGATTTTGCATGAAAGGAAGACTAGCAGCCGCGTTGCACGGGAGAATGTGAAAAGTGTTCATATGTAGTAAAAACCTGAGAAATGCGTCCGTTTTCGTCATTTGTTATCGAATCGATTTAAAGCCAGATCGTCACATTGGCCGCTCTTCTATCTGAAACGGTTACATTTATCGTCTGCAAAGCTATGTCGCGTGCTGCGGTATGCGGAAACACTAAAAGCACCACAGTAGAACTCAGAATAAGCTTCTAAGTTGAAGTAATAGCCAGTAAGGAGTAGTACAATTCAAGTTTTAATTATAGATTATTCACATTTTAGCCGGGTTTGGTGGCTTGGATATGACCTAGGACCTTAAGAATTTGCATGAAAGGAGGACTAGCAGCCGCGCTGCACGAGAGAATGTGAAAAGTGTTCATATGTAGTACAAACCTGAGAAATCCGTCCGTTTTCGTCATTTGTTATCGAATCGATTTAAAGTCAGATCGTCACATTGGCCGCTCTTCTCTCTGAAACGGTTACATTTATCGTCTGCAAAGCTACGTCGCGTGCTGCGGTATGCGGAGACACTAAAAGCACCATGTTAGAACACAGAAGAAGCTTATATGTTGAAGTAATAGCCAGTAAGAAGTAGTACAATACAAGTTGTAGTTGTCGATTAATCACTTTTTAGCTGGCTTTGGTGGGTTGGACATGACCTAGGACCTTAAGATTTTGCATGAAAGGAAGACTAGTAGCCGCGTTGCACGGGAGAATGTGAAAAGTGTTCATATGTAGTAAAAACTTGAGAAATCCGTCCGTTTTCGTCATTTGTTATCGAATCGACTTAAAGCCAGATCGTCATATTGGCCGCTTTTCTCTCTGAGACGGTTACATTAATCGTCTGCAAAGCTATGTCGCGTGCTGCGGTATGCGGAGACACTAAAAGCACCATAGTAGAACACAGAAGAAGCTTCTAAGTTGAAGTAATAGCCAGTAAGAAGTAGTAATATTTAAGTTTTAGTTGTCGTTTAATCACCTTTTAACCGGCTTTGGTGGCTTTGACATGTCCTAGGACCTTAAGATTTTGCATGAAAATAAGACTAGCAGCCGCTTTGCACGGGGGAATGTGAAAAGTTTTCATATGTAGTAAAAACCTGAGAAATCCGTCCGTTTTCGTCATTTGTTATCGAATCGATTTAAAGCCAGATCGTGACAATGGCCGCTCTTCTCTCTGAAACGGTTACATTTATCGTCTGCAAAGCTATGTCGCGTGCTGCGGTATACGGAAACACTAAAAGCACCACAGTAGAACTCAGAATAAGCTTCTAAGTTGAAGTAATAGCCAGTAAGAAGTAGTACAATTCAAGTTTTAATTATAGATTATTCACATTTTAGCCGGGTTTGGTGGCTTGGATATGACCTAGGACCTTAAGAACTTGCATGAAAGGCGGACTAGCAGCCGCGTTGCACGGGAGAATGTGAAAAGTGTTCATATGTATTAAAAACCTGAGAAATCCGTCCGTTTTCGTCATTTGTTATCGAATCGACTTAAATTCAGATCGACACATTGGCCGCTTTTCTCTCTGAGACGGTTACATTTATCGTCTGCAAAGCTATGTCGCGTGCTGCGGTATGCGGAGACACTAAAAGCACCATATTAGAACACAGAAGGAGCTTCTAAGTTGAAGTAATAGCCAGTAAGAAGTAGTACAATTCAAGTTGTAGTTGTCGATTAATCACTTTTTAGCTGGCTTTGGTGGGTTGGACATGACGTAGGACCTTAAGATTTTGCATGAAAGGAAGACTAGCAGCCGCGTTGCACGGGAGAATGTGAAAAGTGTTCATATGTAGTAACAACCTGAGAAATCCGTCCGGTTTCGTCTTTGTTATCGAATAGACTTAAAGCCAGATCGTCACATTGGCCGCTTTTCTCTCTGAGACGGATACATTTATCGTCTGCAGAGCTATGTCGCGCGCTGCGGTATGCGGAGACACTAAAAGCACCATAGTAGAACACAGAAGAAGCTTCTAAGTTGAAGTAATAGCCAGTAAGAAGTAGTACAATTCAAGTTTTAGTTGTCGATTATTCACTTTTTAGCCAGCTTTGGTGGCTATGACATGACCTAGGACCTTAAGATTTTGCATGAAAGGAGGACTAGCAGCCGCGTTGCACGGGAGAATGTGAAAAGTGTTCATATGTAGTAAAAACCTTAGAAATCTGTCCATTTTCGCCATTTGTTATCGAATCGACTTAAAGCCAGATCGTCACATTGGCCGCTTTTCTCTCTGAGACGGTTACATTTTTCGTCTGCAAAGCTATGTCGCGTGCTGCGGTATGCGGAGACACTAAAAGCACCATAGCTGAACACACTAGAAGCTTCTAAGTTGAAGTAATAGCCAGTAAGAAGTAGTACAATTCAAGTTTTAGTTATCGATTATTCACTTTTTAGCCGGCTTTGGTGGCTTGGACATGAGGTGGAGTCTTAAGATTTGGCATGAAAGGAGGACTAGCAGCCGCGTTGCACGGGAGAATGTGAAAAGTGTTCATATGTAGTAAAAACCTGAGAAATCCGTGGGTTTTCGTCATTTGTTATCGTATCGACTTAAAGCCAGATCGTCACATTGGCCGCTTTACTCTCTGAGACGGTTACGTTTATCGTCTGCAAAGCTATGTCGCGTGCTGCGGTATGCGGAGACACTAAAAGCACCATATTAGAACACAGAAGAAGCTTCTAAGTTGAAGTAATAGCCAGTAAGAAGTAGTACAATTCAAGTTGTAGTTGTCGATTAATCACTTTTTAGCTGGCTTTGGTGGGTTGGACATGACGTAGGACCTTAAGATTTTGCATGAAAGGAAGACTAGCAGCCGCGTTGCACGGGAGAATGTGAAAAGTGTTCATATGTAGTAACAACCTGAGAAATCCGTCCGGTTTCGTCTTTGTTATCGAATCGACTTAAAGCCAGATCGTCACATTGGCCGCTTTTCTCTCTGAGACTGTTACATTTATCGTCTGCAAAGCTATGTCGCGCGCTGCGGTATGCGGAGACAATAAAAGCAACATATTAGAACACAGAAGAAGCTTCTAAGTTGAAGTAATAGCCAGTAAGAAGTAGTACAATTCAAGTTGTAGTTGTCGATTAATCACGTTTTAGCTGGCTTTGGTGGGTTGGACATGACGTAGGACCTTAAGATTTTGCATGAAAGGAAGACTAGCAGCCGCGTTGCACGGGAGAATGTGAAAAGTGTTCATATGTAGTAACAACCTGAGAAATCAGTCCGGTTTCGTCTTTGTTATCGAATCGACTTAAAGCCAGATCGTCACATTGGCCGCTTTTCTCTCTGAGACGGTTACATTTATCGTCTGCAAAGCTATGTCGCGCGCTGCGGTATGCGGAGACAAAAAAACACCATAGCAGAACACAGAAGAAGCTTCTAAGTTGAAGTAATAGCCAGTAAGAAGTAGTACAATTCAAGTTGTAGTTGTCGATTATTCACTTTTTAGCTGGCTTTGGTGGCTTTGACATGACCTAGGACCTTAAGATTTTGCATGAAAGGAGGACTAGCAGCCGCGTTGCACGGGAGAATGTGAAAAGTGTTCATATGTAGTAAAAACCTGAGAAATCTGTCCATTTTCGCCATTTGTTATCGAATCGACTTAAAGCCAGATCGTCACATTGGACGCTTTTCTCTCTGAGACGGTTACATTTTTCGTCTGCAAAGCTATGTCGCGTGCTGCGGTATGCGGAGACACTTAAAGCACCATAGTAGAACACAGAAGGAGCTTTTAAGTTGAAGTAATAGCCAGTAAGAAGTAGTACAATTCAAGTTTTAGTTGTCGATTATTCACTTTTTAGCCGTCTTTAGTGGCTTGGACATGACCTAGGACCTTAAGATTTTGCATGAAAGGAGGACTAGCAGCCGCGTTGCACGGGAGAATGTGAAAAGTGTTCATATGTAGTAAAAACCTGAGAAATCCGTCCGTTTTCGGCATTTGTTATCGAATCGACTTAAAGCCAGATCGTCATATTTGCCGCTTTTCTCTCTGAGACGGTTACATTATTCGTCTGCAAAGCTATGTCGCGTGCTGCGGTATGCGGAGACACTAAAAGCACCATAGTTGAACACAGAAGAAGCTTCTAAGTTGAAGTAATAGCCAGTAAGAAGTAGTACAATTCAAGTTTTAGTTATCGATTATTCACTTTTTAGCCGGCTTTGGTGGCTTGGACATGAGGTGGAACCTTAAGATTTTGCATGAAAGGAGGACTAGCAGCCGCGTTGCACGGGAGAATGTGAAAAGTGTTCATATGTAGTAAAAACCTGAGAAATCCGTGGGTTTTCGTCATTTGTTATCGTATCGACTTAAAGCCAGATCGTCACATTGGCCGCTTTTCTCTCTGAGACGGTTACATTTATCGTCTGCAAAGCTATGTCGCGTGCTGCTGTATGCGGAGACACTAACAGCACCATATTAGAACACAGAAGAAGCTTCTAAGTTGAAGTAATAGCCAGTAAGAAGTAGTACAATTCAAGTTGTAGTTGTCGATTAATCACTTTTTAGCTGGCTTTGGTGGCTTGGACATGAGGTGGAACCTTAAGATTTTGCATGAAAAGAGGACTAGCAGCCGCGTTGCACGGGAGAATGTGAAAAGTGTTCATATGTAGTAAAAACCTGAGAAATCCGTGGGTTTTCGTCATTTGTTATCGTATCGACTTAAAGCCAGATCGTCACATTAGCCGCTTTTCTCTCTGAGGCGGTTACATTTATCGTCTGCAAAGCTATGTCGCGTGCTGCGGTATGCGGAGACACTAAAAGCACCATAGTAGAACACAGAAGAAGCTTCTAAGTTGAAGTAATAGCCAGTAAGAAGTAGTACAATTCAAGTTTTAGTTATCGATTATTCACTTTTTAGCCGGCTATGGTGGCTTGGACATGAGGTGGAACCTTAAGATTTTGCATGAAAGGAGGACTAGCAACCGCGTTGCACGGGAGAATGTGAAAAGTGTTCATATGTAGTAAAAACCTGAGAAATCCGTGGGTTTTCGTCATTTGTTATCATATCGACTTAAAGCCAGATCGCCACATTGGCCGCTATTCTCTCTGAGGCGGTTACATTTATCGTCTGCAAAGCTATGTCGCGTGCTGCGGTATACGGAAACACTAAAAGCACCATTGTAGAACTCAGAATAAGCTTCTAAGTTGAAGTAATAGCCAGTAAGAAGTAGTACAATTCAAGTTTTAATTATAGATTATTCACATTTTAGCCGGCTTTGGTGGCTTGGATATGACCTAGGACCTTAAGAATTTGCATGAAAGGAGGACTAGCAGCCGCGTTGCACGGGAGAATGTGAAAAGTGTTCATATGTAGTAAAAACCTGAGAAATCCGTCGGTTTTCGTCATTTGTTATCGAATCGACTTAAATTCAGATCGACACATTGGCCGCTTTTCTCTCTGAGACGGTTACATTAATCGTCTGCAAAGCTATGTCGCATGCTGCGGTATGCGGAGACACTAAAAGCACCATAGTAGAACACAGAAGAAGCTTCTAAGTTGAAGTAATAGCCTGTAAGAAGTAGTGCAATTCAAGTTTTAATTATAGATTATTCACATTTTAGCCGGCTTTGGTGGCTTGGATATGACCTAGGACCTTAAGAATTTGCATGAAAGGCGGACTAGCAGCCGCGTTGCACGGGAGAATGTGAAAAGTGTTCATATGTATTAAAAACCTGAGAAAACCGTCCGTTTTCGTCATTTGTTATCGAATCGACTTAAAGCCAGATCGTCACATTGGCCGCTTTCCTCTCTGAGACGGTTACATTTATCGTCTGCAAAGCTATGTCGCGCGCTGCGGTATGCGGAGACAATAAAAGCACCATAGTAGAACACAGAAGAAGCTTCTAAGTTGAAGTAATAGCCAGTAAGAAGTAGTACAATTCAAGTTTTAGCTGTCGATTATTCACTTTTTAGCCGGCTTTGGTGGCTATGACATGACCTAGGACCTTAAGATTTTGCATGAAAGGAGGACTAGCAGCCGCGTTGCACGGGAGAATGTGAAAAGTGTTCATATGTAGTAAAAACCTGAGAAATCTGTCCATTTTCGCCATTTGTTATCGAATCGATTTAAAGCCAGATCGACACATTGGCCGCTTTTCTCTCTGAGACGGTTACATTTTTCGTCTGCAAAGCTATGTCGCGTGCTGCGGTATGCGGAGACACTAAAAGCACCATAGGTGAACACAGAAGAAGCTTCTAAGTTGAAGTAATAGCCAGTAAGAAGTAGTACAATTCAAGTTTTAGTTATCGATTATTCACTTTTTAGCCGGCTTTGGTGGCTTGGACATGAGGTGGAACCTTAAGATTTTGCATGAAAGGAGGACTAGCAGCCGCGTTGCACGGGAGAATGTGAAAAGTGTTCATATGTAGTAAAAACCTGAGAAATCCGTGGGTTTTCGTCATTTGTTATCGTATCGACTTACAGCCAGATCGTCACATTGGCCGCTTTTCTCTCTGAGGCGGTTACATTTATCGTCTGCAAAGGTATGTCGCGTGCTGCGGTATGCGGAAACACTAAAAGCATCATATTAGAACACAGAAGAAGCTTCTAAGTTGAAGTAATAGCCAGTAAGAAGTAGTACTATTTAAGTTTTAGTTGTCGATTAATCACCTTTTTAACCGGCTTTGGTGGCTTGGACATGTCCTAGGACATTAAGATTTTGCATGAAATGAAGACTAGCATCCGAGTTGCACGGGAGAATATGAAAAGTGTTCATATGTAGTAAAAACCTGAGAAATCCGTCCGTTTTCGTCATTTGTTATCGAATCGACTTAAAGCCAGATCGTCATACTGGCCGCATTCTCTCTGAGACGGTTACATTAATCGTCTGCAAAGCTATGTCGCGTGCTGCGGTATGCGGAGACACCAAAAGCACCATAGTAGAAAAGAGAAAAAGCTTCTAAGTTGAAGTAATAGCCAGTATGAAGTAGTACTATTTAAGTTTTAGTTGTCGATTAATCACTTTTTAACCTGCTTTTGTGGCTTGAACATGTCCTAGGAAATACGATTTTGCATGAAAGGAAGACTAGCAGCCGCGTTGCACGGGAGAATGTGAAAAGTGTTCATATGTAGTAAAAACCTGAGAAATCCGTCCGTTTTCGTCATTTGTTATCGAATCGATTTAAAGCCAGATCGTCACATTGGCCGCTCTTCTCTCCGAAACGGTTACATTTATCGTCTGCAAAGCTATGTCGCGTGCTGCGGTATGCGGAGACACTAAAAGCACCATAGTAGAACACAGAAGAAGCTTCTAAGTTGAAGTAATAGCCAGTAAGAAGTAGTACAATTCAAGTTTTAGTTGTCGTTTAATCACTTTTTAGCCGGCTTTGGTGGCTTGGACATGAGGTGAAACCTTAAGATTTTGCATGAAACGAAGACTAGCAGCCGCGTTGCACGGGAGAATGTGAAAAGTGTTCATATGTAGTAAAAACCTGAGAAATCCGTCCGTTTTCGTCATTTGTTGTCGAATCGATTTAAAGCCAGATCGTCACAATGGCCGCTCTTCTCTCTGAAACGGTTACATTTATCGTCTCCAAAGCTATGTCGCGTGTTGCGGTATACGGAAACACTAAAAGCACCACAGTAGAACTCAGAAGAAGCTTCTAAGTTGAAGTAATGGCCAGTTAGAAGTAGTACAATTCAAGTTTTAATTATAGATTATTCATATTTTAGCCGGCTTTGGTGGCTTGGATATGACCTAGGACCTTACAAATTTGCTTGAAAGGAGGACTAGCAGCCACGTTGCAACGGGAGAATGTGAAAAGTGTTCATATGTAGTAAAAACCTGAGAATCCGTCCGTTTTCGTAATTTTTATAGCATCGACTTACATTCAGATCGACACATTGGCCGCTTTTTCCTCTGAGACGGTTACATTTATCGTCTGCAAAGCTATGTCCCGTGCTGCGGTATGCGGAGACACTAAAAGCACCACAGTAGAACTCAGAAGAAGCTTCTAAGTTGAAGTAATAGCCAGTTAGAAGTAGTACAATTCAAGTTTTAATTATAGATTATTCATATTTTAGCCGGCTTTGGTGGCTTGGACATGACCTAGGACCTTAAGATTTTGCATGAAAGGAAGACTAGCAGCCGCGTTGCACGGGAGAATGTGAAAAGTGTTCATATGTAGTAAAAACCTGAGAAATCCGTCCGTTTTCGTCATTTGTTATCGAATCGATTTAAAGCCAGATCGTCACAATGGCCGCTCTTCTCTCTGAAACGGTTACATTTATCGTCTGCAAAGCTATGTCGCGTGCTGCGATATACGGAAACACTAAAAGCACCACAGTAGAACTCTGAATAAGCTTCTAAGTTGAAGTAATAGCCAGTAAGAAGTAGTACAATTCAAGTTTTAATTATAGATTATTCACATTTTAGCCGGCTTTGGTGGCTTGGATATGACCTAGGACCTTACGAATTTGCTTGAAAGGAGGAATAGCAACCGCGTTGCACGGGAGAATGTGAAAAGTGTTCATATGTAATAAAAACCTGAGAAATCCGTCCGTTTTCGTCATTTGTTATCGAAACGACTTAAAGCCAGATCGTCACATTGGCCGCTTTTCTCTCTGAGACGGTTACATTTATCGTCAGCAAAGCTATGTCGCGTGCTGCGGTAGGCGGAGACACTAAAAGCACCATATTAGAACACAGAAGAAGCTTCTAAATTGAAGTAATAGCCAGTAAGAAGTAGTACTATTTAAGTTTTAGTTGTCGATTAACCACTTTTTAGCCGGCTTTGGTGGCTTCGACATGACTTAGGACCTTAAGAGTTTGCATGAAAGGAAGACTAGCAGCCGCGTTGCACGGGAGAATGTGAAAAGAGTTCATATGTAGTAAAAACCTGAGAAATCCTTCCGTTTTCGTCATTTGTTATCGAATCGATTTAAAGCCAGATCGTCACATTGGCCGCTCTTCTCTCTGAAACGGTTACATTTATCGTCTGCAAAGCTATGTCGCGTGCTGCGGTATGCGGGAACACTAAAAGCACCATAGTAGAACACAGAAGAGGCTTCTAAGTTGAAGTAATAGCCAGTAAGAAGTAGTACTATTTATGTTTTAGTTGTCGAGTAATCACTTTTATGCCGGCTTTGGTCACTTGGACATGACTTAGGACCTTAAGATTTTGCATGAAAGGAAGACTAGCAGCCGCGTTGCACGGGAGAATGTGAAAAGTGTTCATATGTAGTAAAAACCTGAGAAATCCGTCCGTTTTCGTCTTTTGTTATCGAATCGATTTAAAGCCAGATCGTCACATTGGCCGCTCTTCTCTCTGAAACGGTTACATTTATCGTCTCCAAAGCTATGTCGCATGCTGCGGTATGCGGGCACACTAAAAGCACCATAGTAGAACACAGAAGAAGCTTCTAAGTTGAAGTAATAGCCAGTAAGAAGTAGTACAATTCAAGTTTATATTTTCGATTATTCACTTTTTAGCCGGCTTTGGTGGCTTGGATAAGACCTAGGACCTTAAGATTTTGCATGAAAGGAGGACTAGCAGCTGCGTTGCACGGGAGAATGTGAAAAGTGTTCATATGGTGTAAAAACCTGAGAAATCCGTCCGTTATCGTCATTTGTTATCGAATCGACTTAAAGCGAGATCGTCACATTGGCCGCTTTTCTCTCTGAGACGGTTACATTTATCGTCTGCAAAGCTATATCGCGTGCTGCGGTATGCGGGAACACTAAAAGCACCATAGTAGAACACAGAAGAAGCTTCTAAGTTGAAGTAATAGCCAGTAAGAAGTAGTACAATTCAAGTTTTAATTATCGATTATTCACTTTTTAGCCGGCTTTGGTGGCTTGGATAAGACCTAGGACCTTAAGATTTTGCATGAAAGGAGGACTAGCAGCCGCGTTGCACGGGAGAATGTGAAAAGTGTTCATATGAAGTAAAAACCTGAGAAATCCGTCCGTTATCGTCATTTGTTATCGAATCGACTTAAAGCCAGATCGTCACATTGGCCGCTTTTCTCTCTGAGACGGTTACATTTATCGCCTGCAAAGCTATGTCGCGTGCTGCGGTATGCGGAGACACTAAAAGCACCATATTAGAACACAGAAGAAGCTTCTAAATTGAAGTAATAGCCAGTAAGAAGTAGTACTATTTAAGTTTTAGTTGTCGACTAATCACTTTTTCTCCGGCTTTGGTGGCTTGGACATGACGTAGGACCTTAAGATTTTGCATGAAAGGAAGACTAGCAGCCGCGTTGCACGGGAGAATGTGAAAAGTGTTCATATGTAGTAAAAACCTGAGAAATCCGTCCGTTTTCGTCATTTGTTATCGAATCGATTTAAAGCCAGATCGTCACATTGGCCGCTCTTCTCTCTGAAACGGTTACATTTATCGCCTGCAAAGCTATGTCGCGTGCTGCGGTATGCGGACACACTAAAAGCACCATAGTAGAACACAGAAGAAGCTTCTAAGTTGAAGTAATAGCCAGTAAGAAGTAGTACAATTCAAGTTTCTATTATCGATTATTCACTTTTTAGCCGGCTTTGGTGGCTTGGATAAGACCTAGGACCTTAAGATTTTGCATGAAAGGAGGACTAGCAGCCGCGTTGCACGGGAGAATGTGAAAAGTGTTCATATGGAGTAAAAACCTGAGAAATCCGTCCGTTATCGTCATTTGTTATCGAATCGACTTAAAGCGAGATCGTCACATTGGCCGCTTTTCTCTCTGAGACGGTTACATTTATCGTCTGAAAAGCTATGTCGCGTGCTGCGGTATGCGGGAACACTAAAAGCACCATAGTAGAACACAGAAGAAGTTTCTAAGTTGAAGTAATAGCCAGTAAGAAGTAGTACAATTCAAGTTTTAATTATCGATTATTCACTTTTTAGCCGGCTTTGGTGGCTTGGATAAGACCTAGGACCTTAAGATTTTGCATGAAAGGAAGACTAGCAGCCGCGTTGCACGGGAGAATGTGAAAAGTGTTCATATTAAGTAAAAACCTGATAAATCCGTCCGTTATCGTCATTTGTTATCGAATCGACTTAAAGCCAGATCGTCACATTGGCCGCTTTTCTCTCTGAGACGGTTACATTTATCGCCTGCAAAGCTATGTCGCGTGCTGCGGTATGCGGAGACACTAAAAGCACCATATTAGAACACAGAAGAAGCTTCTAAATTGAAGTAATAGCCAGTAAGAAGTAGTACTATTTATGTTTTAGTTGTCGACTAATCACTTTTATGCCGGCTTTGGTCGCTTGGACATGACTTAGGACCTTAAGATTTTGCATGAAAGGAAGACTAGCAGTCGCGTTGCACGGGAGAATGTGAAAAGTGTTCATATGTAGTAAAAACCTGAGAAATCCGTCCGTTTTCGTCATTTGTTATCGAATCGATTTAAAGCCAGATCGTCACATTGGCCGCTCTTCTCTCTGAAACGGTTACATTTATCGTCTGCAAAGCTATGTCGCGTGCTGCGGTATGCGGGAACACTAAAAGCACCATAGTAGAACACAGAAGAAGCTTCTAAGTTGAAGTAATAGCCAGTAAGAAGTAGTACTATTTATGTTTTAGTTGTCGACAAATCACTTTTATGCCGGCTTTGGGCGCTTGGACACGACTTAGGACCTTAAGATTTTGCATGAAAGGAAGACTAGCAGCCGCGTTGCACGGGAGAATGTGAAAAGTGTTCATATGTAGTAAAAACCTGAGAAATCCGTCCGTTTTCGTCATTTGTTATCGAATCGATTTAAAGCCAGATCGTCACATTGGCCGCTCTTCTCTCTGAAACGGTTACATTTATCGTCTCCAAAGCTATGTCGCGTGCTGCGGTATGCGGGCCCACTAAAAGCACCATAGTAGAACACAGAAGAAGCTTCTAAGTTGAAGTAATAGCCAGTAAGAAGTAGTACAATTCAAGTTTATATTATCGATTATTCACTTTTTAGCCGGCTTTGGTGGCTTGGATAAAACCTAGGACCTTAAGATTTTGCATGAAAGGAGGACTAGCAGCCGCGTTGCACGGGAGAATGTGAAAAGTGTTCATATGGTGTAAAAACCTGAGAAATCCGTCCGTTATCGTCATTTGTTATCGAATCGACTTAAAGCGAGATCGTCACATTGGCCGCTTTTCTCTCTGAGACGGTTACATTTATCGTCTGCAAAGCTATGTCGCGTGCTGCGGTATGCGGAAACACTAGAAGCACAATAGTAGAATACAGAAGAAGCTTCTAAGTTGAAGTAATAGCCAGTAAGAAGTAGTACAATTCAAGTTTTAGTTATCGATTATTAACTTTTTAGCCGTCTTTGGTGGTTTGAACATGACCTAGGACCTTAAGATTCTGCATGAAAGGAGGACTAGCAGCCGCGTTGCATGGGAGAATGTGAAAAGTGTTCATATGTAGTAAAAACCTGAGAAATCCGTCCGTTTTAGTCATTTGTTATCGAAACGACTTAAAGCCAGATCGTCACATTGGCCGCTTTTCTCTCTGAGACGGTTACATTTATCGTCAGCAAAGCTATGTCGCGTGCTGCGGTCTGCGGAGACACTAAAATCACCATATTAGAACACAGAAGAAGCTTCTAAATTGAAGTAATAGCCAGTAAGAAGTAGTACTATTTAAGTTTTAGTTGTCGACTAATCACTTTTTCTCCGGCTTTGGTGGCTTGGACATGACTTAGGACCTTAAGATTTTGCATGAAAGGAAGACTAGCAGCCGCGTTGCACGGGAGAATGTGAAAAGTGTTCATATGTAGTAAAAACCTGAGAAATCCGTCCGTTTTCGTCATTTGTTATCGAATCGATTTAAAGCCAGATCGTCACATTGGCCGCTCTTCTCTCTGAAACGGTTACATTTATCGCCTGCAAAGCTATGTCGCGTGCTGCGGTATGCGGGCACACTAAAAGCACCATAGTAGAACACAGAAGAAGCTTCTAAGTTGAAATAATAGCCAGTAAGAAGTAGTACAATTCAAGTTTATATTATCGATTATTCACTTTTTAGCCGGCTTTAGTGGCTTGGATAAGACCTAGGACCTTAAGATTTTGCATGAAAGGAGGACTAGCAGCCGCGTTGCACGGGAGAATGTGAAAAGTGTTCATATGTAGTAAAAACCTGAGAAATCCGTCCGTTATCGTCATTTGTTATTGAATCGACTTAAAGCCAGATCGTCACATTGGCCGCTTTTCTCTCTGAGACGGTTACATTTATTGTCTGCAAAGCTATGTCGCGTGCTGCGGTATGCGGAAACACTAAAAGCACAATAGTAGAATACAGAAGAAGCTTCTAAGTTGAAGTAATAGCCAGTAAGAAGTAGTACAATTCAAGTTTTAGTTATCGATTATTAACTTTTTAGCCGTCTTTGGTGGTTTGAACATGACCTAGGACCTTAAGATTCTGCATGAATTGAGGATTAGCAGCCGCTATGCATGGGAGAATGTGAAAAGTGTTCATATGTAGTAAAAACCTGAGAAATACGTCCGTTTTCGTCATTTGTTATCGAAACGACTTAAAGCCAGATCGTCACATTGGCCGCTTTTCTCTCTGAAACGGTTGTACTTATCGTCTGCAAAGCTATGTCGCGTGCTGCGGTGTGCGGGGACACTAAAAGCACCATAGTAGAACACAGATGAATCTTCTTAGTTGATGCAATAGCCAGTAAGAAGTAGTACTATTCAAGTATTGGGTATCGATTATTGACTTTTTAGCTGGCTTTGGTGCCTTGGACATGACCTAGGACCTTAAGATTCTGCATGAAAAGAGGACTAACAGCCGCGTTGCACGGGAGAATGTAAAAGGGTTCATATGAAGTAAAAACCTGAGAAATCCGTCCGTTATCGTCATTTGTTATCGAATCGACTTAAAGCGAGATCGTCACATTGGTCGCTTTTCTCTCTGAGACAGTTACATTTATCGCCTGCAAAGCTATGTCGCGTGCTGCGGTATGCGGAGACACTAAAAGCACCATATTAGAACACAGAAGAAGCTTCTAAATTGAAGTAATAGCCAGTAAGAAGTAGTACTATTTATGTTTTAGTTGTCGACTAATCACTTTTATGCCGGCTTTGGTCGCTTGGACATGACTTAGGACCTTAAGATTTTGCATGAAAGGAGGACTAGCAGCCGCGTTGCACGGGAGAATGTGAAAAGTGTTCATATGTAGTAAAAACCTGAGAAATCCGTCCGTTTTCGTCATTTGTTATCGAATCGATTTAAAGCCAGATCGTCACATTGGCCGCTCTTCTCTCTGAAACGGTTACATTTATTGTCTGCAAAGCTATGTCGCGTGCTGCGGTATGCGGGCACACTAAAAGCACCATAGTAGAACACAGAAGAAGCTTCTAAGTTGAAGTAATAGCCAGTAAGAAGTAGTACAATTCAAGTTTATATTATCGATTATTCACTTTTTTAGCCGGCTTTGGTGGCTTGGATAAGACCTAGGACCTTAAGATTTTGCATGAAAGGAGGACTAGCAGCCGCGTTGCACGGGAGAATGTGAAAAGTGTTCATATGGAGTAAAAACCTGAGAAATCCGTCCGTTATCGTCATTTGTTATCGAATCGACTTAAAGCGAGATCGTCACATTGGCCGCTTTTCTCTCTGAGACGGTTACATTTATCGTCTGCAATGCTATGTCGCGTGCTGCGGTATGCGGAGACACAAAAAGCACCATATTAGAACACAGAAGAAACTTCTAAGTTGAAGTAATAGCCAGTAAGAAGTAGTACAATTCAAGTTTTAGTTGTCGATTATTAACTTTTTAGCCGGCTTTGGTGGCTTGGACATGACCTAGGACTTTAAGATTTTGCATGAAAGGAGGACTAGCAGCCGCGTTGCACGGGAGAATGTGAAAAGTGTTCATATGTAGTAAAAACCTGGGAAATCCGTCCGGTTTCGTATTTGTTATCGAATCCACTTAAAGCCAGATCGTCACATTGGCCGCTTTTCTCTCTGAGACGGTTACATTTATCGTCTAAAAAGCTATGTCGCGTGCTGCCGTATACGGAGACACTTAAAGCACCATAGTAGAACACAGAAGAAGCTTCTAAGTTGAAGCAATAGCCAGTAAGAAGTAGTTCAATTCAAGTTTTAATTATAGATTATTCACCTTTTAGCCGGCTTTGGTGGCTTGGATAAGACCTTGGACCTTAAGATTTTGCATGAAAGGAGGACTAGCAGCCGCGTTGCACGGGAGAATGTGAAAAGTGTTCATATGTAGTAAAAACCTGAGAAATCCGTCCGTTATCGTCATTTGTTATTGAATCGACTTAAAGCCAGATCGTCACATTGGCCGCTTTTCTCTCTGAGACGGTTACATTTATTGTCTGCAAAGCTATGTCGCGTGCTGCGGTATGCGGAAACACTAAAAGCACAATAGTAGAATACAGAAGAAGCTTCTAAGTTGAAGTAATAGCCAGTAAGAAGTAGTACAATTCAAGTTTTAGTTATCGATTATTAACTTTTTAGCCGTCTTTGGTGGTTTGAACATGACCTAGGACCTTAAGATTCTGCATGAAAGGAGGACTAGCAGCCGCGTTGCATGGGAGAATGTGAAAAGTGTTCATATGTAGTAAAAACCTGAGAAATCCGTCCGTTTTCGTCATTTGTTATCGAATCGACTTAAAGCCAGATCGTCACATTGGCCGCTTTTCTCTCTGAGACGGTTACATTTATCGCCTGCAAAGCTATGTCGCGTGCTGCGGTATGCGGAGACACTAAAAGCACCATATTAGAACACAGAAGAAGCTTCTAAATTGAAGTAATAGCCAGTAAGAAGTAGTACTATTTATGTTTTAGTTGTCGACTAATCACTTTTATGCCGGCTTTGGTCGCTTGGACATGACTTAGGACCTTAAGATTTTGCATGAAAGGAGGACTAGCAGCCGCGTTGCACGGGAGAATGTGAAAAGTGTTCATATGTAGTAAAAACCTGAGAAATCCGTCCGTTTTCGTCATTTGTTATCGAATCGATTTAAAGCCAGATCGTAACATTGGCCGCTCTTCTCTCTGAAACGGTTACATTTATCGTCTGCAAAGCTATGTCGCGTGCTGCGGTATGCGGGCACACTAAAATCACCATAGTAGAACACAGAAGAAGCTTCTAAGTTGAAGTAATAGCCAGTAAGAAGTAGTACAATTCAAGTTTATATTATCGATTATTCACTTTTTTAGCCGGCTTTGGTGGCTTGGATAAGACCTAGGACCTTAAGATTTTGCATGAAAGGAGGACTAGCAGCCGCGTTGCACGGGAGAATGTGAAAAGTGTTCATATGGTGTAAAAACCTGAGAAATCCGTCCGTTATCGTCATTTGTTATCGAATCGACTTAAAGCGAGATCGTCACATTGGCCGCTTTTCTCTCTGAGACGGTTACATTTATCGTCTGCAATGCTATGTCGCGTGCTGCGGTATGCGGAGACACAAAAAGCACCATATTAGAACACAGAAGAAACTTCTAAGTTGAAGTAATAGCCAGTAAGAAGTAGTACAATTCAAGTTTTAGTTGTCGATTATTCACTTTTTAGCCGGCTTTGGTGGCTTGGACATGACCTAGGACCTTAGGATTTTGCATGAAAGGAGGAATAGCAGCCGCGTTGCACGGGAGAATGTGAAAAGTGTTCATATGTAGTAAAAACCTGGGAAATCCGTCCGGTTTCGTATTTGTTATCGAATCCACTTAAAGCCAGATCGTTACATTGGCCGCTTTTCTCTCTGAGACGGTTACATTTATCGTCTGCAAAGCTATGTCGCGTGCTGCCGTATACGGAGACACTAAAAGCACCATAGTAGAACACAGAAGAAGCTTCTAAGTTGAAGCAATAGCCAGTAAGAAGTAGTTCAATTCAAGTTTTAATTATAGATTATTCACTTTTTAGCCGGCTTTGGTGGCTTGGATAAGACCTAGGACCTTAAGATTTTGCATGAAAGGTGGACTAGCAGCCGCGTTGCACGGGAGTATGTGAAAAGTGTTCATATGGAGTAAAAACCTGAGAAATCCGTCCGTTATCTTCATTTGTTATTGAATCGACTTAAAGCCAGATCGTCACATTGGCCGTTTTTCTCTCTGAGACGGTTACATTTATTGTCTGCAAAGCTATGTCGCGTGCTGCGGTATGCGGAAACACTAGAAGCACAATAGTAGAATACAGAAGAAGCTTCTAAGTTGAAGTAATAGCCAGTAAGAAGTAGTACAATTCAAGTTTTAGTTATCGATTATTAACTTTTTAGCCGTCTTGGGTGGTTTGAACATGACCTAGGACCTTAAGATTCTGCATGAAAGGAGGACTAGCAGCCGCGTTGCATGGGAGAATGTGAAAAGTGTTCATATGTAGTAAAAACCTGAGAAATCCGTCCGTTTTCGTCATTTGTTATCGAAACGACTTAAAGCCAGATCGTCACATTGGCCGCTTTTCTCTCTGAGACGGTTACATTTATCGTCAGCAAAGCTATGTCGCGTGCTGCGGTCTGCGGAGACACTAAAAGCACCGTATTAGAACACAGAAGAAGCTTCTAAATTGAAGTAATAGCCAGTAAGAAGTAGTACTATTTAAGTTTTAGTTGTCGATTAACCACTTTTTAGCCGGCTTTGGTGGATTCGACATGACTTAGGACCTTAAGAGTTTGCATGAAAGGAAGACTAGCAGCCGCGTTGCACGGGAGAATGTGAAAAGAGTTCATATGTAGTAAAAACCTGAGAAATCCTTCCGTTTTCGTCATTTGTTATCGAATCGACTTAAAGCCAGATCGTCACATTGGCCGCTTTTCTCTCTGAGACGATTACATTTATCGTCTGCAAAGCTATGGCGCGTGCTGCGGTATGCGGAGACACTAAAAGCACCATATTAGAACACAGAAGAAACTTCTAAGTTGAAGTAATAGCCAGTAAGAAGTAGTACAATTCAAGTTTTAGTTATCGATTATAGACCTTTTAGCCGGCTTTGGTGGCTTGGACATGACCTAGGACCTTAAGATTTTGCATGAAAGGAGGACTAGCAGCCGCGTTGCATGGGAGAATGTGAAAAGTGTTCATATGTAGTAAAAACCTGAGAAATCAGTCCGTCTTCGTCATTTGTTATCGAATCGACTTAAAGCCAGATCGTCACATTGGCCGCTTTTTTCTCTGAGACGGTTACATTTATCGTCTGCAAAGCTATATCGCGTGCTGCCGTATGTGGGGACACTAAAAGCACCATAGTAGAACACAGAAGGAGCTTATAAGTTGAAGTAATAGCCAGTAAGACGTAGTACAATTCAAGTTTTAGTTGTCGATTATTCACTTTTTAGCCGGCTTTGGTGGCTTGGACATGACCTAGGACCTTAAGATTTTGCATGAAAGGAGGACCAGCAGCCGCGTTGCACGGGAGAATGTGAAAAGTGTTCATATGTAGTAAAAACCTGAGAAATCTGTCCATTTTCGTCATTTGTTATTGAATCGACTTAAAGCCACATCTTCACAATGGCCGCTTTTCTCTCTGAGACGGTTACATTTATCGTCTGCAAAGCTATGTCGCGTGCTGCGGTATGTGGAGACACTAAAAGCACCATAGTAGAACACAGAAGAAGCTTCTAAGTTGAAGTAATAGCCAGTAAGAAGTAGTACAATTCAAGGTTTAGTTGTCGATTATTCACTTTTTAGCCGGCTTTGGTGGCTTGGACGTGACCTAGGACCTTAAGATTTTGCATGAAAGGAGGACTAGCAGCCGCGTTGCACGCGAGAATGTGAAAAGTGTTCATATGTAGTGAAAACCTGAGAAACCCGTCCGTTTTCGTCATTTGTTATCGAATCGACTTAAAGCCAGATCGTTATATTGGCCGCTTTTCTCTCTGAGACGGTTACATTTATCGTCTGCAAAGCTATGTCGCGTGCTGCGGTATGCGGAACACTAAAAGCACCATAGTAGAACACAGAAGAAGCTTCTAAGTTGAAGTAATAGCCAGTAAGAAGTAGTACAATTCAAGTTTTAGTTATTGATTATTCACTTTTAGCCGGATTTGGTGGCTTGGACATGAGGTGGAACCTTAAGATTTTGCATGATAGGAGGACTAGCAGCCGCGTTGCACGGGAGAATGTGAAAAGTGTTCATATGTAGTAAAAACCTGAGAAACCCGTCCGTTTTCGTCATTTGTTATCGAATCGATTTAAAGCCAGATCGTCACATTGGCCGCTCTTCTCTCTGAAACGGTTACATTTATCGTCTGCAAAGCTATGTCGCGTGCTGCGGTATGCGGGAACACTAAAAGCACCATAGTGGAACACAGAAGAAGCTTCTAAGTTGAAGTAATAGCCGGTAAGAAGTAGTACAATTCAAGTTTTAATTATCGATTATTCACTTTTTTGCCGGCTTTGGTGGCTTGAATAAGACCTAGGACCTTAAGATTTTGCATGAAAGGAGGACTAGCAGCCGCGTTGCGCGGGAGAATGTGAAAAGTGTTCATATGGAGTAAAAACCTGGGAAATCCGTACGTTATCGTCATTTGTTATCGAATCGACTTAAAGCCAGATCGTCACATTGGCCGCTTTTCTCTCTGAGACGGTTACATTTATCGTCTGCAAAGCTATGTCGCGTGCTGCGGTATGCGGGAACACTAAAAGCACCATAGTAGAACACAGAAGAAGCTTCTAAGTTGAAGTAATAGCCAGTAAGAAGTAGTACAATTCAAGTTTTGTTATCGATTATTCACCTTTTAGCCGGCTTTGGTGGCTTGGACATGACCAAGGACCTTACGATTTTGCATGAAAGGAAGACTAGCAGCCGCGTTGCATGGGAGAATGTGAAAAGTGTTCATATGTAGTAAATACCTGAGAAATCTGTCCATTGTCGTCATTTGTTATCGAATCGACTTAAAGCCAGATCGTTATATTGGCCGCTTTTCTCTCTGAGACGGTTACATTTATCGTCTGCAAAGCTATGTCACGTGCTGCGGTATGCGGAACACTAAAAGCACCATAGTAGAACACAGAAGAAGATTCTAAGTTGAAGTAATAGACAGTAAGAAGTAGTACAATTCAAGTTTTAGTTATTGATTATTCACTTTTTAGCCGAATTTGGTGGCTTGGTCATGAGGTGGAACCTTAAGATTTTGCATGATAGGAGGACTAGCAGCCGCGTTGCACGGGAGAATGTGAAAAGTGTTCATATGTAGTAAAAACCTGAGAAACCCGGCCGTTTTCGTCATTTGTTATCGAATCGATTTAAAACCAGATCGTCACATTGGCCGCTCTTCTCTCTGAAACGGTTACATTTATCGTCTGCAAAGCTATGTCGCGTGCTGCGGTATGCGGGAACACTAAAAGCACCATAGTAGAACACAGAAGAAGCTTCTAAGTTGAAGTAATAGCCAGTAAGAAGTAGTACAATTCAAGTTTTAATTATCGATTATTCACTTTTTAGCCGGCTTTGGTGGCTTGGATAAGACCTAGGACCTTTAGATTTTGCATGAAAGGAGGATTAGCAGCCGCGTTGCATGGGAGAATGTGAAAAGTGTTCATATGTAGTAAAAACCTGAGAAATCTGTCCATTTTCGTCATTTGTTATCGAATCGACTTAAAACCAGATCGTCACATTGGCCGCTTTTCTCTCTGAGACGGTTACATTTATCGTCTGCAAAGCTATGTCGCGTGCTGCGGTATGTGGCGACACTAAAAGCACCATAGTAGAACACAGAAGGAGCTTCTAAGTTGAAGTAAAGGCAGTAAGAAGTAGTACAATTCAAGTTTTAGTTGTCGATTATTCACTTTTTAGCCGGCTTTGGTGGCTTGGACATGACCTAGGACCTTACGATTTTGCATGAAAGGAGGACCAGCAGCCGCGTTGCACGGGAGAATGTGAAAAGTGTTCATATGTAGTAAAAACCTGAGAAATCTGTCCATTTTCGTCATTTGTTATTGATTCGACTTAAAGGCAGATCGTCACATTGGCCGCTTTTCTCTCTGAGACGGTTACATTTATCGTCTGCAAAGCTATGGCACTTGCTGCGGTATGTGGAGACACTAAAAGCACCGTAGTAGAACACAGAAGAAGGTTCTAAGTTGAAGTAATAGCCAGTAAGAAGTAGTACAATTCAAGTTTTAGTTGTCGATTATTCACTTTTTAGCCGGCTTTGGTGGCTTGGACATGACCTAGGACCTTAAGATTTTGCATGAAAGGAGGACTAGCAGCCGCGTTGCACGGGAGAATGTGAAAAGTGTTCATATGTAGTGAAAACCTGAGAAATCCGTCTGTTTTCGTCATTTGTTATCGAATCGACTTAAAGCCAGATCGTTATATTGGCCGCTTTTCTCTCTGAGATGGTTACATTTATCGTCTGCAAAGCTATGTCGCGTGCTGCGGTATGCGGAACACTAAAAGCACCATAGTAGAACGCAGAAGAAGATTCTAAGTTGAAGTAATAGCCAGTAAGAAGTAGTACAATTCAAGTTTTAATTATTGATTATTCACTTTATAGCCGGATTTGGTGGCTTGGACATGAGGTGGAACCTCAAGATTTTGAAGAAAGGAGGACTAGCAGCCGCGTTGCACGGGAGAATGTGAAAAGTGTTCATATGGAGTGAAAACCTGAGAAATCCGTCCGTTTTCGTCATTTGTTATCGAATCGATTAAAGCCAGATCTTCACATTGGCCTCTCTTCACTCTGAAACGGTTACATTTATCGTCTGCAGAGCTATGTCGCGTGCTGCCGTATGCGTAGACACTAAAAGCACCATAGTAGAACACAGAAGAAGCTTCTAAATTGAAGTAATAGCCAGTAAGAAGTAGTACAATTCAATTTTTAATTATCGATTATTCACCTTTTAGCCGGCTTTGGTGGCTTGGACATGACCTAGGACCTTAAGATTTTTCATGAAAGGAGGACTAGCAGCCGCGTTGCACGGGAGAATGTGAAAAGTGTTCATATGTAGTAAAAACCTGAGAAATCTGTCCATTTTCGTCATTTGTTATCGAATCGACTTAAAGCCAGATCGTCACATTGGCCGCTTTTCTCTCTGAGACGATTACATTTATCGTCTGCAAAGCTATGTCGCGTGCTGCGGTATGTGGGGACACTAAAAGCACCATAGTAGAACACAGAATCAGCTTCTAAGTTGAAGTAATAGCCAGTAAGAAGTAGTATAATTCAAGTTTTAGTTGTCGATTGTTCACTTTTTAGCCGGCTTTGGTGGCTTGGACATGACCTAGGACCTTAAGATTTTGCATGAAAGGAGGACTAGCAGCCGCGTTGCACGGGAGTCTGTGAAAAGTGTTCATATGTAGTGAAAAACTGGGAAATCCGTCCGTTTTCGTTTTTTGTTATCGAATCGACTTAAAGCCAGATCGTTATATTGGCCGCTCTTCTCTCTGAAACGGTTACATTTATCGTCTGCAAAGCTAAGTCGCGTGCTGCGGTATGCGGAATACTAAAAGCACCATAGTAGAACACAGAAGAAGATTCTAAGTTGAAGTAATAGCCAGTAAGAAGTAGTACAATTCAAGTTTTAGTTAATGATTATTCACTTTTTAGCCGGATTTGGTGGCTTGGACATGAGGTGGAACCTTAAGATCTTGCATTATAGGAGGACTAGTAGCCGCGTTGCACGGGAGAATGTGAAAAGTGTTCGTATGTAGTAAAAAACTGAGAAACCCGGCCGTTTTCGTCATTTGTTATCGAATCGATTTAAAGCCAGATTGTCACATTGGCCGCTCTTCTCTCTGAAACGGTTACATTTATCGTCTGCGAAGCTATGTCGCGTGCTGCGGTATGTGGAGACACTAAAAGCACCATAGTAGAACACAGAAGAAGCTTCTAAGTTGAAGTAATAGGCAGTAAGAAGTAGTACAATTCAAGTTTTAGTTATCGATTATTCACTTTTTAGCCGGCTTTGGTGGCTTGGACATGACCAAGGATCTTACGATTTTGCATGAAAGGAGGACTAGCAGCCGCGTTGCATGGGAGAATGTGAAAAGTGTTCATATGTAGTAAAAACCTGAGAAATCTGTCCATTTTCGTCATTTGTTATCGAATAGACTTGAAGCCAGATCGTCACATTGGCCGCTTTTCTCTCTGAGACGGTTACATTTATCGTCTGCAAAGCTATGTCGCGTGCTGCGGTATGTGGAGACACTAAAAGCACCATAGTAGAACACAGAAGAAGCTTCTAAGTTGAAGTAATAGCCAGTAAGAAGTAGTACAATTCAAGTTTTAGTTGTCGATTATTCACTTTTTAGCCGGCGTTGGTGGCTTGGACATGACCTAGGACCTTAAGATTTTGCATGAAAGGAGGACTAGCAGCCGCGTTGCACGGGAGAATGTGAAAAGTGTTCATATGTAGTGAAAACCTGAGAAATCCGTCCGTTTTCGTCATTTGTTATCGAATCGACTTAAAGCCAGATCGTTATATTGGCCACTTTTCTCTCTGAGACGGTTACATTTATCGTCTGCAAAGCTATGTCGCGTGCTGCGGTATGCGGAACACTAAAAGCACCATAGTAGAACACAGAAGAAGATTCTAAGTTGAAGTAATAGCCAGTAAGAAGTAGTACAATTCAAGTTTTAGTTATTGATTATTCACTTTTTAGCCGGATTTGGTGGCTTGGACATGAGGTGGAACCTTAAGATTTTGCATTATAGGAGGACTAGCAGCCGCGTTGCACGCGAGAATGTGAAAAGTGTTCAAATGGAGTAAAAACCTGAGAAATCCGTCCGTTTTCGTCATTTGTTATCGAATCGATTTAAAGCCAGATCGTCACATTGGCCTCTCGTCTCTCTGAAACGATTTCATTAATCGTCTGCAAAGCTATGTCGCGTGCTGCCGTATGCGTAGACACTAAAAGCACCATAGTAGAACACAGAAGAAGCTTCTAAGTTGAAGTAATAGCCAGTAAGAAATAGTACAATTCAATTTTTAATTATCGATTATTCACTTTTTAGCCGGCTTTGGTGGCTTGGATATGACCTAGGACGTTAAGATTTTGCATGAAAGGAGGAGTAGCAGCCGCGTTGCACGGGAGAATGTGAAAAGTGATCATATGGAGTAAAAACCTGAGAAATCCGTCCGTTATCGTCATTTGTTATCGAATCGATTTTAAGCCAGATCGTCACATTGGCCGCTTTACTCTCTGAGACGGTTACATTCATCGTCTGCAAAGATATGTCGCGTGCTGGGGTATGCGGAAACACTAAAAGCACCATAGTAGAACACAGAAGAAGCTTCTAAGTTGAAGTAATAGCCAGTAAGAAGTAGTACAATTCAAGTTTTAGTTGTCGATTATTCACTTTTTAGCCGGCTTTGGTGGCTTGGACATGACCTAGGACATTAGATTTTGATGAAAGGAGGACTAGCAGCCGCGTTGCATGGGAGAATGTGAAAAGTGTTCATATGTAGTAAAAACCTGAGAAATCTGTCCATTTTCGTCATTTGTTATCGAATCGACTTAAAGCCAGATCGTCACATTGGGCGCTTTTCTCTCTGAAACGGTTACATTTATCGTCTGCAAAGCTATGTCGCGTGCTGCGGTATGTGGAGACACTAAAAGCACCATAGTAGAACACAGAAGGAGCTTCTAAGTTGAAGTAATAGCCAGTAAGAAGTAGTACAATTCAAGTTTTAGTTGCCGATTATTCACTTTTTAGCCGGCTTTGGTGGCTTGGACATGACCTAGGACCTTAAGATTTAGCATGAAAGGAGGACTAGCAGCCGCGTTACACGGGAGATTGTGAAAAGTGTTCATATGTAATAAAAACCCGAGAAATCAGTCCGTTTTCGTCATTTGTTATCGAATCGACTCAAAGCCAGATCGTCACGTTGGCCGCTCTTCTCTCTGAAACGGTTACATTTATCGTCTGCAAAGCTATGTCGCTTGCTGCGGTATGCGGGAACACTAAAAGCACCATAGTAGAACACAGAAGAAGCTTCTAAGTCGAAGTAATAGCCAGTAAGAAGTAGTACAATTCAAGTTTTAGTTGTCGATTATTCACTTTTTAGCCGGCTTTGGTGGCTTGGACATGACCTAGGACCTTAAGATTTTGCATGAAAGAAGGACTAGCAGCCGCGTTGCATGGGAGAATGTGAAAAGTGTTCATATGTAGTAACAACCTGAGAAATCCGTAGGTTTTCGTCATTTGTTATCGAATCGACTTAAAGCCAGATCGTCACATTGGCCGCTCTTCTCTCTGAAACGGTTACATTTATCGTCTGCAAAGCTATGTCGCGTGCTGCGGTATGCGGAGACACTAAAAGCACCATAGTAGAACACAGAAGAAGCTTCTAAGTTGAAGTAATAGCCAGTAAGAAGTAGTACAATTCAAGTTTATATTATCGATTATTCACTTTTTTAGCCGGCTTTGGTGGCTTGGATAAGACCTAGGACCTTAAGATTTTGCATGAAAGGAGGACTAGCAGCCGCGTTGCACGGGAGAATGTGAAAAGTGTTCATATGGTGTAAAAACCTGAGAAATCCGTCCGTTATCGTCATTTGTTATCGAATCGACTTAAAGCGAGATCGTCACATTGGCCGCTTTTCTCTCTGAGACGGTTACATTTATCGTCTGCAATGCTATGTCGCGTGCTGCGGTATGCGGAGACACAAAAAGCACCATATTAGAACACAGAAGAAACTTCTAAGTTGAAGTAATAGCCAGTAAGAAGTAGTACAATTCAAGTTTTAGTTGTCGATTATTCACTTTTTAGCCGGCTTTGGTGGCTTGGACATGACCTAGGACCTTAGGATTTTGCATGAAAGGAGGACTAGCAGCCGCGTTGCACGGGAGAATGTGAAAAGTGTTCATATGTAGTAAAAACCTGGGAAATCCGTCCGGTTTCGTATTTGTTATCGAATCCACTTAAAGGCAGATCGTCACATTGGCCGCTTTTCTCTCTGAGACGGTTACATTTATCGTCTGCAAAGCTATGTCGCGTGCTGCCGTATACGGAGACACTAAAAGCACCATAGTAGAACACAGAAGAAGCTTCTAAGTTGAAGCAATAGCCAGTAAGAAGTAGTTCAATTCAAGTTTTAATTATAGATTATTCACTTTTTAGCCGGCTTTGGTGGCTTGGATAAGACCTAGGACCTTAAGATTTTGCATGAAAGGTGGACTAGCAGCCGCGTTGCACGGGAGTATGTGAAAAGTGTTCATATGGAGTAAAAACGTGAGAAATCCGTCCGTTATCTTCATTTGTTATTGAATCGACTTAAAGCCAGATCGTCACATTGGCCGTTTTTCTCTCTGAGACGGTTACATTTATTGTCTGCAAAGCTATGTCGCGTGCTGCGGTATGCGGAAACACTAGAAGCACAATAGTAGAATACAGAAGAAGCTTCTAAGTTGAAGTAATAGCCAGTAAGAAGTAGTACAATTCAAGTTTTAGTTATCGATTATTAACTTTTTAGCCGTCTTGGGTGGTTTGAACATGACCTAGGACCTTAAGATTCTGCATGAAAGGAGGACTAGCAGCCGCGTTGCATGGGAGAATGTGAAAAGTGTTCATATGTAGTAAAAACCTGAGAAATCCGTCCGTTTTCGTCATTTGTTATCGAAACGACTTAAAGCCAGATCGTCACATTGGCCGCTTTTCTCTCTGAGACGGTTACATTTATCGTCAGCAAAGCTATGTCGCGTGCTGCGGTCTGCGGAGACACTAAAAGCACCGTATTAGAACACAGAAGAAGCTTCTAAATTGAAGTAATAGCCAGTAAGAAGTAGTACTATTTAAGTTTTAGTTGTCGATTAACCACTTTTTAGCCGGCTTTGGTGGATTCGACATGACTTAGGTCCTTAAGAGTTTGCATGAAAGGAAGACTAGCAGCCGCGTTGCACGGGAGAATGTGAAAAGAGTTCATATGTAGTAAAAACCTGAGAAATCCTTCCGTTTTCGTCATTTGTTATCGAATCGATTTAAAGCCAGATCGTCAAATTGGCCGCTCTTCTCTCTGAAACGGTTACATTTATCGTCTGCAAAGCTATGTCGCGTGCTGCGGTATGCGGAAACACTAAAAGCACCATAGTAGAACACAGAAGAAGCTTCTAAGTTAAAGTAATAGCCAGTAAGAAGTAGTACAATTCAAGTTTTAATTATCAATTATTCACTTTTTAGCCGGCTTTGGTGGCTTGGATAAGACCTAGGACCTTAAGATTTTGCATGAAGGGAGGACTAGCAGCCGCGTTGCACGGGAGAATGTGAAAAGTGTTCATATGGAGTAAAAACCTGAGAAATCCGTCCGTTATCGTCATTTGTTATCGAATCGACTTAAAGCCAGATCGTCACATTGGCCGCTTTTCTCTCTGAGACGATTACATTTATCGTCTGCAAAGCTATGGCGCGTGCTGCGGTATGCGGAGACACTAAAAGCACCATATTAGAACACAGAAGAAACTTCTAAGTTGAAGTAATAGCCAGTAAGAAGTAGTACAATTCAAGTTTTAGTTATCGATTATAGACCTTTTAGCCGGCTTTGGTGGCTTGGACATGACCTAGGACCTTAAGATTTTGCATGAAAGGAGGACTAGCAGCCGCGTTGCATGGGAGAATGTGAAAAGTGTTCATATGTAGTAAAAACCTGAGAAATCAGTCCGTCTTCGTCATTTGTTATCGAATCGACTTAAAGCCAGATCGTCACATTGGCCGCTTTTTTCTCTGAGACGGTTACATTTATCGTCTGCAAAGCTATGTCGCGTGCTGCCGTATGTGGGGACACTAAAAGCACCATAGTAGAACACAGAAGGAGCTTATAAAATGAAGTAATAGCCAGTAAGACGTAGTACAATTCAAGTTTTAGTTGTCGATTATTCACTTTTTAGCCGGCTTTGGTGGCTTGGACGTGACCTAGGACCTTAAGATTTTGCATGAAAGGAGGACCAGCAGCCGCGTTGCACGGGAGAATGTGAAAAGTGTTCATATGTAGTAAAAACCTGAGAAATCTGTCCATTTTCGTCATTTGTTATTGAATCGACTTAAAGCCACATCTTCACAATGGCCGCTTTTCTCTCTGAGACGGTTACATTTATCGTCTGCAAAGCTATGTCGCGTGCTGCGGTATGTGGAGACACTAAAAGCACCATAGTAGAACACAGAAGAAGCTTCTAAGTTGAAGTAATAGCCAGTAAGAAGTAGTACAATTCAAGGTTTAGTTATCGATTATTCACTTTTTAGCCGGCTTTGGTGGCTTGGACGTGACCTAGGACCTTAAGATTTTGCATGAAAGGAGGACTAGCAGCCGCGTTGCACGCGAGAATGTGAAAAGTGTTCATATGTAGTGAAAACCTGAGAAACCCGTCCGTTTTCGTCATTTGTTATCGAATCGACTTAAAGCCAGATCGTTATATTGGCCGCTTTTCTCTCTGAGACGGTTACATTTATCGTCTGCAAAGCTATGTCGCGTGCTGCGGTATGCGGAACACTAAAAGCACCATAGTAGAACACAGAAGAAGCTTCTAAGTTGAAGTAATAGCCAGTAAGAAGTAGTACAATTCAAGTTTTAGTTATTGATTATTCACTTTTTAGCCGGATTTGGTGGCTTGGACATGAGGTGGAACCTTAAGATTTTGCATGATAGGAGGACTAGCAGCCGCGTTGCACGGGAGAATGTGAAAAGTGTTCATATGTAGTAAAAACCTGAGAAACCCGTCCGTTTTCGTCATTTGTTATCGAATCGATTTAAAGCCAGATCGTCACATTGGCCGCTCTTCTCTCTGAAACGGTTACATTTATCGTCTGCAAAGCTATGTCGCGTGCTGCGGTATGCGGGAACACTAAAAGCACCATAGTGGAACACAGAAGAAGCTTCTAAGTTGAAGTAATAGCCGGTAAGAAGTAGTACAATTCAAGTTTTAATTATCGATTATTCACTTTTTTGCCGGCTTTGGTGGCTTGAATAAGACCTAGGACCTTAAGATTTTGCATGAAAGGAGGACTAGCAGCCGCGTTGCGCGGGAGAATGTGAAAAGTGTTCATATGGAGTAAAAACCTGAGAAATCCGTACGTTATCGTCATTTGTTATCGAATCGACTTAAAGCCAGATCGTCACATTGGCCGCTTTTCTCTCTGAGACGGTTACATTTATCGTCTGCAAAGCTATGTCGCGTGCTGCGGTATGCGGGAACACTAAAAGCACCATAGTAGAACACAGAAGAAGCTTCTAAGTTGAAGTAATAGCCAGTAAGAAGTAGTACAATTCAAGTTTTGTTATCGATTATTCACCTTTTAGCCGGCTTTGGTGGCTTGGACATGACCAAGGACCTTACGATTTTGCATGAAAGGAAGACTAGCAGCCGCGTTGCATGGGAGAATGTGAAAAGTGTTCATATGTAGTAAATACCTGAGAAATCTGTCCATTGTCGTCATTTGTTATCGAATCGACTTAAAGCCAGATCGTTATATTGGCCGCTTTTCTCTCTGAGACGGTTACATTTATCGTCTGCAAAGCTATGTCACGTGCTGCGGTATGCGGAACACTAAAAGCACCATAGTAGAACACAGAAGAAGATTCTAAGTTGAAGTAATAGACAGTAAGAAGTAGTACAATTCAAGTTTTAGTTATTGATTATTCACTTTTTAGCCGAATTTGGTGGCTTGGTCATGAGGTGGAACCTTAAGATTTTGCATGATAGGAGGACTAGCAGCCGCGTTGCACGGGAGAATGTGAAAAGTGTTCATATGTAGTAAAAACCTGAGAAACCCGGCCGTTTTCGTCATTTGTTATCGAATCGATTTAAAACCAGATCGTCACATTGGCCGCTCTTCTCTCTGAAACGGTTACATTTATCGTCTGCAAAGCTATGTCGCGTGCTGCGGTATGCGGGAACACTAAAAGCACCATAGTAGAACACAGAAGAAGCTTCTAAGTTGAAGTAATAGCCAGTAAGAAGTAGTACAATTCAAGTTTTAATTATCGATTATTCACTTTTTAGCCGGCTTTGGTGGCTTGGATAAGACCTAGGACCTTTAGATTTTGCATGAAAGGAGGATTAGCAGCCGCGTTGCATGGGAGAATGTGAAAAGTGTTCATATGTAGTAAAAACCTGAGAAATCTGTCCATTTTCGTCATTTGTTATCGAATCGACTTAAAACCAGATCGTCACATTGGCCGCTTTTCTCTCTGAGACGGTTACATTTATCGTCTGCAAAGCTATGTCGCGTGCTGCGGTATGTGGCGACACTAAAAGCACCATAGTAGAACACAGAAGGAGCTTCTAAGTTGAAGTAAAGGCAGTAAGAAGTAGTACAATTCAAGTTTTAGTTGTCGATTATTCACTTTTTAGCCGGCTTTGGTGGCTTGGACATGACCTAGGACCTTACGATTTTGCATGAAAGGAGGACCAGCAGCCGCGTTGCACGGGAGAATGTGAAAAGTGTTCATATGTAGTAAAAACCTGAGAAATCTGTCCATTTTCGTCATTTGTTATTGATTCGACTTAAAGGCAGATCGTCACATTGGCCGCTTTTCTCTCTGAGACGGTTACATTTATCGTCTGCAAAGCTATGGCACTTGCTGCGGTATGTGGAGACACTAAAAGCACCGTAGTAGAACACAGAAGAAGGTTCTAAGTTGAAGTAATAGCCAGTAAGAAGTAGTACAATTCAAGTTTTAGTTGTCGATTATTCACTTTTTAGCCGGCTTTGGTGGCTTGGACATGACCTAGGACCTTAAGATTTTGCATGAAAGGAGGACTAGCAGCCGCGTTGCACGGGAGAATGTGAAAAGTGTTCATATGTAGTGAAAACCTGAGAAATCCGTCTGTTTTCGTCATTTGTTATCGAATCGACTTAAAGCCAGATCGTTATATTGGCCGCTTTTCTCTCTGAGATGGTTACATTTATCGTCTGCAAAGCTATGTCGCGTGCTGCGGTATGCGGAACACTAAAAGCACCATAGTAGAACGCAGAAGAAGATTCTAAGTTGAAGTAATAGCCAGTAAGAAGTAGTACAATTCAAGTTTTAATTATTGATTATTCACTTTATAGCCGGATTTGGTGGCTTGGACATGAGGTGGAACCTCAAGATTTTGAAGAAAGGAGGACTAGCAGCCGCGTTGCACGGGAGAATGTGAAAAGTGTTCATATGGAGTAAAAACCTGAGAAATCCGTCCGTTTTCGTCATTTGTTATCGAATCGATTAAAGCCAGATCTTCACATTGGCCTCTCTTCACTCTGAAACGGTTACATTTATCGTCTGCAGAGCTATGTCGCGTGCTGCCGTATGCGTAGACACTAAAAGCACCATAGTAGAACACAGAAGAAGCTTCTAAATTGAAGTAATAGCCAGTAAGAAGTAGTACAATTCAATTTTTAATTATCGATTATTCACCTTTTAGCCGGCTTTGGTGGCTTGGACATGACCTAGGACCTTAAGATTTTTCATGAAAGGAGGACTAGCAGCCGCGTTGCACGGGAGAATGTGAAAAGTGTTCATATGTAGTAAAAACCTGAGAAATCTGTCCATTTTCGTCATTTGTTATCGAATCGACTTAAAGCCAGATCGTCACATTGGCCGCTTTTCTCTCTGAGACGATTACATTTATCGTCTGCAAAGCTATGTCGCGTGCTGCGGTATGTGGGGACACTAAAAGCACCATAGTAGAACACAGAATCAGCTTCTAAGTTGAAGTAATAGCCAGTAAGAAGTAGTATAATTCAAGTTTTAGTTGTCGATTGTTCACTTTTTAGCCGGCTTTGGTGGCTTGGACATGACCTAGGACCTTAAGATTTTGCATGAAAGGAGGACTAGCAGCCGCGTTGCACGGGAGTCTGTGAAAAGTGTTCATATGTAGTGAAAACCTGGGAAATCCGTCCGTTTTCGTTTTTTGTTATCGAATCGACTTAAAGCCAGATCGTTATATTGGCCGCTCTTCTCTCTGAAACGGTTACATTTATCGTCTGCAAAGCTAAGTCGCGTGCTGCGGTATGCGGAATACTAAAAGCACCATAGTAGAACACAGAAGAAGATTCTAAGTTGAAGTAATAGCCAGTAAGAAGTAGTACAATTCAAGTTTTAGTTAATGATTATTCACTTTTTAGCCGGATTTGGTGGCTTGGACATGAGGTGGAACCTTAAGATCTTGCATTATAGGAGGACTAGTAGCCGCGTTGCACGGGAGAATGTGAAAAGTGTTCGTATGTAGTAAAAAACTGAGAAACCCGGCCGTTTTCGTCATTTGTTATCGAATCGATTTAAAGCCAGATTATCACATTGGCCGCTCTTCTCTCTGAAACGGTTACATTTATCGTCTGCGAAGCTATGTCGCGTGCTGCGGTATGTGGAGACACTAAAAGCACCATAGTAGAACACAGAAGAAGCTTCTAAGTTGAAGTAATAGGCAGTAAGAAGTAGTACAATTCAAGTTTTAGTTATCGATTATTCACTTTTTAGCCGGCTTTGGTGGCTTGGACATGACCAAGAATCTTACGATTTTGCATGAAAGGAGGACTAGCAGCCGCGTTGCATGGGAGAATGTGAAAAGTGTTCATATGTAGTAAAAACCTGAGAAATCTGTCCATTTTCGTCATTTGTTATCGAATAGACTTGAAGCCAGATCGTCACATTGGCCGCTTTTCTCTCTGAGACGGTTACATTTATCGTCTGCAAAGCTATGTCGCGTGCTGCGGTATGTGGAGACACTAAAAGCACCATAGTAGAACACAGAAGAAGCTTCTAAGTTGAAGTAATAGCCAGTAAGAAGTAGTACAATTCAAGTTTTAGTTGTCGATTATTCACTTTTTAGCCGGCTTTGGTGGCTTGGACATGACCTAGGACCTTAAGATTTTGCATGAAAGGAGGACTAGCAGCCGCGTTGCACGGGAGAATGTGAAAAGTGTTCATATGTAGTGAAAACCTGAGAAATCCGTCCGTTTTCGTCATTTGTTATCGAATCGACTTAAAGCCAGATCGTTATATTGGCCACTTTTCTCTCTGAGACGGTTACATTTATCGTCTGCAAAGCTATGTCGCGTGCTGCGGTATGCGGAACACTAAAAGCACCATAGTAGAACACAGAAGAAGATTCTAAGTTGAAGTAATAGCCAGTAAGAAGTAGTACAATTCAAGTTTTAGTTATTGATTATTCACTTTTTAGCCGGATTTGGTGGCTTGGACATGAGGTGGAACCTTAAGATTTTGCATTATAGGAGGACTAGCAGCCGCGTTGCACGCGAGAATGTGAAAAGTGTTCATATGGAGTAAAAACCTGAGAAATCCGTCCGTTTTCGTCATTTGTTATCGAATCGATTTAAAGCCAGGTCGTCACATTGGCCTCTCGTCTCTCTGAAACGGTTTCATTAATCGTCTGCAAAGCTATGTCGCGTGCTGCCGTATGCGTAGACACTAAAAGCACCATAGTAGAACACAGAAGAAGCTTCTAAGTTGAAGTAATAGCCAGTAAGAAATAGTACAATTCAATTTTTAATTATCGATTATTCACTTTTTAGCCGGCTTTGGTGGCTTGGATATGACCTAGGACGTTAAGATTTTGCATGAAAGGAGGAGTAGCAGCCGCGTTGCACGGGAGAATGTGAAAAGTGATCATATGGAGTAAAAACCTGAGAAATCCGTCCGTTTTCGTCATTTGTTATCGAATCGATTTTAAGCCAGATCGTCACATTGGCCGCTTTACTCTCTGAGACGGTTACATTCATCGTCTGCAAAGATATGTCGCGTGCTGGGGTATGCGGAAACACTAAAAGCACCATAGTAGAACACAGAAGAAGCTTCTAAGTTGAAGTAATAGCCAGTAAGAAGTAGTACAATTCAAGTTTTAGTTGTCGATTATTCACTTTTTAGCCGGCTTTGGTGGCTTGGACATGACCTAGGACATTAGATTTTGATGAAAGGAGGACTAGCAGCCGCGTTGCATGGGAGAATGTGAAAAGTGTTCATATGTAGTAAAAACCTGAGAAATCTGTCCATTTTCGTCATTTGTTATCGAATCGACTTAAAGCCAGATCGTCACATTGGGCGCTTTTCTCTCTGAAACGGTTACATTTATCGTCTGCAAAGCTATGTCGCGTGCTGCGGTATGTGGAGACACTAAAAGCACCATAGTAGAACACAGAAGGAGCTTCTAAGTTGAAGTAATAGCCAGTAAGAAGTAGTACAATTCAAGTTTTAGTTGCCGATTATTCACTTTTTAGCCGGCTTTGGTGGCTTGGACATGACCTAGGACCTTAAGATTTAGCATGAAAGGAGGACTAGCAGCCGCGTTACACGGGAGATTGTGAAAAGTGTTCATATGTAATAAAAACCCGAGAAATCAGTCCGTTTTCGTCATTTGTTATCGAATCGACTCAAAGCCAGATCGTCACGTTGGCCGCTCTTCTCTCTGAAACGGTTACATTTATCGTCTGCAAAGCTATGTCGCTTGCTGCGGTATGCGGGAACACTAAAAGCACCATAGTAGAACACAGAAGAAGCTTCTAAGTCGAAGTAATAGCCAGTAAGAAGTAGTACAATTCAAGTTTTAGTTGTCGATTATTCACTTTTTAGCCGGCTTTGGTGGCTTGGACATGACCTAGGACCTTAAGATTTTGCATGAAAGAAGGACTAGCAGCCGCGTTGCATGGGAGAATGTGAAAAGTGTTCATATGTAGTAACAACCTGAGAAATCCGTAGGTTTTCGTCATTTGTTATCGAATCGACTTAAAGCCAGATCGTCACATTGGCCGCTCTTCTCTCTGAAACGGTTACATTTATCGTCTGCAAAGCTATGTCGCGTGCTGCGGTATGCGGAGACACTAAAAGCACCATAGTAGAACACAGAAGAAGCTTCTAAGTTGAAGTAATAGCCAGTAAGAAGTAGTACAATTCAAGTTTTAATTATCGATTATTCACTTTTTACCGTCTTTGGTGGCTTGGACATGACCTAGGACCTTAAGATTTTGCATGAAAGGAGGAGTAGCAGCCGCGTTGCATGGGAGAATGTGAAAAGTGTTCATATGTAGTAAATACCTGAGAAACCCGTCCGTTTTCGTCATTTGTTATCGAATCGACTTAAAGCCATATCGTCACATTGGCCGCTTTTCTCTCTGAGACGGTTACATTTATCGTCTGCAAAGCTATGTCACGTGCTGCGGTATGCGGAGACACTAAAAGCACCATATTAGAACACAGAAGAAGCTTCTAAATTGAAGTAATAGCCAGTAAGAAGTAGTACTATTTAAGTTTTAGTTGTCGATTAATCACTTTTTAGCCGGCTTTGGTGGCTTGGACATGACCTAGGACCTTAAGATTTTGCATGAAAGGGAGACTAGCAGCCGCGTTGCATGGGAGAATGTGAAAAGTGTTCATATGTAGTAAAAACCTGAGAAATCCGTCGGTTTTCGTCATTTGTCATCGAATCGTTTTAAAGCCAGATCGTCACAATGGCCGCTCTTCTCTCTGTAACGGTTACATTTGTCGTCTGCAAAGCTATGTCGCGTGCTGCGGTATGCGGAAACACTAAAACCACCATAGTAGAACACAGAAGAAGCTTCTAAGTTCCCCCCATCGGCTCAGCATTCACTTGCTGAGTACGGGCTTGGCGACCCCGTGGTCCTGAGCTGGGGACTGGTCTGCGCCGCCGGTGTCCTGTCACCGTAACCCCCGGACATGCTTCAGCGACCACCGTACGGCGCGGCGGTGAAACGTTGTGTGCTGCTTGGAATGGTAATCATGGCTTGACCGTCTGGATTGCGAGGAAGGCCAACCTCTATAAAAACCCCTCAATCTTTCGGTGTGCTCTGCGCCTAGAAGATGCATGGCTGTTGGGGTGGAACAGTCGCAAGTGGGCAACCTCTGGGGCACCTGCCGCACCCCAGTTGTATAAGGCTTACTCAGGCACGCGGGGCTCTGTCTGAGCGGACTTTTAGTTCCCTAGCTGCTCGTGGGACCACAATGGACCCTTCGACCTCTACTTTTCCGCCTACCAGTGGCTTGGGTGGGCCGCTGGTAGGAAAACACACCCAATCGAAAAAGCGGCTACGTGCTGCGAGTCCTCCAGCGCCTGGTGTTGCTAGAGATTTAACAGAATGTAGTAACGGAGCACATGCTGATAATCAGAATGTGTTTTTGATTATTAAAAGGAAGGAGGGTAGCTTTGAGAGGGTTTCTCCCTTTTACATCCACAAGGGTCTTGAGGGAATTGCAGGAACACTGAAATCTGTAAAGCGACTGCGCAATGGGACTCTGTTAGTTGAAACTTCTCGTTCCCGTCAAGTCGCTGCCCTTCGGAAAGCAAATTGTCTAGGAGAGTACGCTGTCGAGACCGAGCTCCACTCCACTTTGAACTATAGTAAGGGTGTTGTGACGTGTAGGGACTTGGTGGATATCCCCATAGACGTGCTAAAATCTGAGTGGGCTGACGAAGGAATTGTTGACGTGCAGCACATTATGAAACGAGTCAATGGGGACCTCGTCAAATCTGACTCGTTTATTCTCACATTCAGTTGCCCGAGACTCCCGGAGCATGTTAAAGCGGGGTTCTTACGTTTGTCCGTACGGCCATATTTCCCCAACCCAATGCGCTGTTTTAAATGTCAGCGCTTTGGGCATACTACGTTGGGGTGCAATGGAATAGCCACGTGTGGTAAATGTGGTCAGCCTGCCCATGATGGAGCCGATTGTTCATCGCCTGTGAAGTGCGTGAATTGCTCTGGGAGTCACCCTGTCTGGAGCCGGATCTGCCCCATCTATCTCGAAGAGCGGAAGGTACAGGAGATTAAAACATCTAAGCGCATCCCCTATGGTGAGGCCAAGAAGATCTTTAAGGCCATGCAACCTCCTGTGTTTTCCACATCTTTCGCTTCCGCTCTCAAAAAACCGGTACAACTGGCCACTGTTGCTACACAAACGGAGGTTGCTAGCGTTAGCACTAAAACCTGCGCTTGCCAGTGCACTTGTGCTGCTGCGGTTGTTTTGCAATCTGCGGCTCTCCCCACTACATCGGACAAGGCCGTGGTTGCTGACATTGAGGTACTTCCAGCCTCCCCCCATATGGCGCCTTCTGCCCAGGCGAGTCAACCTCCAACTGTTGACAAGGCTATGCATTCCAAGTTCCCCAACACAAAGCCTCAGAAGATGAAGGTTCTGCCACCTGAGGAGACTAGTCAGCGTCGGTCCGATGATGATGCCATTGTACTGTCTGACATCTCCCGTGGGTCGTCATCGGATCTTATGGACATTGATGTCGACCGGGGGCGATCTTCTCGCCCCAGGAATAAATCTCCGGCCAGTACGGTCTCTCCTCCAAAGCACAGAGGCAGGGTGAAAGTTCAGCCACCCTCATCACTGGCTCCCATATTACAGTGGAACCTGAATGGTTTCAGGACGCATGTGGCCGAATTACAACTCCTCATACGAGAGTGCCCCTTGTGCTTATGTCTCCAAGAGACACATTTTCGGGCCACTGATTCTCCTTCTTTACGCGGCTATACCGCATATCGAAAAGATGATCTGACGGGGCAAAGGGCAAAGGGTGGTGTTGCAGTTTTTGTCCGTGATGTGCACCCCTCATCTGAGCTCCCTCTCGTCACCGACTTGCAAGCAGTTGCAGTTGACATTCTTGTGGGTCGGAGGCTCACAGTCTGTTCTGTTTATTTACCACCTCCGGATGCGATAGACACTCAGGCTCTCACGGACCTTATTAGCCAACTCCCTCGCCCATTTCTTCTTCTGGGGGACTTCAACGCTCATAATGTCTTATAGGGCTCTCCGACTACTTGCCCCAGGGGTCGCATTCTGGAAAGCGTCATGATGTCTGAAGAACTGTGCCTCCTCAACTCTGGTGCTCCCACTCATTTCTGTACTGCTTCCGGATCGTCATCGGCTATTGACCTTTCCTTTTGCTCTCCAGCACTCGCGGATTCTGCTCTGTGGGAGGCTGCTGCTGACCTCCATTCTAGTGACCACTTCCCCCTCTGGATTCGCCTCCTGGATGAGGCTGTGGCATTACCAGTGCCGCCCCGGTGGCACCTTTGCAGAGCTGACTGGACACTTTTCAGTCAACTGGCTGTTTTGGAACACCGTGCCAGCGTCCACGAATGGGTAGACCATGTTGCAGCCGTGATCTCTCATGCTGCTGAATCGTCCATCCCACGGTCATCCGGTCATCCCAAGAGGCGTCCTGTCCCTTGGTGGACCACTGAGTGCCACTCAGCCATCCGCGCCCGCCGTGCAGCACTGCGCCGCTTCAAGTGCCGTCCCTCAGCTGACAATCTTGCGGCCTTTCGAGTGGCAAGGGCCAGAGCGCGGCGGGTGATTAAAGAGAGCAAACGACGGTCATGGCAATCGTTCTTGAATTCCATCTCTCGCTCCACTAGTTCTACGAAAGTATGGGAAGCCATCAGGAGGATTTCCGGGAAACTCAGCCAGCTACCTATCACGGCATTGCTGCATCAGGGATGTCTCCTCACGGCGCCGAGAGACATTGCCCAGACACTGGCCATGCATTTTGCGGAATCTACCGCCACTATTAACTGTGATCCAGATTTCTGCCGCTACCGCACTGCCGTCGAAAGGGGTCACTTGGACTTCCGGTCTCTAAATTCTGAACCCTATAACTGCCCCTTCACAATGTGGGAGCTGGATTCTGCGCTGTCTGTGGCTCATGATACTGCGCCTGGTCATGATCAAATCCGGTACAGCATGCTGCGGCACCTGTCGCTGCCATCCAAGGAAGTTCTCCTGAACTGTTTCAATATGATATGGTTATCTGGCACGTACCCTGACTCGTGGAGGGAGGCAATTTTGATTCCCCTCCTCAAACCAGAGAAGGACCGAACGCATCCCAGTAGTTATCGGGGTATTGCCTTGACGAGCTGTGTTGGGAAGACGTTGGAACGCATGGTCAACCGCCGCCTGGTTTGGCTGCTCGAGACCAGGCAGCTCCTTAGCCCCTCTCAGTGTGGCTTTCGGAGATGTCGTTCCACTATAGACAACTTGACCCTGCTTGAGGCCGCCATCCAGCAGGCCTTTCTACGTAACCAGCATTGTCTAGGGGTCTTCTTTGACATTAATAAGGCGTATGACACTACTTGGCGCCGCCTTATCCTCAATCAACTCCATGAGTGGGGCTTTCGTGGCCGTCTCCCCATCTTCATTCGGTCCTTTCTTTCTCACCGCCTCTTTCGATATCGGGTTGGTAATGTGCTATCGGATTTGTACGTGCAGGAGAATGGTGTTCCTCAGGGCAGCGTTTTAAGTGTCACCCTCTTTGCCGTTGCTATTAACAGTATCACGTCCACTATCCGGAGTCCTGCCCAATGCTCCTTGTTTGTGGACGATTTTGCTGTTTTCTGTTCTTCCTCCAGTCTTGTCAGTGCTAGTCGGCAGTTACAGCTTACGATAAAGCGCTTAGAGGCATGGACTGCAAAGACGGGTTTTACCTTTTCTGCAGACAAATCTGTGTGTGTTCATTTTAATCGTTCTCGGCGTCTTTTTACCTCCCCTGAATTGCGTCTGAGGGACACCGTTCTTCCTTTTAGAGACACTGTGAGGTTCCTGGGCCTCACTTTTGATTCCAAGTTGTCGTGGTTGCCTCACCTTAAAGACCTCAAGGTGCGGGCCCTGAAGGCACTGAATATTTTGAAGTGTCTGAGCCATCAGTCCTGGGGAGCAGATCGGGCGCGTCTGCTGCAGTTTTATAGGGCTTTCGTCCGATCGCGTCTTGACTATGCTTGCACCGTGTATGGGTCAGCAAGGCCTTCGTATCTAAAGATCCTTGACGCAGTACACACCATGAGGGTATCAGGCTGGCCACTGTTGCCTTCCGTACCAGTCCCATCCCCAGCCTGTGTGCTGAGGCAGGGGAACCGCCGCTCGCCATCCGGCGGAAACTCCTCATGGTGCGACGGGTGTGTCATTTCCTTGCCTGTCCTACCTCCCCTGCGTACCCTACCGTTGCCCGACCGCCTATGGAACGTCTCTTTTCCAGTCGTCCCAGAGCAACAAAACCATTTGGGATTCGTGCCAAGCATTTGCTTGAGTCCCTTGGTGTGGAGCGTGTGGCCCCCCAACGACAAGGTTTTACTCGCCTGCCTCCCTGGTTGCTCCAGAGGCCCAGCATCCTTTTAGACTTGTCGGAGAACCGGAGGAACTGCACTCCGGCGTTTGTTTTTACCTCCTTATTTTACGATATTTTAAACCAACATCCGGACCATGTACCTGTATTCACAGATGGCTCTAAACAGGGGGACACTGTTGGTTGTGCTGTTGTTTTCCCTGATCGAGTCGTCAAGTTACGGCTTCCTGCGGTGTTTACCATCCTTGATGCCGAATTGTTTGCAATACTGCGGGCATTGGAGCAGATGAGATGTGTTCCCAGTATTAAGTTCCTCATCTGTTCTGACTCCCTGAGTGCCCTTCAGACCATTCAACACTTGTACCCAGCGGATACGGTCGTCCAGAACATCCATGATGCCCTACTCCACCTGCAACGGCAGGGGAAGGAGGTTTCTTTCTGCTGGGTGCCGGGGCACGTGGGTATTAGGGGCAACGAACTGGCGGATGTGGCTGCCAAAGATGCATGTTCCCTCCCTCACGTTGTTGAATGTGCCGTCCCCCTCCATGCTGTAACCTCCCTTTTGCGTTTTCGTGTTATGCATCAATGGGAAGAGGAGTGGTTGGCAGTTTCTGACAATAAGCTGCGTATGGTAAAGGCCACTACGTGACCATGGCGTACGTCCTACCAGTCATACAGGCGGGATGAGGTTCTCCTCACTCGCCTCCGCATTGGACACAGTCCCTTCACGCATGGTTTTTTACTCTGGCGGGAGGACCCCCCAATCTGCAGTGCTTGTGGCGTCCAGATTACTGTCCGCCACATTTTACTTGACTGTCTTTTATTCTCTGACCAGAGGGCGGTGGTTTCCTTGCCACCGGATTTACCCTCTATTTTGCAAGACGACGCAGCGACTGTGGTTAAGGTTTTACGGTTATGTGTCCTGTCCAATCTGTTGCCTCGGATTTTAGGGAGAAGGTTTAAATGTGCTGCTGGGTGACTGGCTCACCCAGTTTTTAGGTAAGAGGTCCGCCAGTCACGATTACCTCCTTGTTTCACTTCGGTATCTGTTCTCTTTTCCTTGTGTTTCCTTTCCTTTTTTAGTGTGTTTCTTCTCCTCTTGTTTTGCCTCTGTATGTGCGCATTTGGAACTGCGTCAGGCCTGTGTCTTTTAGCCGTTCTCCTTGTTCGGCGTCCGTCTTCGTCCTTTCACCGCCTCTGTTCCTGTTTCTATGCGCTTGGGCGCTGATGACCACGATGTTTAGCGCTCGTAAACCTCAAACACACACACACACACACGCTTCTAAGTTGAAGTAATAGCCAGTAAGAAGTAGTACAATTCAAGTTTAAATTATCGATTATTCACTTTCTAGCCGGCTTTGGTGGCTTGGATATGAACTAGGACCTTACGATTTTGCATGAAAGGAGGACTAGCAGCCGGGTTGCACGGGAGAATGTGAAAAGTGTTCATATGTAGTAAAAACCTGAGAAATCCGTCCGTTTTCGTCATTTGTTATCGAATCGACTTAAAGGCAGATCGTTATATTGGCCGCTTTTCTCTCTGAGACGGTTACATTTATCGTCTGCAAAGCTATGTCGCGTGCTGCGGTATGCGGAGACACTAAAAGCACCATAGTACAACACAGAAGAAGATTCTAAGTTGAAGTAATAGCCAGTAAGAAGTAGTACAATTGAAGTTTTAGTTGTCGATTATTCACTTTTTAGCCGGCTTTGGTGGCTTGGGCATGACATAGGACCTTAAGATTTTGCATGAAAGGAGGACTAGCAGCCGCGTTGCATGGGAGAATGTGAAAAGTGTTCATATGTAGTAAAAACCTGAGAAATCCGTCCGTTTTCATCATTTGTTATCGAATCGACTTAAAGCCAGATCGTCACATTGGCCGCTTTTCTCTCTGAGACGGTTACATTTATCGTCTGCAAAGCTATGTCGCGTGCAGCGGTATGCGGACACACTAAAAGCACCATAGTAGAACATAGAAGAAGCTTCTAAGTTGAAGTAATAGCCAGTAAGAAGTAGTACAATTCAAGTTTTAGTTATCGATTATTCACTTTTTAGCCGGCTTTGGTGGCTTGGACATGACCTAGGACCTTAAGATTTTGCATGAAAGGAGGTCTAGCAGCCGCGTTGCATGGGAGAATGTGAAAAGTGTTCATATGTAGTAAAAACCTGAGAAATCCGTCCGTTTAAGTCATTTGTTATCGTATCGACTTAAAGCCAGATCGTTATATTGGCCGCTTTTCTCTCTGACACGGTTACATATATCGTTTGCAAAGCTATGTCGCGTGCTGCGGTGTGCGGAGACACTAAAAGCACCATAGTAGAACACAGAAGAAGCTTCTAAGTTGAAGTAATAGCCAGTAAGAAGTAGTACAATTCAAGTTTTAGTTGTCGATTATTCACTTTTTAGCCGGCTTTGGTGGCTTGGACATGTCCTAGGACCTTAAGTATTTGCATGAAAGGAAGACTAGCAGCCGCGTTGCACGGGAGAATGTGAAAAGTGTTCATATGTAGTAAAAACCTGAGAAATCCGTCCGTTTTCGTCATTTGTTATCGAATCGATTTAAAGCCAGATCGTCACATTGGCTCTCTGAAACGGTTACATTTATCGTCTGCAAAGCTATGTCGCGTGCTGCGGTATGCGGAGACACTAAAAGCACCATATTAGAACACAGAAGATGCTTCTAAGTTGAAGTAATAGCCAGTAAGAAGTAGCACTATTTAAGTTTTAGTTGTCGATTAATCACTTTTTAACCGGCTTTGGTGGCTTGGACAGGTCCTAGGACATTAAGATTTTGCATGAAAGGAAGACTAGCAGCCGCGTTGCACGGGAGAATGTGAAAAGTGGTCATATGTAGTCAAAACCTGAGAAATCCGTCCGTTATCGTCATTTGTTATCGAATCGATTTAAAGCCAGATCGTCACAGTGGCCGCTCTTCTCTCCGAAACGGTTACATTTATCGTCTGCAAAGCTATGTCGCGTGCTGCGGTATGCGGAAACACTAAAAGCACCATAGTAGAACCCAGAAGAAGCTTCTAAGTTGAAGTAATAGCCAGTAAGAAGTAGTACAATTCAAGTTTTAGTTGTCGATTATTCACTTTTTAGCCGGTTTTGGTGGCTTGGACATGACCTAGGACCTTAAGATTTTGCATGAAAGGAGGACTAGCAGCCGCGTTGCACGGGAGAATGTGAAAAGTGTTCATATGTAGTAAAAACGTGAGAAATCCGTCTGTTTTCGGCATTTGTTATCGAATCGACTTAAAGCCAGATCGTCATATTGGCCGCATTCTCTCTGAGACGGTTACATTAATCGTCTGCAAAGCTATGTCGCGTGCTGCGGTATGCGGAGACTCTAAAAGCACCATATTAGAACACAGAAGAAGCTTATATGTTGAAGTAATAGCCAGTAAGAAGTAGTACAATTCAAGTTTTAATTATAGATTATTCACTTTTTAGCCGGCTTTGGTGGCTTGGACATGAGGTGGACCTTAAGATTTTACATGAAAGGAGGACTAGCAGCCGCGTCGCACGGGAGAATGTGAAAAGTGTTCATATGTAGTAAAAACCTGAGAAATCCGTCCGTTTTCGTCATTTGTTATCGTATCGACTTAAAGCCAGATCGACACATTGGCCGCTTTTCTCTCTGAGACGGTTACATTAATCGTCTGCAAAGCTATGTCGCATGCTGCGGTATGCGGAGACACTAAAAGCACCATAGTAGAACGCAGAAGAAGCTTCTAAGTTGAAGTAATAGCCAGTAAGAAGTAGTACAATTCAAGATTTAGTTATCGATTATTCACTTTTTAGCCGGCTTTGGTGGCTTGGACATGAGGTGGAAGCTTAAGATTTTGCATGAAAGGAGGACTAGCAACCGCGTAGCACGGGAGAATGTGAAAAGTGGTCATATGTAGTAAAAAACTGAGAAATCCGTGGGTTTTCGTCATTTGTTATCGAATCGACTTAAAGCCAGATCGTCACATTGGCCGCTTTTCTCTCTGAGACGGTTACATTTATCGTCTGCAAAGCTATGTCGCGTGCTGCGGAATGCGGAGACACTAAAAGCACCATATTAGAACACAGAAGAAGCTTCTAAGTTGAAGTAATAGGCAGTAAGAAGTAGTACTATTTAAGTTTTAGTTGTCGATTAATCACTTTTTAACCGGCTTTGGTGGCTTGGACCTGTCCTAGGACCTTAAGATTTTGCATGAAAGGAAGACTAGCAGCCGCGTTGCACGGGAGAATGTGAAAAGTGTTCATATGTAGTAAAAACCTGAGAAATCCGTCCGTTTTCGTCATTTGTTATCGAATTGATTTAAAGCCAGATCGTCACATTGGCCGCTCTTCTATCTGAAACGGTTACATTTATCGTCTGCAAAGCTATGTCGCGTGCTGCGGTATGCGGAAACACTAAAAGCACCACAGTAGAACTCAGAATAAGCTTCTAAGTTGAAGTAATAGCTAGTAAGGAGTAGTACAATTCAAGTTTTAATTATAGATTATTCACATTTTAGCCGGGTTTGGTGGCTTGGATATGACCTAGGACCTTAAGAATTTGCATGAAAGGAGGACTAGCAGCCACGTTGCACGGGAGAATGTGAAAAGTGTTCATATGTAGTAAAAACCTGAGAAATCCGTCCGTTTTCGTCATTTGTTATCGAATCGATTTAAAGTCAGATCGTCACATTGGCCGCTCTTCTCTCTGAAACGGTTACATTTATCGTCTGCAAAGCTACGTCGCGTGCTGCGGTATGCGGAGACACTAAAAGCACCATAGTAGAACAGAGAAGAAGCTTCTAAGTTGAAGTAATAGCCAGTAAGAAGTAGTAATATTTAAGTTTTAGTTGTCGTTTAATCACTTTTTAACCGGCTTTGGTGGCTTTGACATGTCCCAGGACCTTAAGATTTTGCATGAAAATAAGACTAGCAGCCGCTTTGCACGGGAGAATGTGAAAAGTTTTCATATGTAGTAAAAACCTGAGAAATCCGTCCGTTTTCGTCATTTGTTATCGAATCGATTTAAAGCCAGAACGTGACAATGGCCGCTCTTCTCTCTGAAACGGTTACATTTATCGTCTGCAAAGCTATGTCGCGTGCTGCGGTATACGGAAACACTAAAAGCACCACAGTAGAACTCAGAATAAGCTTCTAAGTTGAAGTAATAGCCAGTAAGAAGTAGTACAATTCAAGTTTTAATTATAGATTATTCACATTTTAGCCGGGTTTGGTGGCTTGGATATGACCTAGGACCTTAAGAACTTGCATGAAAGGCGGACTAGCAGCCGCGTTGCACGGTAGAATGTGAAAAGTGTTCATATGTATTAAAAACCTGAGAAATCCGTCCGTTTTCGTCATTTGTTATCGAATCGACTTAAATTCAGATCGACACATTGGCCGCTTTTCTCTCTGAGACGGTTACATTAATCGTCTGCAAAGCTATGTCGCATGCTGCGGTATGCGGAGACACTAAAAGCACCATAGTAGAACACAGAAGAAGCTTCTAAGTTGAAGTAATAGCCAGTAAGAAGTAGTACAATTCAAGTTTTAGTTATCGATTATTCACTTTTTAGCCGGCTTTGGTGGCTTGGACATGAGGTGGGTCCTTAAGATTTTGCATGAAAGGAGGACTAGCAACCGCGTTGCACGGGAGAATGTGAAAAGTGTTCATATGTAGTAAAAACCTGAGAAATCCGTGGGTTTTCGTCATTTATTATCGTATCGACTTAAAGCCAGATCGTCACATTGGCCGCTTTTCTCTCTGAGACGGTTACATTTATCGTCTGCAAAGCTATGTCGCGTGCTGCGGTATGCGGAGACACTAAAAGCACCATATTAGAACACAGAAGGAGCTTCTAAGTTGAAGTAATAGCCAGTAAGAAGTAGTACAATTCAAGTTGTAGTTGTCGATTAATCACTTTTTAGCTGGCTTTGGTGGGTTGGACATGACGTAGGACCTTAAGATTTTGCATGAAAGGAAGACTAGCAGCCGCGTTGCACGGGAGAATGTGAAAAGTGTTCATATGTAGTAAAAACCTGAGAAATCCGTCCGTTTTCGTCATTTGTTATCGAATTGATTTAAAGCCAGATCGTCACATTGGCCGCTCTTCTATCTGAAACGGTTACATTTATCGTCTGCAAAGCTATGTCGCGTGCTGCGGTATGCGGAAACACTAAAAGCACCACAGTAGAACTCAGAATAAGCTTCTAAGTTGAAGTAATAGCTAGTAAGGAGTAGTACAATTCAAGTTTTAATTATAGATTATTCACATTTTAGCCGGGTTTGGTGGCTTGGATATGACCTAGGACCTTAAGAATTTGCATGAAAGGAGGACTAGCAGCCACGTTGCACGGGAGAATGTGAAAAGTGTTCATATGTAGTAAAAACCTGAGAAATCCGTCCGTTTTCGTCATTTGTTATCGAATCGATTTAAAGTCAGATCGTCACATTGGCCGCTCTTCTCTCTGAAACGGTTACATTTATCGTCTGCAAAGCTACGTCGCGTGCTGCGGTATGCGGAGACACTAAAAGCACCATAGTAGAACAGAGAAGAAGCTTCTAAGTTGAAGTAATAGCCAGTAAGAAGTAGTAATATTTAAGTTTTAGTTGTCGTTTAATCACTTTTTAACCGGCTTTGGTGGCTTTGACATGTCCTAGGACCTTAAGATTTTGCATGAAAATAAGACTAGCAGCCGCTTTGCACGGGAGAATGTGAAAAGTTTTCATATGTAGTAAAAACCTGAGAAATCCGTCCGTTTTCGTCATTTGTTATCGAATCGATTTAAAGCCAGAACGTGACAATGGCCGCTCTTCTCTCTGAAACGGTTACATTTATCGTCTGCAAAGCTATGTCGCGTGCTGCGGTATACGGAAACACTAAAAGCACCACAGTAGAACTCAGAATAAGCTTCTAAGTTGAAGTAATAGCCAGTAAGAAGTAGTACAATTCAAGTTTTAATTATAGATTATTCACATTTTAGCCGGGTTTGGTGGCTTGGATATGACCTAGGACCTTAAGAACTTGCATGAAAGGCGGACTAGCAGCCGCGTTGCACGGGAGAATGTGAAAAGTGTTCATATGTATTAAAAACCTGAGAAATCCGTCCGTTTTCGTCATTTGTTATCGAATCGACTTAAATTCAGATCGACACATTGGCCGCTTTTCTCTCTGAGACGGTTACATTAATCGTCTGCAAAGCTATGTCGCATGCTGCGGTATGCGGAGACACTAAAAGCACCATAGTAGAACACAGAAGAAGCTTCTAAGTTGAAGTAATAGCCAGTAAGAAGTAGTACAATTCAAGTTTTAGTTATCGATTATTCACTTTTTAGCCGGCTTTGGTGGCTTGGACATGAGGTGGGTCCTTAAGATTTTGCATGAAAGGAGGACTAGCAACCGCGTTGCACGGGAGAATGTGAAAAGTGTTCATATGTAGTAAAAACCTGAGAAATCCGTGGGTTTTCGTCATTTATTATCGTATCGACTTAAAGCCAGATCGTCACATTGGCCGCTTTTCTCTCTGAGACGGTTACATTTATCGTCTGCAAAGCTATGTCGCGTGCTGCGGTATGCGGAGACACTAAAAGCACCATATTAGAACACAGAAGGAGCTTCTAAGTTGAAGTAATAGCCAGTAAGAAGTAGTACAATTCAAGTTGTAGTTGTCGATTAATCACTTTTTAGCTGGCTTTGGTGGGTTGGACATGACGTAGGACCTTAAGATTTTGCATGAAAGGAAGACTAGCAGCCGCGTTGCACGGGAGAATGTGAAAAGTGTTCATATGTAGTAACAACCTGAGAAATCCGTCCGGTTTCGTCTTTGTTATCGAATAGACTTGAAGCCAGATCGTCACATTGGCCGCTATTCTCTCTGAGACGGATACATTTATCGTCTGCAAAGCTATGTCGCGCGCTGCGGTATGCGGAGACACTAAACCCACCATAGTAGAACACAGAAGAAGCTTCTAAGTTGAAGTAATAGCCAGTAAGAAGTAGTACAATTCAAGTTTTAGTTGTCGATTATTCACTTTTTAGCCAGCTTTGGTGGCTATGACATGACCTAGGACCTTAAGATTTTGCATGAAAGGAGGACTAGCAGCCGCGTTGCACGGGAGAATGTGAAAAGTGTTCATATGTAGTAAAAACCTTAGAAATCTGTCCATTTTCGCCATTTGTTATCGAATCGACTTAAAGCCAGATCGTCACATTGGCCGCTTTTCTCTCTGAGACGGTTACATTTTTCGTCTGCAAAGCTATGTCGCGTGCTGCGGTATGCGGAGACACTTAAAGCACCATAGTAGAACACAGAAGGAGCTTTTAAGTTGAAGTAATAGCCAGTAAGACGTAGTACAATTCAAGTTTTAGTTGTCGATTATTCACTTTTTAGCCGTCTTTGGTGGCTTGGACATGACCTAGGCCCTTAAGATTTTGCATGAAAGGAGGACTAGCAGTCGCGTTGCACGGGAGAATGTGAAAAGTGTTCATATGTAGTAAAAACCTGAGAAATCCGTCCGTTTTCGGCATTTGTTATCGAATCGACTTAAAGCCAGATCGTCATATTGGCCGCTTTTCTCTCTGAGACGGTTACATTAATCGTCTGCAAAGCTATGTCGCGTGCTGCGGTATGCGGAGACACTAAAAGCACCATAGCTGAACACACTAGAAGCTTCTAAGTTGAAGTAATAGCCAGTAAGAAGTAGTACAATTCAAGTTTTAGTTATCGATTATTCACTTTTTAGCCGGCTTTGGTGGCTTGGACATGAGGTGGAATCTTAAGATTTGGCATGAAAGGAGGACTAGCAGCCGCGTTGCACGGGAGAATGTGAAAAGTGTTCATATGTAGTAAAAACCTGAGAAATCCGTGGGTTTTCGTCATTTGTTATCGTATCGACTTAAAGCGAGATCGTCACATTGGCCGCTTTACTCTCTGAGACGGTTACGTTTATCGTCTGCAAAGCTATGTCGCGTGCTGCGGTATGCGGAGACACTAAAAGCACCATATTAGAACACAGAAGAAGCTTCTAAGTTGAAGTAATAGCCAGTAAGAAGTAGTACAATTCAAGTTGTAGTTGTCGATTAATCACTTTTTAGCTGGCTTTTATGGGTTGGACATGACGTAGGACCTTAAGATTTTGCATGAAAGGAAGACTAGCAGCCGCGTTGCACGGGAGAATGTGAAAAGTGTTCATATGTAGTAACAACCTGAGAAATCCGTCCGGTTTCGTCTTTGTTATCGAATCGACTTAAAGCCAGATCGTCACATTGGCCGCTTTTCTCTCTGAGACTGTTACATTTATCGTCTGCAAAGCTATGTCGCGCGCTGCGGTATGCGGAGACAATAAAAGCACCATATTAGAACACAGAAGAAGCTTCTAAGTTGAAGTAATAGCCAGTAAGAAGTAGTACAATTCAAGTTGTAGTTGTCGATTAATCACGTTTTAGCTGGCTTTGGTGGGTTGGACATGACGTAGGACCTTAAGATTTTGCATGAAAGGAGGACTAGCAGCCGCGTTGCACGGGAGAATGTGAAAAGTGTTCATATGTAGTAAAAACCTGAGAAATCTGTCCATTTTCGCCATTTGTTATCGAATCGACTTAAAGCCAGATCGTCACATTGGACGCTTTTCTCTCTGAAACGGTTACATTAATCGTCTGCAAAGCTATGTCGCATGCTGCGGTATGCGGTGACACTAAAAGCACCATAGTAGAACGCAGAAGAAGCTTCTAAGTTGAAGTAATAGCCAGTAAGAAGTAGTACAATTCAAGATTTAGTTATCGATTATTCACTTTTTAGCCGGCTTTGGTGGCTTGGACATGAGGTTGAAGCTTAAGATTTTGCATGAAAGGAGGACTAGCAACCGCGTAGCACGGGAGAATGTGAAAAGTGGTCATATGTAGTAAAAAACTGAGAAATCCGTGGGTTTTCGTCATTTGTTATCGTATCGACTTAAAGCCAGATCGTCACATTGGCCGCTTTTCTCTCTGAGACGGTTACATTTATCGTCTGCAAAGCTATGTCGCGTGCTGCGGAATGCGGAGACACTAAAAGCACCATATTAGAACACAGAAGAAGCTTCTAAGTTGAAGTAATAGGCAGTAAGAAGTAGTACTATTTAAGTTTTAGTTGTCGATTAATCACTTTTTAACCGGCTTTGGTGGCTTGGACCTGTCCTAGGACCTTAAGATTTTGCATGAAAGGAAGACTAGCAGCCGCGTTGCACGGGAGAATGTGAAAAGTGTTCATATGTAGTAAAAACCTGAGAAATCCGTCCGTTTTCGTCATTTGTTATCGAATCGATTTAAAGCCAGATCGTCACATTGGCCGCTCTTCTATCTGAAACGGTTACATTTATCGTCTGCAAAGCTATGTCGCGTGCTGCGGTATGCGGAAACACTAAAAGCACCACAGTAGAACTCAGAATAAGCTTCTAAGTTGAAGTAATAGCCAGTAAGGAGTAGTACAATTCAAGTTTTAATTATAGATTATTCACATTTTAGCCGGGTTTGGTGGCTTGGATATGACCTAGGACCTTAAGAATTTGCATGAAAGGAGGACTAGCAGCCGCGTTGCACGGGAGAATGTGAAAAGTGTTCATATGTAGTAAAAACCTGAGAAATCCGTCCGTTTTCGTCATTTGTTATCGAATCGATTTAAAGTCAGATCGTCACATTGGCCGCTCTTCTCTCTGAAACGGTTACATTTATCGTCTGCAAAGCTACGTCGCGTGCTGCGGTATGCGGAGACACTAAAAGCACCATATTAGAACACAGAAGAAGCTTATATGTTGAAGTAATAGCCAGTAAGAAGTAGTACAATACAAGTTAGGTTGTCGATTAATCACTTTTTAGCTGGCTTTGTTGGGTTGGACATGACCTAGTGTGGCGTCGCAACTAGTGCGAGCGCACAGTTTTCTATCAAATATTTACTGTGAAATGTAGACAGACTGTAAAGTAGCCATCAGATTAGCATATGTGCTGTAGCGGGCAGATTACCGGTGTCCGTTCGTCTGACGTCACGACCATATGGCATGTTTGTACCGTGAGAATGTAAGACCTGTGCGCTAACTAGCCGCGTGTATAACGTGGAACTTTCATCTTTAATAACTTCTAACTGAGGAACCTGAGGAAATTAAAAGTTAATATACTAGTTTCTGTTATGAATAAAAATAAGTCATCCAAATTTGAGCTTTGAAACCTGCATATTTTGGAAATTAGAAAAATCTTACAGAAAACGCAAATTTCTACAATTTTCGAGTCTAAATAAATACCATTATGTATAGATCACCTTCAGTGACCATCCAACTATGAAACAAAATCACCTTCCGTGCTTTTGTATTTATTTTGAGAATTTTACTTTTAAAAATTCACCTATAACTTTGTTAAAACCATAAATGTTGTGAATTTTTGTGAACAGTTATTTTATATGAGTAGGTGAGAGTGAATGAGTGTGCCTGAGTGAATGAAAGAGGGACATTCGCCATTCTTTGCAAGTGTATAAAATCTAGGTTGGAACTCGCAAGTGTTCAGACGATGTAACCGTGGGAACAGAGTCGCCAGTGGTTCCCCATCTTAGTGAATGTCGGATGTCCAAGAGTGTATGGTATTGTACAAGCAGCCAGAACGTTCGCGAGTATTTAAATAATTTCTGGAAATAAAGTAAAGTCTAGTTTTCCTTTCGGTTTGTTAAATTATACAGTAAATTTTGTGTAACAAGAAATCATGACGTAAATGATTCAGAAGTCATGACTGGTGCGTGCTAGATTTTGGCGCGAGGCGCACCCAAAGAGTTAATTCTGATTGGCTGTGTGATGTGTGAGCCAATGAGATGCGAGGACGGTTAGCAGACTAGGAGAGTGAGTCGCGAGTGGATGAGGGGTCGCGAAGGAACTGTGATCGAGAAGAGACATGCTTGATGTGTCCTCGCGAATAATGTGTAAAATGAAGTCATAAAACGGCTTCATCGGTTCGGTACTGTGCGATTTGAGACTGGAAGAGTCCAGTAACGCGTAGTGTGAGTTTGAGCGAGTTGTGACTTTTCGTTCCGCGAAAGACGCGAGTAACTTTAATAATTAAAAGCGTGGCGGTACTTCGTAAACTTTTACTAAGTGCTTATGGCGAGCATTAACGTTAAAAAACGAACTATTATTGAACATCGACTGCAAACGTGTATGTTAGAAAATCGTCTGTGTTGCAGTTAAGTAAATTCCGTAACTTTGAAAGCTAATTCTGGCGGGGTTTGAGTGTGGATAGAATTGTGAACTGAACTTTCTTCAAACGTAGATTAGCGGGCTGATGATCAGGCTTAAAGACAATAAAGAGCTTAAATAGAATTACCAACTTCGCGTTCTCGTTTGAGTAAACAATTACTACCATTCCAATAACTCAATTTATTTAGGAAGATTGCTCATAGATTGTATTTCAGCAAACATGTATCGCGGCCTCCGGTGAGCGGCTATTAAATTGCAGTTTCTTCAACACTGCTTTTCTGCAATTTTTCCAGTAGCTGCTATCAGGAGAGGCGAGTGCAGCAACTACCTAAGAAACGAGGTAGGTGGATTTTCTTTCAGGGAAAGGAAACTGCGCGATAAGAGCCTGACCCGTCGCAAGTGGTGCATCGGCCGGGAAATAAAAATAGTAAATTCCAGTGAATTTCAAAAAAAGCAGTAGTGACAATTACCGGACAATACAGAAGTGCTCGCTATGTGTAGGAACTGTGTAGCGTACAAATTGATATCGCCACGTGAATAGGAAGGACAGTGAAAGTGTCCGTGAACTGTAATGTGTTGTACGGAACGGAAGAATTTTTCGGTGACTACGCGCCGATTGGAATAGCAGTCTACGACGGCGTCTGGCAGACGACGAGCTACGGAGACTACGCAGAGGCGACGACAGCAGTGGCAGTTGGCAGCGCTGATTCGAGCGGGGGCCCGGAAACTGGTACAGCATTGCAGTGTATGGTGAACGGACCCGCAGTTTCATCTAGCAGCAACGCAGCACGCCGAAGCACAAAGTTAAGTACAGTGCTTTTGAAAACTTTGTGTGTTTGTGGAGTCAAACTGAGAAAAATGGCTGAGTTTCAACCAAGTGACAAAAAGGCGGAACTAAGTTGTGATAGTGGGATGGAGACAGGGGAAAATGACCCCATGAATTTTAGTTTAGACGTGTCTCAACCCAATTTCAGTAGTAGTTTGACTGATTCATCCTATGTTAATTATAGTTTGGAGTCAGATCCAAATATGTCAGTGCCCAGTGAGTTACAGTTACCCATGCCGGTAGTTAATGTTAATAGGGACATTGTATCAGCAAATGAGGGGGCGAAGGATAATGTCGCCAGTATGCTGATGAATCTATTAACTAAGATGAACGTGTTGGATTCCAATATGTCAAGTAAGATGGATTCCAGTATATCAAAATTGGAAACTAATATGTCACAAATGGAAACTAATATGTCAAGTAAAATGGATTCAAAAATGTCTAAATTAGGATCTGATTTAAGTAATGAGATGACTAAAATGGGCGCTGATTTAGATTCCAAAATATCCGATCTCAGAGACTGTTGGAAGCAAGATTTAGCAGTGCTCAGTAGTAAAGTAAATGTTGAAATACAGCAGGTTAAACTAGAATGTACAGAAAATATTGTTCAAGTGCAAAGTGAATTGACGACACGAATCGAACAGGTTACTGAGGATCAACAGCAATTTAAATCCCATGTTGATGCAGAATTAGATAAAGTATGTGAGCACATAAAAGTGGCAGAGAATTCCAATGAAATTAATCATGCCGCCTTAGAATGTAAAGTAAATGATACCAAAATTCGGTGTGAGAAACTTGGAGAGCAAGTTGTAAATAAGGTCAATAATTTAGAGACTCACATAAGCCATTTCAGTGAAAGTGTGAATGAGCAACTTTGTGGGCATGAATGCAGACTAACCAAAGTAGAACAGTGTGTTTCTAACCATAGTGGTAGTATAATTTCCAGTGGAATAATTGAATCTACCGAGGTTGCGTATGTTACCCACAGACAGTTTTTAAAATTTGACCCAAGTAAGAACATGCACCCCAGAGAATTTTGGAACGATTTTGAAGACGTTTTGCCGAAAGTATGGAGCGATAAACAAAAGATAGGCTTTATCACTTCAAATTTGATGGGAGAGGCCAGAGTATGGGGGAATTTAGCCTCTGAAAAATACGCGAAATTGTCAGAATTTAAATTAGCGTTCTTTGAGGAATACTGGGGAAAGAGAAAGCAGATGGATGTTCTTAATCGGTTCTGGTCGGGAGAGAAGTATGACCCCAAGAGAGAGGGCATCAAACGATTTGTTCAAAGGTGGGTAACAACTCTGTCCTACCTTAGTAATAAGTTAGAAACAGAACAGATCATATTAGGGGTAGAAAATAAGCTACCGTGGAACTGGAAAACTAAGATCATATCTGCGCCCCGAGATAACATTGACAAGTTCGTACAGTATTTAGAAAGGGTTGAATCCGTCCAAAAAGAAGAAGAAAACATGAGGAGGGAGCATCGCCCGCCTGCTAGGCAGAATGACAATCGCGCGGATGTAAACATTAATAGGATGGGTGTTCAGAGAGGCGGCGGATACCGTGGCAGTTCACGTGGTAGAGGAAGAACATATGTTAACAGGTTCAATGAACGCGAGCAGTATGACAGCGGCCGACAGATGTCAGGAGGTGAGGCGGTCAGCTGGAGGCATAGTGATGACGCACCGCGCTCGGAAAACCATTAATTGTCTACGAGTGTGCTGGCGATCGTAGGCAACAGCGTTTAAAGTTAAATCCGCTGGCAAAACCATTCATAAGAAAGCAGCCTGAACGACCACCTAACATAAATGTTGTTGCTACAAAATTTAGGGAGGATAACGTAAAACAGACAGAGATAGTAGCTTTAAGTCAAGTGGAGGTTAATGAACCAATTAACTGTAAGAATAATCATAAGAAGCCACTTATTGAAGAACTAAGTACTAGTTATAAGGGTAATAATCAGAAAGACATTATGCACAGTAAAACTAATGAAGAGCTGTCGGATAGGGGTGAGAACAGTAATAATGGCAGGGTTGTGACTGTGCTTGATAAGATAATTGATGTTGTAGATAGTTACGAAGAAGAGGATAGATTAGAGGAGGAGGTAGAGGTTAATGACGACGCCTTGGATAGGGTCGTAGAAAAGGAGGTTAATGAGAAAGAGGGGGAAACATTGGAAAAATGTTTTGACTTAGCAATAGTGGATAGGCTAATAGGAGCTGCCACTAGAATTGAGGGTGATAATAAGCATGAAATAAACCCTGTAAGTGTGAATGTGATTGCCACCCAAAAGACAGGCTTCGAAAGGAGAGAAATTGTGCAAGATTTATTGGAGGAAGCAGAACCCAAAATAAATAAAGAGTACTTAGGGCAACCGATAGTAGAGCTAAGAGTATTAAATGAACCAGTTAAATGTTTGATAGATACTGGATCGGAAGTCTGTGCAGTATCCCAGAACTTGGTAAATGAACTCCCTAACAGTAAACAGATTGTTAAGATGCCAGTAAGTGGCTTGAACATTGTAGTAGCAACCGGTAAGACTAAGAAGACAGTAAAACAGGAAGTGTTTCTACCCATAGCATTTAAGGAAGTAGAAATAAGACAGAACTTCTTAGTTATAAATGGACTGAGTGTAGACATATTGGTGGGGGCTGACTTTTTGAATAAATATGAAGGATGGGTGAATTTTTCTACCAATGATGTTATGGTAAAAATTAAGGGTAAACTAATTACTATACCTTTCATCGGTAAGCAGCTATGTGAGGATCCTGAGCAGAATGATTTTCCTATATGTATTTGTAAAACAGAGAAATTATTGGAGGGCTATAATGAGTACGGTGGCAAAAAAGTAGAGGATCCGTCTGAGCTTGTGAGTGTCAGAAATAGGATCGAGGAGAAATTACTAGAATTAATTGATATTGATGAAGCAAGGAAAAACGATTTAAGACAAATACTAGTCAAACATGCCGAGGTTTTCTCAGATCAACCAGGGCTAGTAAAGGATTATGAGTGTTTTTTGACAGTGCAGAAAGACGCTCATTTCTTCAAAAAACCATTTGCAATCCCAGAAGTACATAAGGAGGCAGTACGTGACTTAATTCAAAATATGTTAGAGTGGGGAATTATTGAAAGGGCTGTTAGTGTGTACAATAACCCGCTAGTCATAGTTCCTAAGAAGGATGGTTCAATTAGACTAGTGTTGGATGCTCGAGCATTAAACAAAATAGTACTACCTGAGAGTGACCGTCCGGAGAATATTGAAGAACTGCTACAAAAGTTTAAAGGTGCTAAGTTCTTTACATCCATGGATGTGACCTGTGGATATTGGAACCTACCGTTAGCAAAGGAATCAAGAAAGTACACGGCATTCTTATTCGAAGGTAGATGTTATCAGTATAAGGTGGTGCCGTTTGGTTTAAATATAAGTGTATGTGCCTTTGTAAGAGCTATGTCGCAGGTATTAGGGGACCATCTACTAAGAAGAATTACAGTGTATGTAGACGACGTTTTGATATCGACACCAACGTGGGAGGAACACTGTATGTTATTGGATGAAGTATTGAGGGCCATAAAATTGGGGGGTATGAAATTGAAGCTAGACAAAACTGAATTTGTGAAGAAAGAAATTAAATTCTTGGGGCACATAGTGAGTGGCGATGGTATCATGCCGGATCCAGAAAAGATTAGAGCAATAAGGGATTATGCTGCACCTACAACACGTAAAGCATTAAAGGGGATGTTTGGTTTGTTTGGGTTTTATAGAAAATTTGTGTCTGGACAATTATTCAATGCACCGTGCCTGCGAGAACTCTTAAAGAAAAATGTAGTTTATAAATGGACTTCTGAGTGTCAGAAGGCGTTTGAAGAATTGAAAGAAGCTCTTATTAATAGTAAGATTTTGAACCATCCCGATTTTTCGAAACCATTTTGTCTGGGATCTGATGCTTGTGGTTACGGGTTAGGAGTTGAACTATTTCAGTTGGAAAAAGAAGGAGAAGAGGAAGTCCACAAGACCATAGCCTTTGCGAGCAGGTCATTGCAACAATCCGAGAAAAATTATAGTATATCTGAACTTGAAGCATTAGCTGTTATTTTCGGCCTGCAAAAATTTGAAAAGTACCTTTTAGGACATGAAATTTGGATCTACACAGACCATAGTGCCCTTACATATTTAGACTCATGTCAGCTAAAACATGCTAGATTAAGAAGGTGGTCCCTGTATTTACAGCAATTTAATTATAAGATGATATACATTAAGGGTTCCGAGAACATCGTGGCGGACGCCTTATCAAGAAGTGTGAAAGATACAGGACAAGAAGGGAAATCTTTAAGAAATACCGATAATAATGAAGTAATGTTGGCCATCATGCAGCTCCAGGACGATGGCTTAATTAAGCGCATTTGTAAGAACCTACGGAGGGAACAGAACCAGGATGACAACATTAAATTAGTAAAGAGTAGATTAGGTCATCCAGACTACCCAAAATTACTGGTCTACTATAAAGTGCATAAAGATGTCTTATTTAGGCGCAGGAAAGACAGTGAGGAGAATTGGAAAATATGTTTTCCGGAGCAACATGTAGATGCACTTATAGACTACGTACATTGTAAGTATGGGCATTATGGCGCTCGTAAATGTATAGCTAAGTTAAGTGAAGTGGTAATTTTTGATAATATGTGGAGAAGGGTGCAACAGCGATTTGAATCCTGTGATCGTTGCCAGAAAGTTAGGGCCAACAATAGAACTATCCAAGGACAGATGTATTCAGTAGAACCACAAAATCGGCTGGATTTAGTAGCTGTAGATTTATTTGGTCCACTACCAGTGTCTAGAGGGGGATGTGAATATGTGTTTGTGATGGTGGATGGGTTTACTAAGTACGTAAAATTTTACCCAATTAAGAAAGCCAACTCTAAAGTATTAGTGAATAAGTTGGAGAAGGACTATTTTGGGAAGATAGGAGTGCCAAAGGCAATATTGTCAGACAATGGGCCCCAGTTTATCTCTAAGAAATTTAGTGAATGTTTACAACAGAGAGGTATCGATCACATAAAAATCTCCGCGTACTTTCCTCAAGGGAACATGTGTGAGCGAATTATGAAGGAGTTAAACAGATTGTGTAGAACATATTGTCATAAAAAACACTCCGCTTGGGCCAATTATATTGAATACTTCGAAGAAGTAATAAACCATCTGAAGCATGAAGCCACAGGATATGCACCAGTAGAGCTAATGTGTGACATTAGGCCGAATAATATTTTATTCGACCTGGTCGAGTTTCCAAATCTCACAGACATAGCCATCGAAGAGAAGGAGAGACTGGCACGTATTAATATAAGAAAGAAGGCCCTGGAAAGAAAGAGAAGGCATGACGCAAGAGCTGATCCCACTAGTTTTCAGGTAGGGGATCTAGTGCTAGTGAAAACTAGGGAAAGATCTAAGAAACTTACGTCAGAAACAAAGAAGTTTACCGATGAGTACGTGGGCCCATTTAGAATCGTAGAGAAGCCTCACCCAAATGCTTATAGACTGGAGTTTGTGAAATCACATAAGGTGTTAGGGCTTAGGAACATTGTGGATTTGAAAAGATATGTTCAAAAGAGAGACGTGGCCAGGAGTGAGTAGATACCTCAGAGAGCTTTGCACTCTTTGCAGAGCTAAGTGCGTGACGAGCACTAGGTCTCGAGTCGTTTGACAATATTTCTTCCACTTTCTTTTCCGTATTGTCAACCTACCTCTTCTTTCATTCAGAACTAAAATTCTATCGTCTTTCCTTCTTCTCTATCGTAGTTTTTAAGTGATAAAGTGTTTAAGTAATGAGTAGGAAAGAACCTCAGTGCAGTATAGGTTAAGCGTAAGGAATGAGTGTAAGAGAAAATCAAAAAGGATTAAGATACCTCAGATAAGTAATAAGTCTCAGTAAAGTAAATGTTTGGCCTAAGGTGTGAGTAATGCCCTTAGAAAGGTAAAATAACTAAGAAATGTAAGAGCCTCAGAAAATATGGTGACGAACATTGAAGCTGTTTGTTAAGTAACAGAACGATATGTTAAGACGTAGCATTAAGCTAATGTTTAGGAAAGGAAATGGAGCAGTACAGCAAAACTGTCTGTTCAATGAAGTCAGAGCCTCAGGAGGTGATTTAGTGGTAAAATGAGTAAAGGTACAGTGCAACAAGGTTGACTGTCAAAGGGGTAAAGGAAGTTAAGTTAAAGGGACAGTGCAGCAGGACTGACTGTCAAATGAAGAGAAATATGTGAGAAAAGGAGAAAGAATGAGCATAGTGTTTGGCTAGCTCGATATTAGGAAAAAGTGAGGCTACGAAGGTGAGTAAATAAAAAGCTTAATGTTGGTAACCAGAGGTGGCGTTTGTTGGTAAACAGAGGAGATGTTTGTAAACAAAAGGAAGTGAGGCTACGAATGTAAACAGAGCTGAGGCGACGTTGGTAACTCAGGAGGTGGATGTATGTTAGAAAGTATGGGTAACGAGGTTTCGCAGATTAGTAGGAAACGCTTTAACAAATACTAACCTGAGTGTGTGAAGTATGAGTATGAGAGTTGTAAATTAAACCCGAATGTGACTAGAGAAAACCTGATGTTGACAAGAAATTGAAGTAACTCCAGATATGTGAGATGAGGAAAGTACCCATGACATCGATTCCATTTTTGACCAGAGACACACAAAGCTCCCCAAGTTTGTCGTAGAGATTAGTATAAGGATTGTAGTGTTGATAAATGAATAAGTAAATATGTATTTTTCAGTGTTTAATTTATGATACAGGACTACAGGAGATTGCCTGGAGACAGAATTGTAATATTGATAATTTTGTGTATATTTTATATTGTTGTGTATTGTACAGGAACTGGAGAGTCACCAGTGCTGGCGGAGATTTATTATGTATTTGTGAACTATTTGTAGGAATTGTTTTTCTTAGTATTTCTTATGTAACCATAACTTGTTTGATTATGAGATGAAGAAGTAATTAAAGAGTAAATGTGCCACTTCGGTACTGCATTAGGAAAGTCAATTCACTTTTCACTTAAAAAAAAAAAAAAAAAAAAAATTGAAAATTGTACATACTGTAAAGTAAATTTTATCAAAAATATGAGACTTTAGAGTCAAGCAGATAGCGCCATTTATCGCTGCTGTAGGTTAAGACGTAGCAGTTAGAAAGGGAACTGAGGCCAGCTGATGTTTCAGGTGCGCCGAAGTAAACAGAGGTGGTAGCACGAGACTTGAAATGGACCTCCCAAGCAGGACCCGGTCGAACTACGAGTGCTATCAAAATCTTAAGTGTAAGTGGTAAAAAAGTGACGCTCACAATAGCGATAGTAGTGTTAGTGTGCGTGTGACGTACATCAAGATAGTATTTAGGTTTGTTTTCTTTTTCAGGAATTTGTAAATAGATTTTTGTAATCTGAAAATTTTTTTTTTTTTTTTGAATGATAATAAAAGTGCATGTTTAGATATAAGATGTTTTGTAGGTCGTCAGCCCTAGGTATAAGTGGATGATTGATGTACAGGAACTATAAATGTTAAATAGCTGTTTGAGTAAATCTTTAATAGAAATTTTTTTAGAAAACTAAAAGTTTGTCATGAATGAAAAAATTTAGTTTCCTCAGGAGGTGTGTGGCGTCGCAACTAGTGCGAGCGCACAGTTTTCTATCAAATATTTACTGTGAAATGTAGACAGACTGTAAAGTAGCCATCAGATTAGCATATGTGCTGTAGCGGGCAGATTACCGGTGTCCGTTCGTCTGACGTCACGACCATATGGCATGTTTGTACCGTGAGAATGTAAGACCTGTGCGCTAACTAGCCGCGTGTATAACGTGGAACTTTCATCTTTAATAACTTCTAACTGAGGAACCTGAGGAAATTAAAAGTTAATATACTAGTTTCTGTTATGAATAAAAATAAGTCATCCAAATTTGAGCTTTGAAACCTGCATATTTTGGAAATTAGAAAAATCTTACAGAAAACGCAAATTTCTACAATTTTCGAGTCTAAATAAATACCATTATGTATAGATCACCTTCAGTGACCATCCAACTATGAAACAAAATCACCTTCCGTGCTTTTGTATTTATTTTGAGAATTTTACTTTTAGAAATTCACCTATAACTTTGTTAAAACCATAAATGTTGTGAATTTTTGTGAACAGTTATTTTATATGAGTAGGTGAGAGTGAATGAGTGTGCCTGAGTGAATGAAAGAGGGACATTCGCCATTCTTTGCAAGTGTATAAAATCTAGGTTGGAACTCGCAAGTGTTCAGACGATGTAACCGTGGGAACAGAGTCGCCAGTGGTTCCCCATCTTAGTGAATGTCGGATGTCCAAGAGTGTATGGTATTGTACAAGCAGCCAGAACGTTCGCGAGTATTTAAATAATTTCTGGAAATAAAGTAAAGTCTAGTTTTCCTTTCGGTTTGTTAAATTATACAGTAAATTTTGTGTAACAAGAAATCATGACGTAAATGATTCAGAAGTCATGACTGGTGCGTGCTAGATTTTGGCGCGAGGCGCACCCAAAGAGTTAATTCTGATTGGCTGTGTGATGTGTGAGCCAATGAGATGCGAGGACGGTTAGCAGACTAGGAGAGTGAGTCGCGAGTGGATGAGGGGTCGCGAAGGAACTGTGATCGAGAAGAGACATGCTTGATGTGTCCTCGCGAATAATGTGTAAAATGAAGTCATAAAACGGCTTCATCGGTTCGGTACTGTGCGATTTGAGACTGGAAGAGTCCAGTAACGCGTAGTGTGAGTTTGAGCGAGTTGTGACTTTTCGTTCCGCGAAAGACGCGAGTAACTTTAATAATTAAAAGCGTGGCGGTACTTCGTAAACTTTTACTAAGTGCTTATGGCGAGCATTAACGTTAAAAAACGAACTATTATTGAACATCGACTGCAAACGTGTATGTTAGAAAATCGTCTGTGTTGCAGTTAAGTAAATTCCGTAACTTTGAAAGCTAATTCTGGCGGGGTTTGAGTGTGGATAGAATTGTGAACTGAACTTTCTTCAAACGTAGATTAGCGGGCTGATGATCAGGCTTAAAGACAATAAAGAGCTTAAATAGAATTACCAACTTCGCGTTCTCGTTTGAGTAAACAATTACTACCATTCCAATAACTCAATTTATTTAGGAAGATTGCTCATAGATTGTATTTCAGCAAACATGTATCGCGGCCTCCGGTGAGCGGCTATTAAATTGCAGTTTCTTCAACACTGCTTTTCTGCAATTTTTCCAGTAGCTGCTATCAGGAGAGGCGAGTGCAGCAACTACCTAAGAAACGAGGTAGGTGGATTTTCTTTCAGGGAAAGGAAACTGCGCGATAAGAGCCTGACCCGTCGCACTAGGACCTTAAGATTTTGCATGAAAGGAAGACTAGTAGCCGCGTTGCACGGGAGAATGTGAAAAGTGTTCATATGTAGTAAAAACTTGAGAAATCCGTCCGTTTTCGTCATTTGTTATCGAATCGACTTAAAGCCAGATCGTGACAATGGCCGCTCTTCTCTCTGAAACGGTTACATTTATCGTCTGCAAAGCTATGTCGCGTGCTGCGGTATACGGAAACAATAAAAGCACCACAGTAGAACTCAGAATAAGCTTCTAAGTTGAAGTAATAGCCAGTAAGAAGTAGTACAATTCAAGTTTTAATTATAGATTATTCACATTTTAGCCGGGTTTGGTGGCTTGGATATGACCTAGGACCTTAAGAACTTGCATGAAAGGCGGACTAGCAGCCGCGTTGCACGGGAGAATGTGAAAAGTGTTCATATGTATTAAAAACCTGAGAAATCCGTCCGTTTTCGTCATTTGTTATCGAATCGACTTAAATTCAGATCGACACATTGGCCGCTTTTCTCTCTGAGACGGTTACATTAATCGTCTGCAAAGCTATGTCGCATGCTGCGGTATGCGGAGACACTAAAAGCACCATAGTAGAACACAGAAGAAGCTTCTAAGTTGAAGTAATAGCCAGTAAGAAGTAGTACAATTCAAGTTTTAGTTATCGATTATTCACTTTTTAGCCGGCTTTGGTGGCTTGGACATGAGGTGGGTCCTTAAGATTTTGCATGAAAGGAGGACTAGCAACCGCGTTGCACGGGAGAATGTGAAAAGTGTTCATATGTAGTAAAAACCTGAGAAATCCTTGGGTTTTCGTCATTTGTTATCGTATCGACTTAAAGCCAGATCGTCACATTGGCCGCTTTTCTCTCTGAGACGGTTACATTTATCGTCTGCAAAGCTATGTCGCGTGCTGCGGTATGCGGAGACACTAAAAGCACCATATTAGAACACAGAAGGAGCTTCTAAGTTGAAGTAATAGCCAGTAAGAAGTAGTACAATTCAAGTTGTAGTTGTCGATTAATCACTTTTTAGCTGGCTTTGGTGGGTTGGACATGACGTAGGACCTTAAGATTTTGCATGAAAGGAAGACTAGCAGCCGCGTTGCACGGGAGAATGTGAAAAGTGTTCATATGTAGTAACAACCTGAGAAATCCGTCCGGTTTCGTCTTTGTTATCGAATAGACTTAAAGCCAGATCGTCACATTGGCCGCTTTTCTCTCTGAGACGGATACATTTATCGTCTGCAAAGCTATGTCGCGCGCTGCGGTATGCGGAGACACTAAAAGCACCATAGTAGAACACAGAAGAAGCTTCTAAGTTGAAGTAATAGCCAGTAAGAAGTAGTACAATTCAAGTTTTAGTTGTCGATTATTCACTTTTTAGCCAGCTTTGGTGGCTATGACATGACCTAGGACCTTAAGATTTTGCATGAAAGGAGGACTAGCAGCCGCGTTGCACGGGAGAATGTGAAAAGTGTTCATATGTAGTAAAAACCTTAGAAATCTGTCCATTTTCGCCATTTGTTATCGAATCGACTTAAATCCAGATCGTCACATTGGCCGCTTTTCTCTCTGAGACGGTTACATTTTTCGTCTGCAAAGCTATGTCGCGTGCTGCGGTATGCGGAGACACTTAAAGCACCATAGTAGAACACAGAAGAAGCTTTTAAGTTGAAGTAATAGCCAGTAAGACGTAGTACAATTCAAGTTTTAGTTGTCGATTATTCACTTTTTAGCCGTCTTTGGTGGCTTGGACATGACCTAGGCCCTTACGATTTTGCATGAAAGGAGGACTAGCAGTCGCGTTGCGCGGGAGAATGTGAAAAGTGTTCATATGTAGTAAAAACCTGAGAAATCCGTCCGTTTTCGGCATTTGTTATCGAATCGACTTAAAGCCAGATCGTCATATTGGCCGCTTTTCTCTCTGAGACGGTTACATTAATCGTCTGCAAAGCTATGTCGCGTGCTGCGGTATGCGGAGACACTAAAAGCACCATAGCTGAACACACTAGAAGCTTCTAAGTTGAAGTAATAGCCAGTAAGAAGTAGTACAATTCAAGTTTTAGTTATCGATTATTCACTTTTTAGCCGGCTTTGGTGGCTTGGACATGAGGTGGAATCTTAAGATTTGGCATGAAAGGAGGACTAGCAGCCGCGTTGCACGGGAGAATGTGACAAGTGTTCATATGTAGTAAAAACCTGAGAAATCCGTGGGTTTTCGTCATTTGTTATCTTATCGACTTAAAGCCAGATCGTCACATTGGCCGCTTTACTCTCTGAGACGGTTACGTTTATCGTCTGCAAAGCTATGTCGCGTGCTGCGGTATGCGGAGACACTAAAAGCACCATATTAGAACACAGAAGAAGCTTCTAAGTTGAAGTAATAGCCAGTAAGAAGTAGTACAATTCAAGTTGTAGTTGTCGATTAATCACTTTTTAGCTGGCTTTGGTGGGTTGGACATGACGTAGGACCTTAAGATTTTGCATGAAAGGAAGACTAGCAGCCGCGTTGCACGGGAGAATGTGAAAAGTGTTCATATGTAGTAACAACCTGAGAAATCCGTCCGGTTTCGTCTTTGTTATCGAATCGACTTAAAGCCAGATCGTCACATTGGCCGCTTTTCTCTCTGAGACTGTTACATTTATCGTCTGCAAAGCTATGTCGCGCGCTGCGGTATGCGGAGACAATAAAAGCACCATATTAGAACACAGAAGAAGCTTCTAAGTTGAAGTAATAGCCAGTAAGAAGTAGTACAATTCAAGTTGTAGTTGTCGATTAATCACGTTTTAACTGGCTTTGGTGGGTTGGACATGACGTAGGACCTTAAGATTTTGCATGAAAGGAAGACTAGCAGCCGCGTTGCTCGGGAGAATGTGAAAAGTGTTCATATGTAGTAACAACCTGAGAAATCCGTCCGGTTTCGTCTTTGTTATCGAATCGACTTAAAGCCAGATCGTCACATTGGCCGCTTTTCTCTCTGAGACGGTTACATTTATCGTCTGCAAAGCTATGTCGCGTGCTGCGGTATGCGGAGACACTAACAGCACCATATTAGAACACAGAAGAAGCTTCTAAGTTGAAGTAATAGCCAGTAAGAAGTAGTACAATTCAAGTTGTAGTTGTCGATTAATCACTTTTTAGCTGGCTTTGGTGGCTTGGACATGAGGTGGAACCTTAAGATTTTGCATGAAAAGAGGACTAGCAGCCGCGTTGCACGGGAGAATGTGAAAAGTGTTCATATGTAGTAAAAACCTGAGAAATCTGTCCATTTTCGCCATTTGTTATCGAATCGACTTAAAGCCAGATCGTCACATTGGACGCTTTTCTCTCTGAGACGGTTACATTTTTCGTCTGCAAAGCTATGTCGCGTGCTGCGGTATGCGGAGACACTTAAAGCACCATAGTAGAACACAGAAGGAGCTTTTAAGTTGAAGTAATAGCCAGTAAGAAGTAGTACAATTCAAGTTTTAGTTGTCGATTATTCACTTTTTAGCCGTCTTTAGTGGCTTGGACATGACCTAGGACCTTAAGATTTTGCATGAAAGGAGGACTAGCAGCCGCGTTGCACGGGAGAATGTGAAAAGTGTTCATATGTAGTAAAAACCTGAGAAATCCGTCCGTTTTCGGCATTTGTTATCGAATCGACTTAAAGTCAGATCGTCATATTTGCCGCTTTTCTCTCTGAGACGGTTACATTATTCGTCTGCAAAGCTATGTCGCGTGCTGCGGTATGCGGAGACACTAAAAGCACCATAGTTGAACACAGAAGAAGCTTCTAAGTTGAAGTAATAGCCAGTAAGAAGTAGTACAATTCAAGTTTTAGTTATCGATTATTCACTTTTTAGCCGGCTTTGGTGGCTTGGACATGAGGTGGAACCTTAAGATTTTGCATGAAAGGAGAACTAGCAGCCGCGTTGCACGGGAGAATGTGAAAAGTGTTCATATGTAGTAAAAACCTGAGAAATCCGTGGGTTTTCGTCATTTGTTATCGTATCGACTTAAAGCCAGATCGTCACATTGCCCGCTTTTCTCTCTGAGACGGTTACATTTATCGTCTGCAAAGCTATGTCGCGTGCTGCGGTATGCGGAGACACTAACAGCACCATATTAGAACACAGAAGAAGCTTCTAAGTTGAGGTAATAGCCAGTAAGAAATAGTACAATTCATGTTGTAGTTGTCGATTAATCACTTTTTAGCTGGCTTTGGTGGGTTGGACATGAGGTGGAACCTTAAGATTTTGCATGAAAAGAGGACTAGCAGCCGCGTTGCACGGGAGAATGTGAAAAGTGTTCATATGTAGTGAAAACCTGAGAAATCCGTGGGTTTTCGTCATTTGTTATCGTATCGACTTAAAGCCAGATCGTCACATTAGCCGCTTTTCTCTCTGAGGCGGTTACATTTATCGTCTGCAAAGCTATGTCGCGTGCTGCGGTATGCGGAGACACTAAAAGCACCATAGTAGAACACAGAAGAAGCTTCTAAGTTGAAGTAATAGCCAGTAAGAAGTAGTACAATTCAAGTTTTAGTTATCGATTATTCACTTTTTAGCCGGCTATGGTGGCTTGGACATGAGGTGGAACCTTAAGATTTTGCATGAAAGGAGGACTAGCAACCGCGTTGCACGGGAGAATGTGAAAAGTGTTCATATGTAGTAAAAACCTGAGAAATCCGTGGGTTTTCGTCATTTGTTATCATATCGACTTAAAGCCAGATCGTCACATTGGCCGCTATTCTCTCTGAGACGGTTACATTTATCGTCTGCAAAGCTATGTCGCGTGCTGCGGTATGCGGAGACACTAAAAGCACCATATTAGAACACAGAAGAATCTTCTAAGTTGAAGTAATAGCCAGTAAGAAGTAGTACAATTCAAGTTGTAGTTGTCGATTAATCACGTTTTAGCTGGCTTTGGTGGGTTGGACATGACGTAGGACCTTAGGATTTTGCATGAAAGGAAGACTAGCAGCCGCGTTGCACGGGAGAATGTGAAAAGTGTTCATATGTAGTAACAACGTGAGAAATCCGTCCGGTTTCGTCATTGTTATCGAATCGACTTAAAGCCAGATCGTCACATTGGCCGCTTTTCTCTCTGAGACGGTTACATTTATCGTCTGCAAAGCTATGTCGCGCGCTGCGGTATGCGGAGACACTAAAAGCACCATAGTAGAACACAGAAGAAGCTTCTAAGTTGAAGTAATAGCCAGTAAGAAGTAGTACAATTCAAGTTTTAGTTGTCGATTATTCACTTTTTAGCCGGCTTTGGTGGCTTGGATAAGACCTAGGACCTTAAGATTTTGCATGAAAGGAGGACTAGCAGCCGCGTTGCACGGGAGAATGTGAAAAGTGTTCATATGTAGTAAAAACCTGAGAAATCTGTCCATTTTCGCCATTTGTTATCGAATCGACTTAAAGCCAGATCGTCACATTGGACGCTTTTCTCTCTGAGACGGTTACATTTTTCGTCTGCAAAGCTATGTCGCGTGCTGCGGTATGCGGAGACACTTAAAGCACCATAGTAGAACACAGAAGGAGCTTTTAAGTTGAAGTAATAGCCAGTAAGAAGTAGTACAATTCAAGTTTTAGTTGTCGATTATTCACTTTTTAGCCGTCTTTAGTGGCTTGGACATGACCTAGGACCTTAAGATTTTGCATGAAAGGAGGACTAGCAGTCGCGTTGCACGGGAGAATGTGAAAAGTGTTCATATGTAGTAAAAACCTGAGAAATCCGTCCGTTTTCGGCATTTGTTATCGAATCGACTTAAAGTCAGATCGTCATATTTGCCGCTTTTCTCTCTGAGACGGTTACATTATTCGTCTGCAAAGCTATGTCGCGTGCTGCGGTATGCGGAGACACTAAAAGCACCATAGTTGAACACAGAAGAAGCTTCTAAGTTGAAGTAATAGCCAGTAAGAAGTAGTACAATTCAAGTTTTAGTTATCGATTATTCACTTTTTAGCCGGCTTTGGTGGCTTGGACATGAGGTGGAACCTTAAGATTTTGCATGAAAGGAGAACTAGCAGCCGCGTTGCACGGGAGAATGTGAAAAGTGTTCATATGTAGTAAAAACCTGAGAATTCCGTGGGTTTTCGTCATTTGTTATCGTATCGACTTAAAGCCAGATCGTCACATTGGCCGCTTTTCTCTCTGAGACGGTTACATTTATCGTCTGCAAAGCTATGTCGCGTGCTGCGGTATGCGGAGACACTTAAAGCACCATAGTAGAACACAGAAGAATCTTCTAAGTTGAAGTAATAGCCAGTAAGAAGTAGTACAATTCAAGTTGTAGTTGTCGATTAATCACTTTTTAGCTGGCTTTGGTGGCTTGGACATGAGGTGGAACCTTAAGATTTTGCATGAAAAGAGGACTAGCAGCCGCGTTGCACGGGAGAATGTGAAAAGTGTTCATATGTAGTAAAATTCCTGAGAAATCCGTGGGTTTTCGTCATTTGTTATCGTATCGACTTAAAGCCAGATCGTCACATTAGCCGCTTTTCTCTCTGAGGCGGTTACATTTATCGTCTGCAAAGCTATGTTGCGTGCTGCGGTATGCGGAGACACTAAAAGCACCATAGTAGAACACAGAAGAAGCTTCTAAGTTGAAGTAATAGCCAGTAAGAAGTAGTACAATTCAAGTTTTAGTTATCGATTATTCACTTTTTAGCCGGCTATGGTGGCTTGGACATGAGGTGGAACCTTAAGATTTTGCATGAAAGGAGGACTAGCAACCGCGTTGCACGGGAGAATGTGAAAAGTGTTCATATGTAGTAAAAACCTGAGAAATCCGTGGGTTTTCGTCATTTGTTATCATATCGACTTAAAGCCAGATCGCCACATTGGCCGCTATTCTCTCTGAGACGGTTACATTTATCGTCTGCAAAGCTATGTCGCGTGCTGCGGTAAGCGGAGACACTAAAAGCACCATATTAGAACACAGAAGAAGCTTCTAAGTTGAAGTAATAGCCAGTAAGAAGTAGTACAATTCAAGTTGTAGTTGTCGATTAATCACGTTTTAGCTGGCTTTGGTGGGTTGGACATGACGTAGGACCTTAGGATTTTGCATGAAAGGAAGACTAGCAGCCGCGTTGCACGGGAGAATGTGAAAAGTGTTCATATGTAGTAACAGCCTGAGAAATCCGTCCGGTTTCGTCATTGTTATCGAATCGACTTAAAGCCAGATCGTCACATTGGCCGCTTTTCTCTCTGAGACGGTTACATTTATCGTCTGCAAAGCTATGTCGCGCGCAGCGGTATGCGGAGACAATAAAACACCATAGTAGAACACAGAAGAAGCTTCTAAGTTGAAGTAATAGCCAGTAAGAAGTAGTACAATTCAAGTTTTAGTTGTCGATTATTCACTTTTTAGCCGGCTTTGGTGGCTTTGACATGATCTAGGACCTTAAGATTTTGCATGAAAGGAGGACTAGCAGCCGCGTTGCACGGGAGAATGTGAAAAGTGTTCATATGTAGTAAAAACCTGAGAAATCTGTCCATTTTCGCCATTTGTTATCGAATCGACTTAAAGCCAGATCGTCACATTGGACGCTTTTCTCTCTGAGACGGTTACATTTTTCGTCTGCAAAGCTATGTCGCGTGCTGCGGTATACGGAAACACTAAAAGCACCATTGTAGAACTCAGAATAAGCTTCTAAGTTGAAGTAATAGCCAGTAAGAAGTAGTACAATTCAAGTTTTAATTATAGATTATTCACATTTTAGCCGGCTTTGGTGGCTTGGATATGACCTAGGACCTTAAGAATTTGCATGAAAGGAGGACTAGCAGCCGCGTTGCACGGGAGAATGTGAAAAGTGTTCATATGTAGTAAAAACCTGAGAAATCCGTCGGTTTTCGTCATTTGTTATCGAATCGACTTAAATTCAGATCGACACATTGGCCGCTTTTCTCTCTGAGACGGTTACATTAATCGTCTGCAAAGCTATGTCGCATGCTGCGGTATGCGGAGACACTAAAAGCACCATAGTAGAACACAGAAGAAGCATCTAAGTTGAAGTAATAGCCTGTAAGAAGTAGTACAATTCAAGTTTTAATTATAGATTATTCACATTTTAGCCGGCTTTGGTGGCTTGGATATGACCTAGGACCATAGGAATTTGCATGAAAGGCGGACTAGCAGCCGCGTTGCACGGGAGAATGTGGAAAGTGTTCATATGTATTAAAAACCTGAGAAATCCGTACGTTTTCGTCATTTGTTATCGTATCGACTTAAAGCCAGATCGTCACATTGGCCGCTTTTCTCTCTGAGACGGTTACATTTATCGTCTGCAAAGCTATGTCGCGCGCTGCGGTATGCGGAGACAATAAAAGCACCATAGTAGAACACAGAAGAAGCTTCTAAGTTGAAGTAATAGCCAGTAAGAAGTAGTACAATTCAAGTTTTAGCTGTCGATTATTCACTTTTTAGCCGGCTTTGGTGGCTATGACATGACCTAGGACCTTAAGATTTTGCATGAAAGGAGGACTAGCAGCCGCGTTGCACGGGAGAATGTGAAAAGTGTTCATATGTAGTAAAAACCTGAGAAATCTGTCCATTTTCGCCATTTGTTATCGAATCGATTTAAAGCCAGATCGACACATTGGCCGCTTTTCTCTCTGAGACGGTTACAAAGCTATGTCGCGTGCTGCGGTATGCGGAGACACTAAAAGCACCATAGTTGAACACAGAAGAAGCTTCTAAGTTGAAGTAATAGCCAGTAAGAAGTAGTACAATTCAAGTTTTAGTTATCGATTATTCACTTTTTAGCCGGCTTTGGTGGCTTGGACATGAGGTGGAACCTAAAGATTTTGCATGAAAGGAGGACTAGCAGCCGCGTTGCACGGGAGAATGTGAAAAGTGTTCATATGTAGTAAAAACCTGAGAAATCCGTGGGTTTTCGTCATTTGTTATCGTATCGACTTACAGCCAGATCGTCACATTGGCCGCTTTTCTCTCTGAGGCGGTTACATTTATCGTCTGCAAAGGTATGTCGCGTGCTGCGGTATGCGGAAACACTAAAAGCATCATATTAGAACACAGAAGAAGCTTCTAAGTTGAAGTAATAGCCAGTAAGAAGTAGTACTATTTAAGTTTTAGTTGTCGATTAATCACTTTTTAACCGGCTTTGGTGGCTTGGACATGTCCTAGGACATTAAGATTTTGCATGAAATGAAGACTAGCATCCGAGTGTCACGGGAGAATATGAAAAGTGTTCATATGTAGTAAAAACCTGAGAAATCCGTCCGTTTTCGTCATTTGTTATCGAATCGACTTAAAGCCAGATCGTCATACTGGCCGCATTCTCTCTGAGACGGTTACATTAATCGTCTGCAAAGCTATGTCGCGTGCTGCGGTATGCGGAGACACCAAAAGCACCATAGTAGAAAAGAGAAAAAGCTTCTAAGTTGAAGTAATAGCCAGTAAGAAGTAGTACAATTCAAGTTTTAGTTGTCGTTTAATGACTTTTTAGCCGGCTTTGGAGGCTTGGACATGAGGTGGGACCTTAAGATTTTGCATGAAACGAAGACTAGCAGCCGCGTTGCACGGGAGAATGTGAAAAGTGTTCATATGTAGTAAAAACCTAAGAAATCCGTCCGTTTTCGTCATTTGTTATCGAATCGATTTAAAGCCAGATCGTCACAATGGCCGCTCTTCTCTCTGAAACGGTTACATTTATCGTCTCCAAAGCTATGTCGCGTGTTGCGGTATACGAAAACACTAAAAGCACCACAGTAGAACTCAGAAGAAGCTTCTAAGTTGAAGTAATAGCCAGTTAGAAGTAGTACAATTCAAGTTTTAATTATAGATTATTCATATTTTAGCCGGCTTTGGTGGCTTGGATATGACCTAGGACCTTACGAATTTGCTTGAAAGGAGGACTAGCAGCCACGTTGCAACGGGAGAATGTGAAAAGTGTTCATATGTAGTAAAAACCTGAGAATCCGTCCGTTTTCGTCATTTGTTATAGCATCGACTTAAATTCAGATCGACACATTGGCCGCTTTTTCCTCTGAGACGGTTACATTTATCGTCTGCAAAGCTATGTCCCGTGCTGCGGTATGCGGAGACACTAAAAGCACCATAGTAGAACACAGAAGAAGCTTCTAAGTTGAAGTAATAGCCAGTAAGAAGTAGTACAATTCATGTTTTAGTTGTCGATTATTCACTTTTTAGCCGGCTTTGGTGGCTTGGACATGACCTAGGACCTTAAGATTTTGCATGAAAGGAAGACTAGCAGCCGCGTTGCACGGGAGAATGTGAAAAGTGTTCATATTTAGTAAAAACCTGAGAAATCCGTCCGTTTTCGTCATTTGTTATCGAATCGATTTAAAGCCAGATCGTCACAATGGCCGCTCTTCTCTCTGAAACGGTTACATTTATCGTCTGCAAAGCTATGTCGCGTACTGCGGTATACGGAAACACTAAAAGCACCACAGTAGAACTCAGAATAAGCTTCTACGTTGAAGTAATAGCCAGTAAGAAGTAGTACAATTCAAGTTTTAATTATAGATTATTCACATTTTAGCCGGCTTTGGTGGCTTGGATATGACCTAGGACCTTACGAATTTGCTTGAAAGGAGGAATAGCAACCGCGTTGCACGGGAGAATGTGAAAAGTGTTCATATGTAGTAAAAACCTGAGAAATCCGTGGGTTTTCGTCATTTGTTATCATATCGACTTAAAGCCAGATCGCCACATTGGCCGCTTTTCTCTCTGAGACGGTTACATTTATCGTCTGCAAAGCTATGTCGCGTGCTGCGGTATGCGGAGACACTAAAAGCACCATATTAGAACACAGAAGAAGCTTCTAAGTTGAAGTAATAGCCAGTAAGAAGTAGTACAATTCTCAAGTTGTAGTTGTCGATTAATCACGTTTTAGCTGGCTTTGGTGGGTTGGACATGACGTAGGACCTTAGGATTTTGCATGAAAGGAAGACTAGCAGCCGCGTTGCACGGGAGAATGTGAAAAGTGTTCATATGTAGTAACAACCTGAGAAATCCGTCCGGTTTGGTCATTGTTATCGAATCGACTTAAAGCCAGATCGTCACATTGGCCGCTTTTCTCTCTGAGACGGTTACATTTATCGTCTGCAAAGCTATGTCGCGCGCTGCGGTATGCGGAGACAATAAAACACCATAGTAGAACACAGAAGAAGCTTCTAAGTTGAAGTAATAGCCAGTAAGATGTAGTACAATTCAAGTTTTAGTTGTCGATTATTCACTTTTTAGCCGGCTTTGGTGGCTTGGACATGACCTAGCACCTTAAGATTTTGCATGAAAGGAGGACTAGCAGCCGCGTTGCACAGGAGAATGTGAAAAGTGTTCATATGTAGTAAAAACCTGAGAAATCTGTCCATTTTCGCCATTTGTTATCGAATCGACTTAAAGCCAGATCGTCACATTGGACGCTTTTCTCTCTGAGACGGTTACATTTTTCGTCTGCAAAGCTATGTCGCGTGCTGCGGTATGCGGAGACACTTAAAGCACCATAGTAGAACACAGAAGGAGCTTTTAAGTTGAAATAATAGCCAGTAAGAAGTAGTACAATTCAAGTTTTAGTTGTCGATTATTCACTTTTTAGCCGTCTTTAGTGGCTTGGACATGACCTAGGACCTTAAGATTTTGCATGAAAGGAGGACTAGCAGCCGCGTTGCACGGGATAATGTGAAAAGTGTTCATATGTAGTAAAAACCTGAGAAATCGTCCGTTTTCGGCATTTGTTATCGAATCGACTTAAAGCCAGATCGTCATATTGGCCGCTTTTCTCTCTGAGACGGTTAAATTAATCGTCTGCAAAGCTATGTCGCGTGTTGCGGTATGCGGAGACCCTAAAAGCACCATAGTTGAACACAGAAGAAGCTTCTAAGTTGAAGTAATAGCCAGTAAGAAGTAGTACAATTCAAGTTTTAGTTATCGATTATTCACTTTTTAGCCGGCTTTGGTGGCTTGGACATGAGGTGGAACCTTAAGATTTTGCATGAAAGGAGGACTAGCAGCCGCGTTGCACGGGAGAATGTGAAAAGTGTTCATATGTAGTAAAAACCTGAGAAATCCGTGGGTTTTCGTCATTTGTTATCGTATCGACTTAAAGCCAGATCGTCACATTGGCCGCTTTTCTCTCTGAGGCGGTTACATTTATCGTCTGCAAAGCTATGTCGCGTGCTGCGGTATACGGAAACACTAAAAGCACCATTGTAGAACTCAGAATAAGCTTCTAAGTTGAAGTAATAGCCAGTAAGAAGTAGTACAATTCAAGTTTTAATTATAGATTATTCACATTTTAGCCGGCTTTGGTGGCTTGGATATGACCTAGGACCTTAAGAATTTGCATGAAAGGAGGACTAGCAGCCGCGTTGCATGGGAGAATGTGAAAAGTGCTCATATGTAGTAAAAACCTGAGAAATCCGTCGGTTTTCGTCATTTGTTATCGAATCGACTTAAATTCAGATCGACACATTGGCCGTTTTTCTCTCTGAGACGGTTACATTAATCGTCTGCAAAGCTATGTCGCATGCTGCGGTATGCGTAGACACTAAAAGCACCATAGTAGAACACAGAAGAAGCTTCTAAGTTGAAGTAATAGCCTGTAAGAAGTAGTACAATTCAAGTTTTAATTATAGATTATTCACAATTTAGCCGGCTTTGGTGGCTTGGATATGACCTAGGACCTTAAGAATTTGCATGAAAGGCGGACTAGCAGCCGCGTTGCACGGGAGAATGTGAAAAGTGTTCATATGTATTAAAAACCTGAGAAATCCGTCCGTTTTCGTCATTTGTTATCGAATCGACTTAAAGCCAGATCGTCACATTGGCCGCTTTTCTCTCTGAGACGGTTACATTTATCGTCTGCAAAGCTATGTCGCGCGCTGCGGTATGCGGAGACAATAAAAGCACCATAGTAGAACACAGAAGAAGCTTCTAAGTTGAAGTAATAGCCAGTAAGAAGTAGTACAATTCAAGTTTTAGTTGTCGATTATTCACTTTTTAGCCGGCTTTGGTGGCTATGACATGACCTAGGACCTTAAGATTTTGCATGAAAGGAGGACTAGCAGCCGCGTTGCACGGGAGAATGTGAAAAGTGTTCATATGTAGTAAAAACCAGAGAAATCTGTCCATTTTCGCCATTTGTTATCGAATCGATTTAAAGCCAGATCGACACATTGGCCGCCTTTCTCACTGAGACGGTTACATTTTTCGTCTGCAAAGCTATGTCGCGTGCTGCGGTATGCGGAGACACTAAAAGCACCATAGTAGAACACAGAAGGAGCTTCTAAGTTGAAGTAATAGCCAGTAAGAAGTAGTACAATTCAAGTTTTAGTTGTCGATTATTCACTTTTTAGCCGGCTTTGGTGGCTTGGACATGACCTAGGACCTTAAGATTTTGCATGAAAGGAGGACTAGCAGCCGCGTTGCACAGGAGAATGTGAAAAGTGTTCATATGTAGTAAAAACCTGAGAAATCTGTCCATTTTCGCCATTTGTTATCGAATCGACTTAAAGCCTGATCGTCACATTGGACGCTTTTCTCTCTGAGACGGTTACATTTTTCGTCTGCAAAGCTATGTCGCGTGCTGCGGTATGCGGAGACACTTAAAGCACCATAGTAGAACACAGAAGGAGCTTTTAAGTTGAAATAATAGCCAGTAAGAAGTAGTACAATTCAAGTTTTAGTTGTCGATTATTCACTTTTTAGCCGTCTTTAGTGGCTTGGACATGACCTAAGACCTTAAGATTTTGCATGAAAGGAGGACTAGCAGCCGCGTTGCACGGGATAATGTGAAAAGTGTTCATATGTAGTAAAAACCTGAGAAATCATCCGTTTTCGGCATTTGTTATCGAATCGACTTAAAGCCAGATCGTCATATTGGCCGCTTTTCTCTCTGAGACGGTTAAATTAATCGTCTGCAAAGCTATGTCGCGTGCTGCGGTATGCGGAGACACTAAAAGCACCATAGTTGAACACAGAAGAAGCTTCTAAGTTGAAGTAATTGCCAGTAAGAAGTAGTACAATTCAAGTTTTAGTTATCGATTATTCACTTTTTAGCCGGCTTTGGTGGCTTGGACATGAGGTGGAACCTTAAGATTTTGCATGAAATTAGGACTAGCAGCCGCGTTGCACGGGAGAATGTGAAAAGTGTTCATTTGTAGTAAAAACCTGAGAAATCCGTGGGTTTTCGTCATTTGTTATCGTATCGACTTAAAGCCAGATCGTCACATTGGCCGCTTTTCTCTCTGAGGCGGTTACATTTATCGTCTGCAAAGCTATGTCGCGTGCTGCGGTATACGGAAACACTAAAAGCACCATTGTAGAACTCAGAATAAGCTTCTAAGTTGAAGTAATAGCCAGTAAGAAGTAGTACAATTCAAGTTTTAATTATAGATTATTCACATTTTAGCCGGCTTTGGTGGCTTGGATATGACCTAGGACCTTAAGAATTTGCATGAAAGGCGGACTAGCAGCCGCGTTGCACGGGAGAATGTGAAAAGTGTTCATATGTATTAAAAACCTGAGAAATCCGTCCGTTTTCGTCATTTGTTATCGAATCGACTTAAAGCCAGATCGTCACATTGGCCACTTTTCTCTCTGAGACGGTTACATTTATCGTCTGCAAAGCTATGTCGCGCGCTGCGGTATGCGGAGACAATAAAAGCACCATAGTAGAACACAGAAGAAGCTTCTAAGTTGAAGTAATAGCCAGTAAGAAGTAGTACAATTCAAGTTTTAGTTGTCGATTATTCACTTTTTAGCCGGCTTTGGTGGCTATGACATGACCTAGGACCTTAAGATTTTGCATGAAAGGAGGACTAGCAGCCGCGTTGCACGGGAGAATGTGAAAAGTGTTCATATGTAGTAAAAACCTGAGAAATCTGTTCATTTTCGCCATTTGTTATCGAATCGATTTAAAGCCAGATCGACACATTGGCCGCCTTTCTCACTGAGACGGTTACATTTTTCGTCTGCAAAGCTATGTCGCGTGCTGCGGAATGCGGAGACACTAAAAGCACCATAGTTGAACACAGAAGAAGCTTCTAAGTTGAAGTAATAGCCAGTAAGAAGTAGTACAATTCAAGTTTTAGTTATCGATTATTCACTTTTAAGCCGGCTTTGGTGGCTTGGACATGAGGTGGAACCTTAAGATTTTGCATGAAAGGAGGACTAGCAGCCGCGTTGCACGGGAGAATGTGAAAAGTGTTCATATGTAGTAAAAACCTGAGAAATCCGTGGGTTTTCGTCATTTGTTATCGTATCGACTTACAGCCAGATCGTCACATTGGCCGCTTTTCTCTCTGAGGCGGTTACATTTATCGTCTGCAAAGGTATGTCGCGTGCTGCGGTATGCGGAAACACTAAAAGCATCATATTAGAACACAGAAGAAGCTTCTAAGTTGAAGTGATAGCCAGTAAGAAGTAGTACTATTTAAGTTTTAGTTGTCGATTAATCACTTTTTAACCGGCTTTGGTGGCTTGGACATGTCCTAGGACATTAAGATTTTGCATGAAATGAAGACTACCATCCGCGTTGCACGGGAGAATATGAAAAGTGTTCATATGTAGTAAAAACCTGAGAAATCCGTCCGTTTTCGTCATTTGTTATCGAATCGACTTAAAGCCGGATCGTCATATTGGCCGCATTCTCTCTCAGACGGTTACATTAATCGTCTGCAAAGCTATGTCGCGTGCTGCGGTATGCGGAGACACCAAAAGCACCATAGTAGAAAAGAGAAGAAGCTTCTAAGTTGAAGTAATAGCCAGTATGAAGTAGTACTATTTAAGTTTTAGTTGTCGATTAATCACTTTTTAACCTGCTTTTGTGGCTTGAACATGTCCTAGGAAATACGATTTTGCATGAAAGGAAGACTAGCAGCCGCGTTGCACGGGAGAATGTGAAAAGTGTTCATATGTAGTAAAAACCTGAGAAATACGTCCGTTTTCGTCATTTGTTATCGAATCGATTTAAAGCCAGATCGTCACATTGGCCGCTCTTCTGTCCGAAACGGTTACATTTATCGTCTGCAAAGCTATGTCGCGTGCTGCGGTATGCGGAGACACTAAAAGCAAAATAGTTGAACACAGAAGAAGCTTCTAAGTTGAAGTAATAGCCAGTAAGAAGTAGTACTATTTAAGTTTTAGTTGTCGTTTAATCACTTTTTAGCCGGCTTTGGTGGCTTGGACATGAGGTGGAACCTTAAGATTTTGCATGAAACGAAGACTAGCAGCCGCGTTGCACGGGAGAATGTGAAAAGTGTTCATATGTAGTAAAAACCTGAGAAATCCGTCCGTTTTCGTCATTTGTTATCGAATCGATTTAAAGCCAGATCGTCACAATGGCCGCTCTTCTCTCTGAAACGGTTACATTTATCGTCTCCAAAGCTATGTCGCGTGTTGCGGTATACGGAAACACTAAAAGCACCACAGTAGAACTCAGAATAAGCTTCTAAGTTGAAGTAATAGCCAGTTAGAAGTAGTACAATTCAAGTTTTAATTATAGATTATTCATATTGTAGCCGGCTTTGGTGGCTTGGATATGACCTAGGACCTTACGAATTTGCTTGAAAGGAGGACTAGCAGCCACGTTGCAACGGGAGAATGTGAAAAGTGTTCATATGTAGTAAAAACCTGAGAATCCGTCCGTTTTCGTCATTTGTTATAGCATCGACTTAAATTCAGATCGACACATTGGCCGCTTTTTCCTCTGAGACGGTAACATTTATCGTCTGCAAAGCTATGTCCCGTGCTTCGGTATGCGGAGACACTAAAAGCACCATAGTAGAACACAGAAGAAGCTTCTAAGTTGAAGTAATAGCCAGTAAGAAGTAGTACAATTCATGTTTTAGTTGTCGATTATTCACTTTTTAGCCGGCTTTGGTGGCTTGGACATGACCTAGGACCTTAAGATTTTGCATGAAAGGAAGACTAGCAGCCGCGTTGCACGGGAGAATGTGAAAAGTGTTCATATGTAGTAAAAACCTGAGGAATCCGTCCGTTTTCGTCATTTGTTATCGAATCGATTTAAAGCCAGATCGTCACAATGGCCGCTCTTCTCTCTGAAACGGTTACATTTATCGTCTGCAAAGCTATGTCGCGTGCTGCGGTTTACGGAAACACTAAAAGCACCACAGTAGAACTCAGAATAAGCTTCTAAGTTGAAGTAATAGCCAGTAAGAAGTAGTACAATTCAAGTTTTAATTATAGATTATTCACATTTTAGCCGGCTTTGGTGGCTTGGATATGACCTAGGACCTTACGAATTTGCTTGAAAGGAGGAATAGCAGCCACGTTGCACGGGAGAATGTGAAAAGTGTTCATATGTAGTAAAAACCTGAGAAATCCGTCCGTTTTCGTCATTTGTTATCGAATCGCCTTAAAGCCAGATCGTCATATTGGCCGATTTTTTCTCTCTGAGACGGTTACATTAATCGTCTGCAAAGCTATGTCGCGTGCTGCGGTATGCTGAGACACTAAATGCACCATAGTAGAACACAGAAGAAGCTTCTAAGTTGACGTAATAGCCAGTAAGAAGTAGTACTATTTAAGTTTTAGTTGTCGATTAATCACTTTTTAACCGGCTTTGGTGGCTTGGACATGTCCAAGGACATTAAGATTTTGCATGAAAGGAGGACTAGCAGCCGCGTTGCACGGGAGAATGTGAAAAGTGTTCATATGTAGTAAATACCTGAGAAATCCGTCCGTTTTCGTCATTTGTTATCGAATCGACTTAAAGCCAGATCGTCATATTGGCCGCTTTTCTCTCTGAGACTGTTACATTAATCGTCTGCAAAGCTATGTCGCGTGCTGCGGTATGCGGAAACACTAAAAGCACCATAGTAGAACAGAGAAGAAGCTTCTAAGTTGAAGTAATAGCTAGTAAGAAGTAGTACTATTTAAGTTTTAGTTGTCGTTTAATCACTTTTTAACCAGCTTTGGTGGCTTGGACATGTCCTAGGACCTTAAGATTTTGCATGAAAGGAAAACTAGCAGCCGCGTTGCCCGGGAGAATGTGAAAAGTGTTCATATGTAGTAAAAACCTGAGTAATCCGTCCGTTTTCGTCATTTGTTATCGAATCGATTAAAAGCCAGATCGTCATATTGGCCGCTCTTCTCTCCGAAACGGTTACATTTATCGCCTGCAAAGCTATGTCGCGTGCTGCGGTATGCGGAGACACTAAAAGCACCATAGTAGAACACAGAAGAAGCTTCTAAGTTGAAGTAATAGCCAGTAAGATGTAGTACAATTCAAGTTTTAGTTGTCGATTTTTCACTTTGTAGCCGGCTTTGATGGCTTGGAAATGAGGTGGAACCTTAAGATTTTGCATGAAAGGAAGACTAGCAGCCGCGTTGCACGAGAGGGTGTGAAAAGTGTTCATATGTAGTAAAAACCTGAGAAATCCGTCCGTTTTCGTCATTTGTTATCGAATCAATTTAAAGCCAGATCGTCAAAATGGCCGCTCTTCTCTCTGAAACGGTTACATTTATCGTCTGCAAAGCTATGTCGCGTGCTGCGGTATACGGAAACACTAAAAGCACCACAGTAGAACTCAGAATAAGCTTCTAAGTTGAAGTAATAGCCAGTAAGAAGTAGTACAATTCAAGTTTTAATTATAGATTATTCACATATTAGCCGGCTTTGGTGGCTCGGATATGACCTAGGACCTTATGAATTCGCATGAAAGGAGGACTAGCAGCCGCGTTGCACGGGAGAATGTGAAAAGTGTTCATATGTAGTAAAAACCTGAGAATCCGTCCGTTTTCATCATTTGTTATCGAATCGATTTAAAGCCAGATCGTCACATTGGCCGCTATTCTCTCTGAAACGGTTACATTTATCGTCTGCAAAGCTATGTCGCGTGCTGCGGTATGCGGAGACACTAAAAGCACCATATTAGAACACAGAAGAAGCTTATAAGTTGAAGTAATAGCTAGTAAGAAGTAGTACAATTCAAGTTGTAGTTGTCGATTAATCACTTTTTAGCTGGCTTTGGTGGGTTGGACATGACCTAGGACCTTAAGACTTTGCATGAAAGGAAGAGTAGCGCCGCGTTGCACGGGAGAATGTGAAAAGTGTTCATATGTAGTAAAAACCTGAGAAATCCGTCCGTTTTCGTCATTTGTTATCGAATCGACTTAAATTCAGATCGACACATTGGCCGCTTTTCTCTCTGAGACTGTTACATTTATCGTCTGCAAAGCTATGTCGCGTGCTGCGGTATGCGGAGACACTAAAAGCACCATATTAGAACACAGAAGAAGCTTCTAAGTTGAAGTAATAGCCAGTAAAATGTAGTACTATTTAAGTTTTAGTTGTCGTTGAATCACTTTTTAACCGGCTTTGGTGGCTTGGACATGTCCTAGGACCTTAAGATTTTGCAAGAAATAAGACTAGCAGCCGCGTTGCACGGGAGAATGTGAAAAGTGTTCATATGTAGTAAAAACCTGAGAAATTCGTCCGTTTTCGTCATTTGTTATCGAATCGATTTAAAGCCAGATCGTCACAATGGCCGCTCTTCTCTCTGAAACGGTTACATTTATCGTCTGCAAAGCTATGTCGAATGCTGCGGTATACGGAAACACTAAAAGCAAAACAGCAGAACTCAGAATAAGTTTCTAAGTTGAAGTAATAGCCAGTAAGAAGTAGTACAATTCAAGTTTTAATTATAGATTATTCACATTTTAGACGGCTTTGGTGGCTTGGATATGACCTAGGACCTTAAGGATTTGCATGAAAGGAGGACTAGCAGCCGCGTTGCATGTGAGAATGTGAAAAGTGTTCATATGTAGTAAAAACCTGAGAAATCCGTCCGTTTTCGTCATTTGTTATCGAATCGACTTACATTCAGATCGACACATTGGCCACTTTTCTCTCTGAGACGGTTACATTTATCGTCTGCAAAGCTATGTCGCGTGCTGCGGTATGCGGAGACACTAAAAGCACCATAGTAGAACACAGAAGAAGCTTCTAAGTAATAGCCAGTAGGAAGTATAAAAATTCAAGTTTAAGTTGTCGATTATTCACTTTTTAGCCGGCTTTGGTGGCTTGGACATGACCTAGGACATTAAGATTTTGCGTGAGAGGAAGACTAGCAGCCGCGTTGCACTGGAGAATGTGAAAAGTGTTCATATGTTGTAAAAACCTGAGAAATCCGTCCGTTTTCGTCATTTGTTATCGAATCGATTTAAAGCCACACCGTCACATTGGCCGCTCTTCTCTCTGAAACGGTTACATTTATCGTCTGCAAAGCTATGTCGCGTGCTGCGGTATGCGGAGACACTAAAAGCACCATAGTAGAACACAGAAGAAGCTTCTGAGTTGAAGTAATAGCCAGTATGAAGTAGTACTATTTAAGTGTTAGTTGTCGATTAATCACTTTTTAACCTGCTTTTGTGGCTTGAACATGTCCTAGGAAATACGATTTTGCATGAAAGGAAGACTAGCAGCCGCGTTGCACGAGAGAATGTGAAAAGTGTTCATATGTAGTAAAAACCTGAGAAATCCGTCCGTTTTCGTCATTTGTTATCGAATCGATTTAAAGCCAGATCGTCACATTGGCCGCTCTTCTCTCCGAAACGGTTACATTTATCGTCTGCAAAGCTATGTCGCGTGCTGCGGTATGCGGAGACACTAAAAGCACCATAGTAGAACACAGAAGAAGCTTCTAAGTTGAAGTAATAGCCAGTAAGATGTAGTACAATTCAAGTTTTAGTTGTCGATTATTCACTTTGTAGCCGGCTTTGATGGCTTGGAAATGAGGTGGAACCTTAAGATTTTGCATGAAAGGAAGACTAGCAACCGCGTTGCACGAGAGGGTGTGAAAAGTGTTCATATGTAGTAAAAACCTGAGAAATCCGTCCGTTTTCGTCATTTGTTATCGAATCGATTTAAAGCCAGATCGTCAAAATGGCCGCTATTCTCTCTGAAACGGTTACATTTATCGTCTGCAAAGCTATGTCGCGTGCTGCGGTATACGGAAACACTAAAAGCACCACAGTAGAACTCAGAATAAGCTTCTAAGTTGAAGTAATAGCCAGTAAGAAGTAGTACAATTCAAGTTTTAATTATAGATTATTCACATATTAGCCGGCTTTGGTGGCTTGTATATGACCTAGGACCTTAAGATTTTGCATGAAAGGAAAACTAGCAGCCGCGTTGCCCGGGAGAATGTGAAAAGTGTTCATATGTAGTAAAAACCTGAGTAATCCGTCCGTTTTCGTCATTTGTTATCGAATCGATTAAAAGCCAGATCGTCATATTGGCCGCTCTTCTCTCCGAAACGGTTACATTTATCGCCTGCAAAGCTATGTCGCGTGCTGCGGTATGCGGAGACACTAAAAGCACCATAGTAGAACACAGAAGAAGCTTCTAAGTTGAAGTAATAGCCAGTAAGATGTAGTACAATTCAAGTTTTAGTTGTCGATTTTTCACTTTGTAGCCGGCTTTGATGGCTTGGAAATGAGGTGGAACCTTAAGATTTTGCATGAAAGGAAGACTAGCAGCCGCGTTGCACGAGAGGGTGTGAAAAGTGTTCATATGTAGTAAAAACCTGAGAAATCCGTCCGTTTTCGTCATTTGTTATCGAATCAATTTAAAGCCAGATCGTCAAAATGGCCGCTCTTCTCTCTGAAACGGTTACATTTATCGTCTGCAAAGCTATGTCGCGTGCTGCGGTATACGGAAACACTAAAAGCACCACAGTAGAACTCAGAATAAGCTTCTAAGTTGAAGTAATAGCCAGTAAGAAGTAGTACAATTCAAGTTTTAATTATAGATTATTCACATATTAGCCGGCTTTGGTGGCTCGGATATGACCTAGGACCTTATGAATTCGCATGAAAGGAGGACTAGCAGCCGCGTTGCACGGGAGAATGTGAAAAGTGTTCATATGTAGTAAAAACCTGAGAATCCGTCCGTTTTCATCATTTGTTATCGAATCGATTTAAAGCCAGATCGTCACATTGGCCGCTATTCTCTCTGAAACGGTTACATTTATCGTCTGCAAAGCTATGTCGCGTGCTGCGGTATGCGGAGACACTAAAAGCACCATATTAGAACACAGAAGAAGCTTATAAGTTGAAGTAATAGCTAGTAAGAAGTAGTACAATTCAAGTTGTAGTTGTCGATTAATCACTTTTTAGCTGGCTTTGGTGGGTTGGACATGACCTAGGACCTTAAGACTTTGCATGAAAGGAAGAGTAGCGCCGCGTTGCACGGGAGAATGTGAAAAGTGTTCATATGTAGTAAAAACCTGAGAAATCCGTCCGTTTTCGTCATTTGTTATCGAATCGTTTTAAAGCCAGATCGTCACATTGGCCGCTCTTCTCTCTGAAACGGTTACATTTATCGTCTGCAAAGCAATGTCGCGTGCTGCGGTATGCGGAAACACTAAAAGCACCATAGTAGAACAGAGAAGAAGCTTCTAAGTTGAAGTAATAGCCAGTAAGAAGCAGTAATATTTAAGATTTAGTTGTCGATTAATCACTTTTTAACTGGCTTTGGTGGCTTGGACATGTCCTAGGATCTTAAGATTTTGAATGAAAGGAAGACTAGCAGCCGCGTTGCACGGGAGAATGTGAAAAGTGTTCATATGTAGTAAAAACCTGAGAAGTCCGTCCGTTTTCGTCATTTGTTATCGAATCGACTTAAATTCAGATCGACACATTGGCCGCTTTTCTCTCTGAGACTGTTACATTTATCGTCTGCAAAGCTATGTCGCGTGCTGCGGTATGCGGAGACACTAAAAGCACCATATTAGAACACAGAAGAAGCTTCTAAGTTGAAGTAATAGCCAGTAAAATGTAGTACTATTTAAGTTTTAGTTGTCGTTGAATCACTTTTTAACCGGCTTTGGTGGCTTGGACATGTCCTAGGACCTTAAGATTTTGCAAGAAATAAGACTAGCAGCCGCGTTGCACGGGAGAATGTGAAAAGTGTTCATATGTAGTAAAAACCTGAGAAATTCGTCCGTTTTCGTCATTTGTTATCGAATCGATTTAAAGCCAGATCGTCACAATGGCCGCTCTTCTCTCTGAAACGGTTACATTTATCGTCTGCAAAGCTATGTCGAATGCTGCGGTATACGGAAACACTAAAAGCAAAACAGCAGAACTCAGAATAAGTTTCTAAGTTGAAGTAATAGCCAGTAAGAAGTAGTACAATTCAAGTTTTAATTATAGATTATTCACATTTTAGACGGCTTTGGTGGCTTGGATATGACCTAGGACCTTAAGGATTTGCATGAAAGGAGGACTAGCAGCCGCGTTGCACGGGTGAATGTGAAAAGTGTTCATATGTAGTAAAAACCTGAGAAATCCGTCCGTTTTCGTCATTTGTTATCGAATCGACTTACATTCAGATCGACACATTGGCCACTTTTCTCTCTGAGACGGTTACATTTATCGTCTGCAAAGCTATGTCGCGTGCTGCGGTATGCGGAGACACTAAAAGCACCATAGTAGAACACAGAAGAAGCTTCTAAGTAATAGCCAGTAGGAAGTATAAAAATTCAAGTTTAAGTTGTCGATTATTCACTTTTTAGCCGGCTTTGGTGGCTTGGACATGACCTAGGACATTAAGATTTTGCATGAGAGGAAGACTAGCAGCCGCGTTGCACTGGAGAATGTGAAAAGTGTTCATATGTTGTAAAAACCTGAGAAATCCGTCCGTTTTCGTCATTTGTTATCGAATCGATTTAAAGCCACACCGTCACATTGGCCGCTCTTCTCTCTGAAACGGTTACATTTATCGTCTGCAAAGCTATGTCGCGTGCTGCGGTATGCGGAGACACTAAAAGCACCATAGTAGAACACAGAAGAAGCTTCTGAGTTGAAGTAATAGCCAGTATGAAGTAGTACTATTTAAGTGTTAGTTGTCGATTAATCACTTTTTAACCTGCTTTTGTGGCTTGAACATGTCCTAGGAAATACGATTTTGCATGAAAGGAAGACTAGCAGCCGCGTTGCACGAGAGAATGTGAAAAGTGTTCATATGTAGTAAAAACCTGAGAAATCCGTCCGTTTTCGTCATTTGTTATCGAATCGATTTAAAGCCAGATCGTCACATTGGCCGCTCTTCTCTCCGAAACGGTTACATTTATCGTCTGCAAAGCTATGTCGCGTGCTGCGGTATGCGGAGACACTAAAAGCACCATAGTAGAACACAGAAGAAGCTTCTAAGTTGAAGTAATAGCCAGTAAGATGTAGTACAATTCAAGTTTTAGTTGTCGATTATTCACTTTGTAGCCGGCTTTGATGGCTTGGAAATGAGGTGGAACCTTAAGATTTTGCATGAAAGGAAGACTAGCAACCGCGTTGCACGAGAGGGTGTGAAAAGTGTTCATATGTAGTAAAAACCTGAGAAATCCGTCCGTTTTCGTCATTTGTTATCGAATCGATTTAAAGCCAGATCGTCAAAATGGCCGCTATTCTCTCTGAAACGGTTACATTTATCGTCTGCAAAGCTATGTCGCGTGCTGCGGTATACGGAAACACTAAAAGCACCACAGTAGAACTCAGAATAAGCTTCTAAGTTGAAGTAATAGCCAGTAAGAAGTAGTACAATTCAAGTTTTAATTATAGATTATTCACATATTAGCCGGCTTTGGTGGCTTGTATATGACCTAGGACCTTATGAATTCGCATGAAAGGAGGACTAGCAGCCGCGTTGCACGGGAGAATGTGAAAAGTGTTCATATGTAGTAAAAACCTGAGAATCCGTCCGTTTTCATCATTTGTTATCGAATCGATTTAAAGCCAGATCGTCACATTGGCCGCTATTCTCTCTGAAACGGTTACATTTATGGTCTGCAAAGCTATGTCGCGTGCTGCGGTATGCGGAGACACTAAAAGCACCATATTAGAACACAGAAGAAGCTTATAAGTTGAAGTAATAGCTAGTAAGAAGTAGTACAATTCAAGTTGTAGTTGTCGATTAATCACTTTTTAGCTGGCTTTGGTGGCTTGGACATGACCTAGGACCTTAAGATTTTGCATGAAGGGATGACTAGTGCCGCGTTGCACGGGAGAATGTGAAAAGTGTTCATATGTAGTAAAAACCTGAGAAGTCCGTCCGTTTTCGTCATTTGTTATCGAATCGATTTAAAGCCAGATCGTCACAATGGCCGCTCTTCTCTCTGAAACGGTTACATTTATCGTCTGCAAAGCTATGTCGAATGCTGCGGTATACGGAAACACTAAAAGCACCACAGCAGAACTCAGAATAAGTTTCTAAGTTGAAGTAATAGCCAGTAAGAAGTAGTACAATTCAAGTTTTAATTATAGATTATTCACATTTTAGACGGCTTTGGTGGCTTGGATATGACCTAGGACCTTAAGGATTTGCATGAAAGGAGGACTAGCAGCCGCGTTGCACGGGAGAATGTGAAAAGTGTTCATATGTAGTAAAAACCTGAGAAATCCGTCCGTTTTCGTCATTTGTTATCGAATCGACTTACATTCAGATCGACACATTGGCCGCTTTTCTCTCTGAGACGGTTACATTTATCGTCTGCAAAGCTATGTCGCGTGCTGCGGTATGCGGAGACACTAAAAGCACCATAGTAGAACACAGAAGAAGCTTCTAAGTAATAGCCAGTAGGAAGTATAAAAATTCAAGTTTAAGTTGTCGATTATTCACTTTTTAGCCGGCTTTGGTGGCTTGGACATGACCTAGGACATTAAGATTTTGCATGAGAGGAAGACTAGCAGCCGCGTTGCACTGGAGAATGTGAAAAGTGTTCATATGTTGTAAAAACCTGAGAAATCCGTCCGTTTTCGTCATTTGTTATCGAATCGATTTAAAGCCACACCGTCACATTGGCCGCTCTTCTCTCTGAAACGGTTACATTTATCGTCTGCAAAGCTATGTCGCGTGCTGCGGTATGCGGAGACACTAAAAGCACCATAGTAGAACACAGAAGAAGCTTCTGAGTTGAAGTAATAGCCAGTATGAAGTAGTACTATTTAAGTGTTAGTTGTCGATTAATCACTTTTTAACCTGCTTTTGTGGCTTGAACATGTCCTAGGAAATACGATTTTGCATGAAAGGAAGACTAGCAGCCGCGTTGCACGAGAGAATGTGAAAAGTGTTCATATGTAGTAAAAACCTGAGAAATCCGTCCGTTTTCGTCATTTGTTATCGAATCGATTTAAAGCCAGATCGTCACATTGGCCGCTCTTCTCTCCGAAACGGTTACATTTATCGTCTGCAAAGCTATGTCGCGTGCTGCGGTATGCGGAGACACTAAAAGCACCATAGTAGAACACAGAAGAAGCTTCTAAGTTGAAGTAATAGCCAGTAAGATGTAGTACAATTCAAGTTTTAGTTGTCGATTATTCACTTTGTAGCCGGCTTTGATGGCTTGGAAATGAGGTGGAACCTTAAGATTTTGCATGAAAGGAAGACTAGCAGCCGCGTTGCACGAGAGGGTGTGAAAAGTGTTCATATGTAGTAAAAACCTGAGAAATCCGTCCGTTTTCGTCATTTGTTATCGAATCGATTTAAAGCCAGATCGTCAAAATGGCCGCTCTTCTCTCTGAAACGGTTACATTTATCGTCTGCAAAGCTATGTCGCGTGCTGCGGTATACGGAAACACTAAAAGCACCACAGTAGAACTCAGAATAAGCTTCTAAGTTGAAGTAATAGCCAGTAAGAAGTAGTACAATTCAAGTTTTAATTATAGATTATTCACATATTAGCCGGCTTTGGTGGCTTGGATATGACCTAGGACCTTATGAATTCGCATGAAAGGCGGACTAGCAGCCGCGTTGCACGGGAGAATGTGAAAAGTGTTCATATGTAGTAAAAACCTGAGAATCCGTCCGTTTTCATCATTTGTTATCGAATCGATTTAAAGCCAGATCGTCACATTGGCCGCTATTCTCTCTGAAACGGTTACATTTATCGTCTGCAAAGCTATGTCGCGTGCTGCGGTATGCGGAGACACTAAAAGCACCATATTAGAACACAGAAGAAGCTTATAAGTTGAAGTAATAGCTAGTAAGAAGTAGTACAATTCAAGTTGTAGTTGTCGATTAATCACTTTTTAGCTGGCTTTGGTGGGTTGGACATGACCTAGGACCTTAAGACTTTGCATGAAAGGAAGAGTAGCGCCGCGTTGCACGGGAGAATGTGAAAAGTGTTCATATGTAGTAAAAACCTGAGAAATCCGTCCGTTTTCGTCATTTGTTATCGAATCGATTTAAAGCCAGATCGTCACATTGGCCGCTCTTCTCTCTGAAACGGTTACATTTATCGTCTGCAAAGCAATGTCGCGTGCTGCGGTATGCGGAAACACTAAAAGCACCATAGTAGAACAGAGAAGAAGCTTCTAAGTTGAAGTAATAGCCAGTAAGAAGTAGTAATATTTAAGATTTAGTTGTCGATTAATCACTTTTTAAATGGCTTTGGTGTCTTGGACAAGTCCTAGGACCTTAAGATTTTGCATGAAAGGAAGACTAGCAGCCGCGTTGCACGGGAGAATGTGAAAAGTGTTCATATGTAGTAAAAACCTGAGAAATCCGTCCGTTTTCGTCATTTGTTATCGAATCGACTTAAATTCAGATCGACACATTGGCCGCTTTTCTCTCTGAGACTGTTACATTTATCGTCTGCAAAGCTATGTCGCGTGCTGCGGTATGCGGAGACACTAAAAGCACCATATTAGAACACAGAAGAAGCTTCTAAGTTGAAGTAATAGCCAGTAAAAAGTAGTACTATTTAAGTTTTAGTTGTCGTTGAATCACTTTTTAACCGGCTTTGGTGGCTTGGACATGTCCTAGGACCTTAAGATTTTGCAAGAAATAAGACTAGCAGCCGCGTTGCACGGGAGAATGTGAAAAGTGTTCATATGTAGTAAAAACCTGAGAAATCCGTCCGTTTTCGTCATTTGTTATCGAATCGATTTAAAGCCAGATCGTCACAATGGCCGCTCTTCTCTCTGAAACGGTTACATTTATCGTCTGCAAAGCTATGTCGAATGCTGCGGTATACGGAAACACTAAAAGCACCACAGCAGAACTCAGAATAAGTTTCTAAGTTGAAGTAATAGCCAGTAAGAAGTAGTACAATTCAAGTTTTAATTATAGATTATTCACATTTTAGACGGCTTTGGTGGCTTGGATATGACCTAGGACCTTAAGGATTTGCATGAAAGGAGGACTAGCAGCCGCGTTGCACGGGAGAATGTGAAAAGTGTTCATATGTAGTAAAAACCTGAGAAATCCGTCCGTTTTCGTCATTTGTTATCGAATCGACTTACATTCAGATCGACACATTGGCCGCTTTTCTCTCTGAGACGGTTACATTTATCGTCTGCAAAGCTATGTCGCGTGCTGCGGTATGCGGAGACACTAAAACCACCATAGTAGAACACAGAAGAAGCTTCTAAGTTGAAGTAATAGCCAGTAAGAAGTATAAAAATTCAAGTTTAAGTTGTCGATTATTCACTTTTTAGCCGGCTTTGGTGGCTTGGACATGACCTAGGACCTTAAGATTTTGCATGAGAGGAAGACTAGCAGCCGCGTTGCACGGGAGAATGTGAAAAGTGTTCATATGTAGTAAAAACCTGAGAAATCCGTCCGTTTTCGTCATTTGTTATCGAATCGATTTAAAGCCAGATCGTCACAATGGCCGCTCTTCTCTCTGAAACGGTTACATTTATCGTCTGCAAAGCTATGTCGCGTGCTGCGGTATGCGGAGACTCTAAAAGCACCATAGTAGAACACAGAAGAAGCTTCTAAGTTGAAGTAATAGCCAGTAAGAAGTAGTACAATTCAAGTTTTAGTTGTCGATTATTCACTTTTCAGCCGGCTTTGGTGGCTTGGACATGACCTAGGACCTTAATATTTTGCATGAAAGGAAGACTAGCAGCCGCGTTGCACGGGAGAATGTGAAAAGTGTTCATATGTAGTAAAAACCTGAGAAATCCGTCCGTTTCCGTCATTTGTTATCGAAGCGATTTAAAGCCAGATCTTCACATTGGCCGCTCTTCTCTCTGAATCGGTTACATTTATCGTCTGCAAAGCTATGTAGCGTGCTGCGGTATGCGGAGACACTAAAAGCACCATATTAGAACACAGAAGAAGCTAATAAGTTGAAGTAATAGCCAGTAAGAAGTAGTACAATTCAAGATTTAGTTATCGATTAATCACTTTTTAGCTGTCTTTGGTGGGTTGGACATGACCTAGGACCTTAAGATTTTGCATGAAAGGAAGACTAGCGCCGCGTTGCACGGGAGCATGTGAAAAGTGTTCATATGTAGTAAAAACCTGAGAAATCCGTCCGTTTTCGTCATTTGTTATCGAATCGATTTAAAGCCAGATCGTCACATTGGCCGCTCTTCTCTCTGAAACGGTTACATTTATCGTCTGCAAAGCTATGTCGCGTGCTGCGGTATGCGGAAACACTAAAAGCACCATAGTAGAACACATAAGAAGCTTCTAAGTTGAAGTAATAGCCAGTAAGAAGTAGTACTATTTAAGTTTTAGTTGTCGTTTAATCACTTTTTAACCAGCTTTGGTGGCTTGGACATGTCCTAGGACCTTAAGATTTTGCATGAAAGGAAAACTAGCAGCCGCGTTGCCCGGGAGAATGCGAAAAGTGTTCATATGTAGTAAAAACCTGAGTAATCCGTCCGTTTTCGTCATTTGTTATCGAATCGATTAAAAGCCAGATCGTCACATTGGCCGCTCTTCTCTCCGAAACGGTTACATTTATCGCCTGCAAAGCTATGTCGCGTGCTGCGGTATGCGGAGACACTATAAGCACCATAGTAGAACACAGAAAAAGCTTCTAAGTTGAAGTAATAGCCAGTAAGATGTAGTACAATTCAAGTTTTAGTTGTCGATTATTCACTTTGTAGCCGGCTTTGATGGCTTGGAAATGAGGTGGAACCTTAAGATTTTGCATGAAAGGAAGACTAGCAGCCGCGTTGCACGAGAGGGTGTGAAAAGTGTTCATATGTAGTAAAAACCTGAGAAATCCGTCCGTTTTCGTCATTTGTTATCGAATCGATTTAAAGCCAGATCGTCAAAATGGCCGCTCTTCTCTCTGAAACGGTTACATTTATCGTCTGCAAAGCTATGTCGCGTGCTGCGGTATACGGAAACACTAAAAGCACCACAGTAGAACTCAGAATAAGCTTCTAAGTTGAAGTAATAGCCAGTAAGAAGTAGTACAATTCAAGTTTTAATTATAGATTATTCACATATTAGCCGGCTTTGGTGGCTTGGATATGACCTAGGACCTTATGAATTCGCATGAAAGGAGGACTAGCAGCCGCGTTGCACGGGAGAATGTGAAAAGTGTTCATATGTAGTAAAAACCTGAGAATCCGTCCGTTTTCATCATTTGTTATCGAATCGATTTAAAGCCAGATCGTCACATTGGCCGCTATTCTCTCTGAAACGGTTACATTTATCGTCTGCAAAGCTATGTCGCGTGCTGCGGTATGCGGAAACACTAAAATCACCATAGTAGAACACAGAAGAAGCTTCTATGTTGAAGTAATAGACAGTAAGAAGTAGTACAATTCAAGTTTTAGTTGTCGATTATTCACTTTTTAGCCGGCTTTGGTGGCTCGGACATCACCTAGGACCTTAAGATTTTGCGTGAAAGGAGGACTTGCAGCCGCGTTGCAAGGCAGAATATGAAAAGTGTTCATATGTAGTAAAAACCTGAGAAATCCGTCCGTTTTCGTCATTTGTTATCGAATCGACTTAAAGCCAGATCGTCACATTGGCCGCTCTTCTCTCTGAAACGGTTACATTTATCGTCTGCAAAGCAATGTCGCGTGCTGCGGTATGCGGAAACACTAAAAGCACCATAGTAGAACAGAGAAGAAGCTTCTAAGTTGAAGTAATAGCCAGTAAGAAGTAGTAATATTTAAGATTTAGTTGTCGATTAATCACTTTTTAACTGGCTTTGGTGGCTTGGACATGTCCTAGGACCTTAAGATTTTGCATGAAAGGAAGACTAGCAGCCGTGTTGCACGGGAGAATGTGAAAAGTGTTCATATGTAGTAAAAACCTGAGAAATCCGTCCGTTTTCGTCATTTGTTATCGAATCGACTTAAATTCAGATCGACACATTGGCCGCTTTTCTCTCTGAGACTGTTACATTTATCGTCTGCAAAGCTATGTCGCGTGCTGCGGTATGCGGAGACACTAAAAGCACCATATTAGAACACAGAAGAAGCTTCTAAGTTGAAGTAATAGCCAGTAAAAAGTAGTACTATTTAAGTTTTAGTTGTCGTTGAATCACTTTTTAACCGGCTTTGGTGGCTTGGACATGTCCTAGGACCTTAAGATTTTGCAAGAAATAAGACTAGCAGCCGCGTTGCACGGGAGAATGTGAAAAGTGTTCATATGTAGTAAAAACCTGAGAAATCCGTCCGTTTTCGTCATTTGTTATCGAATCGATTTAAAGCCAGATCGTCACAATGGCCGCTCTTCTCTCTGAAACGGTTACATTAATCGTCTGCAAAGCTATGTCGAATGCTGCGGTATACGGAAACACTAAAAGCACCACAGCAGAACTCAGAATAAGTTTCTAAGTTGAAGTAATAGCCAGTAAGATGTAGTACAATTCAAGTTTTAATTATAGATTATTCACATTTTAGACGGCTTTGGTGGCTTGGATATGACCTATTACCTTAAGGATTTGCATGAAAGGAGGACTAGCAGCCGCGTTGCACGGGAGAATGTGAAAAGTGTTCATATGTAGTAAAAACCTGAGAAATCCGTCCGTTTTCGTCATTTGTTATCGAATCGACTTATATTCAGATCGACACATTGGCCGCTTTTCTCTCTGAGACGGTTACATTTATCGTCTGCAAAGCTATGTCGCGTGCTGCGGTATGCGGAGACACTAAAAGCACCATAGTAGAACACAGAAGAAGCTTCTAAGTTGAAGTAATAGCCAGTAAGAAGTATAAAAATTCAAGTTTAAGTTGTCGATTATTCACTTTTTAGCCGGCTTTGGTGGCTTGGACATGACCTAGGACCTTAAGATTTTGCATGAGAGGAAGACTAGCAGCCGCGTTGCACTGGAGAATGTGAAAAGTGTTCATATGTAGTAAAAACCTGAGAAATCCGTCCGTTTTCGTCATTTGTTATCGAATCGATTTAAAGCCAGATCGTCACATTGGCCGCTCTTCTCTCTGAAACGGTTACATTTATCGTCTGCAAAGCTATGTCGCGTGCTGCGGTATGCGGAGACACTAAATGCACCACATTAGAACACAGAAGAAGCTTATAAGCTGAAGTAATAGCAAGTAAGAAGTCGTACAATTCAAGTTGTAGTTGTCGATTAATCACTTTTTAGCTGGCTTTGATGGGTTGGACATGACCTAGGACCTTAAGATTTTGCATGAAGGGAAGACTAGCGCCGCGTTGCACGGGAGAATGTGAAAAGTGTTCATATGTAGTAAAAACCTGAGAAATCCGTCCGTTTTCGTCATTTGTTATCGAATCGATTTAAAGCCAGATCGTCACATTGGCCGCTCTTCTCTCTGAAACGGTTACATTTATCGTCTGCAAAGCTATGTCGCGTGCTGCGTTATGCGGAAACACTAAAAGCACCATAGTAGAACACAGAAGAAGCTTCTAAGTTGAAGTATGAGCCAGTAAGAAGTAGTACAATTTAAGTTTTAGTTGTCGATTATTCACTTTTTAGCCGGCTTTGATGGCTTGGACATGACCTAGGACCTTACGATTTTGCATGAAAGGAGGACTAGTAGCCGCGTTGCACGGGAGAATGTGAAAAGTGTTCATATGTAGTAAAAACCTGAGAAATCCGTCCGTTTTCGTCATTTGTTATCGAATCGACTTAAAGCCCGATCGTCATATTGGCCGCTTTTCTCTCTGAGACGGTTACATTAATCGTGTGCAAAGCTATGTCGCGTGCTGCGGTATGCGGAGACACTAAAAGCACCATAGTAGAACACAGAAGAAGCACTAAGTTGAAGTAATAGCCAGTAAGAAGTAGTACAATTCAAGTTTTAGTTATCGATTATTCACTTTTTAGCCGGCTTTGGTGGCTTGGACATGAGGTGGAACCTTAAGATTTTGCATGAAAGGAAGACTAGCAGCCGCGTTGCACGGGAGAATGTGAAAAGTGTTCATATGTAGTAAAAACCTGAGGAATCCGTCCGTTTTCGTCATTTGTTATCGAATCGACTTTAATTCAGATCGACACATTGGCCGCTTTTCTCTCTGAGACGGTTACATTAATCGTCTGCAAAGCTATGTCGCATGCTGCGGTATGCGGAGACACTATAAGCACCGTAGTAGAACACAGAAGAAGCTTCTAAGTCTAAGTAATAGCCAGTAAGAGGTAGTACAATTCAAGTTTTAGTTATCGATTATTCACTTTTTAGCCAGCTTTGGTGGCTTGGACATGAGGTGGAACCTTAAGATTTTGCATGAAAGGAAGACTAGCAGCCGCGTTGCACGGGAGAATGTGAAAAGTGTTCATATGTAGTAAAAACCTGAGAAATCCGTCCGTTTCCGTCATTTGTTATCGAATCGATTTAAAGCCAGATCGTCACAGTGGCCGCTCTTCTCTCCGAAACGGTTACATTTATCGTCTGCAAAGCTATGTCGCGTGCTGCGGTATGCGGAAACACTAAAAGCACCATAGTAGAACACAGAAGAAGCTTCTAAGTTGAAGTAATAGCCAGTAAAAAGTAGTACTATTTAAGTTTTAGTTGTCGTTGAATCACTTTTTAACCGGCTTTGGTGGCTTGGACATGTCCTAGGACCTTAAGATTTTGAAAGATAGGAAGACTAGCAGCCGCGTTGCACGGGAGAATGTAAAAAGTGTTCATATGTAGTAAAAACCTGAGAAATCCGTCCGTTTTCGTCATTTGTTATCGAATCGATTTAAAGCCAGATCGACACAATGGCCGCTCTTCTCTCTGAAACGGTTACATTTATCGTCTGCAAAGCTATGTCGAATGCTGCGGTATACGGAAACACTAAAATCACCACAGTAGAACTCAGAATAAGTTTCTAAGTTGAAGTAATAGCCAGTAAGAAGTAGTACAATTCAAGTTTTAATTATAGATTATTCACATTTTAGACGGCTTTGGTGGCTTGGATATGACCTAGGACCATAAGGATTTGCATGAAAGGAGGACTAGCAGCCGCGTTGCACGGGAGAATGTGAAAAGTGTTCATATGTAGTAAAAACCTGAGAAATCCGTCCGTTTTCGTCATTTGTTATCGAATCGACTTAAATTCAGATCGACACATTGGCCGCTTTTCTCTCTGAGACGGTTACATTTATCGTCTGCAAAGCTATGTCGCGTGCTGCGGTATGCGGAGACACTAAAAGCACCATAGTAGAACACAGAAGAAGCTTCTAAGTTGAAGTAATAGCCAGTAAGAAGTAGAAAAATTCAAGTTTAAGTTGTCGATTATTCACTTTTTAGCCGGCTTTGGTGGCTTGGACATGACCTAGGACCTTAAGATTTTGCATGAGAGGAAGACTAGCAGCCGTGTTGCACGGGAGAATGTGAAAAGTGTTCATATGTAGTAAAAACCTGAGAAATCCGTCCGTTTTCGTCATTTGTTATCGAATCGATTTAAAGCCAGATCGTCACATTGGCCGCTCTTCTCTCTGAAACGGTTACATTTATCGTCTGCAAAGCTATGTCGCGTGCTGCGGTATGCGGAAACACTAAAAGCACCATATTAGAACACAGAAGAAGCTTCTAAGTTGAAGTAATAGCCAGTAAAAAGTAGTACTATTTAAGTTTTAGTTGTCGTTGAATCACTTTTTAACCGGCTTTGGTGGCTTGGACATGTCCTAGGACCTTAAGATTTTGCAAGAAATAAGACTAGCAGCCGCGTTGCATGGGAGAATGTGAAAAGTGTTCATATGTAGTAAAAACCTGAGAAATCCGTCCGTTTTCGTCATTTGTTATCGAATCGATTTAAAGCCAGATCGTCACAATGGCCGCTCTTCTCTCTGAAACGGTTACATTAATCGTCTGCAAAGCTATGTCGAATGCTGCGGTATACGGAAACACTAAAAGCACCACAGCAGAACTCAGAATAAGTTTCTAAGTTGAAGTAATAGCCAGTAAGAAGTAGTACAATTCAAGTTTTAATTATAGATTATTCACATTTTAGACGGCTTTGGTGGCTTGGATATGACCTATTACCTTAAGGATTTGCATGAAAGGAGGACTAGCAGCCGCGTTGCACGGGAGAATGTGAAAAGTGTTCATATGTAGTAAAAACCTGAGAAATCCGTCCGTTTTCGTCATTTGTTATCGAATCGACTTATATTCAGATCGACACATTGGCCGCTTTTCTCTCTGAGACGGTTACATTTATCGTCTGCAAAGCTATGTCGCGTGCTGCGGTATGCGGAGACACTAAAAGCACCATAGTAGAACACAGAAGAAGCTTCTAAGTTGAAGTAATAGCCAGTAAGAAGTATAAAAATTCAAGTTTAAGTTGTCGATTATTCACTTTTTAGCCGGCTTTGGTGGCTTGGACATGACCTAGGACCTTAAGATTTTGCATGAGAGGAAGACTAGCAGCCGCGTTGCACTGGAGAATGTGAAAAGTGTTCATATGTAGTAAAAACCTGAGAAATCCGTCCGTTTTCGTCATTTGTTATCGAATCGATTTAAAGCCAGATCGTCACATTGGCCGCTCTTCTCTCTGAAACGGTTACATTTATCGTCTGCAAAGCTATGTCGCGTGCTGCGGTATGCGGAGACACTAAAAGCACCACATTAGAACACAGAAGAAGCTTATAAGTTGAAGTAATAGCAAGTAAGAAGTCGTACAATTCAAGTTATAGTTGTCGATTAATCACTTTTTAGCTGGCTTTGATGGGTTGGACATGACCTAGGACCTTAAGATTTTGCATGAAGGGAAGACTAGCGCCGCGTTGCACGGGAGAATGTGAAAAGTGTTCATATGTAGTAAAAACCTGAGAAATCCGTCCGTTTTCGTCATTTGTTATCGAATCGATTTAAAGCCAGATCGTCACATTGGCCGCTCTTCTCTCTGAAACGGTTACATTTATCGTCTGCAAAGCTATGTCGCGTGCTGCGTTATGCGGAAACACTAAAAGCACCATAGTAGAACACAGAAGAAGCTTCTAAGTTGAAGTATGAGCCAGTAAGAAGTAGTACAATTTAAGTTTTAGTTGTCGATTATTCACTTTTTAGCCGGCTTTGGTGGCTTGGACATGACCTAGGACCTTACGATTTTGCATGAAAGGAGGACTAGTAGCCGCGTTGCACGGGAGAATGTGAAAAGTGTTCATATGTAGTAAAAACCTGAGAAATCCGTCCGTTTTCGTCATTTGTTATCGAATCGACTTAAAGCCCGATCGTCATATTGGCCGCTTTTCTCTCTGAGACGGTTACATTAATCGTGTGCAAAGCTATGTCGCGTGCTGCGGTATGCGGAGACACTAAAAGAACCATAGTAGAACACAGAAGAAGCACTAAGTTGAAGTAACAGCCAGTAAGAAGTAGTACAATTCAAGTTTTAGTTATCGATTATTCACTTTTTAGCCGGCTTTGGTGGCTTGGACATGAGGTGGAACCTTAAGATTTTGCATGAAAGGAAGACTAGCAGCCGCGTTGCACGGGAGAATGTGAAAAGTGTTCATATGTAGTAAAAACCTGAGGAATCCGTCCGTTTTCGTCATTTGTTATCGAATCGACTTTAATTCAGATCGACACATTGGCCGCTTTTCTCTCTGAGACGGTTACATTAATCGTCTGCAAAGCTATGTCGCATGCTGCGGTATGCGGAGACACTATAAGCACCGTAGTAGAACACAGAAGAAGCTTCTAAGTCTAAGTAATAGCCAGTAAGAGGTAGTACAATTCAAGTTTTAGTTATCGATTATTCACTTTTTAGCCAGCTTTGGTGGCTTGGACATGAGGTGGAACCTTAAGATTTTGCATGAAAGGAAGACTAGCAGCCGCGTTGCACGGGAGAATGTGAAAAGTGTTCATATGTAGTAAAAACCTGAGAAATCCGTCCGTTTCCGTCATTTGTTATCGAATCGATTTAAAGCCAGATCGTCACAGTGGCCGCTCTTCTCTCCGAAACGGTTACATTTATCGTCTGCAAAGCTATGTTGCGTGCTGCGGTATGCGGAAACACTAAAAGCACCATAGTAGAACAGAGAAGAAGCTTCTAAGTTGAAGTAATAGCCAGTAAAAAGTAGTACTATTTAAGTTTTAGTTGTCGTTGAATCACTTTTTAACCGGCTTTGGTGGCTTGGACATGTCCTAGGACCTTAAGATTTTGAAAGATAGGAAGACTAGCAGCCGCGTTGCACGGGAGAATGTAAAAAGTGTTCATATGTAGTAAAAACCTGAGAAATCCGTCCGTTTTCGTCATTTGTTATCGAATCGATTTAAGGCCATATCGTCACAATGGCCGCTCTTCTCTCTGAAACGGTTACATTTATCGTCTGCAAAGCTATGTCGAATGCTGCGGTATACGGAAACACTAAAATCACCACAGTAGAACTCAGAATAAGTTTCTAAGTTGAAGTAATAGCCAGTAAGAAGTAGTACAATTCAAGTTTTAATTATAGATTATTCACATTTTAGACGGCTTTGGTGGCTTGGATATGACCTAGGACCATAAGGATTTGCATGAAAGGTGGACTAGCAGCCGCGTTGCACGGGAGAATGTGAAAAGTGTTCATATGTAGTAAAAACCTGAGAAATCCGTCCGTTTTCGTCATTTGTTATCGAATCGACTTAAATTCAGATTGACACATTGGCCGCTTTTCTCTCTGAGACGGTTACATTTATCGTCTGCAAAGCTATGTCGCGTGCTGCGGTATGCGGAGACACTAAAAGCACCATAGTAGAACACAGAAGAAGCTTCTAAGTTGAAGTAATAGCCAGTAAGAAGTAGAAAAATTCAAGTTTAAGTTGTCGATTATTCACTTTTTAGCCGGCTTTGGTGGCTTGGACATGACCTAGGACCTTAAGATTTTGCATGAGAGGAAGACTAGCAGCCGTGTTGCACGGGAGAATGTGAAAAGTGTTCATATGTAGTAAAAACCTGAGAAATCCGTCCGTTTTCGTCATTTGTTATCGAATCGATTTAAAGCCAGATCGTCACATTGGCCGCTCTTCTCTCTGAAACGGTTACATTTATCGTCTGCAAAGCTATGTCGCGTGCTGCGGTATGCGGAGACACTAAAAGCACCATAGTAGAACACAGGACAAGCTTCTAAGTTGAAGTAATAGCCAGTAAGAAGTATAAAAATTCAAGTTTAAGTTGTCGATTATTCACTTTTTAGCCGGCTTTGGTGGCTTGGACATGACCTAGGACCTTAAGATTTTGCATGAGAGGAAGACTAGCAGCCGCGTTGCACTGGAGAATGTGAAAAGTGTTCATATGTAGTAAAAACCTGAGAAATCCGTCCGTTTTCGTCATTTGTTATCGAATCGATTAAAAGCCAGATCGTCACATTGGCCGCTCTTCTCTCCGAAACGGTTACATTTATCGTCTGCAAAGCTATGTCGCGTGCTGCGGTATGCGGAGACACTAAAAGCACCATAGTAGAACACAGAAGAAGCACTAAGTTGAAGTAACAGCCAGTAAGAAGTAGTACAATTCAAGTTTTAGTTATCGATTATTCACTTTTTAGCCGGCTTTGGTGGCTTGGACATGAGGTGGAACCTTAAGATTTTGCATGAAAGGAAGACTAGCAGCCGCGTTGCACGGGAGAATGTGAAAAGTGTTCATATGTAGTAAAAACCTGAGGAATCCGTCCGTTTTCGTCATTTGTTATCGAATCGACTTTAATTCAGATCGACACATTGGCCGCTTTTCTCTCTGAGACGGTTACATTAATCGTCTGCAAAGCTATGTCGCATGCTGCGGTATGCGGAGACACTATAAGCACCGTAGTAGAACACAGAAGAAGCTTCTAAGTCTAAGTAATAGCCAGTAAGAGGTAGTACAATTCAAGTTTTAGTTATCGATTATTCACTTTTTAGCCAGCTTTGGTGGCTTGGACATGAGGTGGAACCTTAAGATTTTGCATGAAAGGAAGACTAGCAGCCGCGTTGCACGGGAGAATGTGAAAAGTGTTCATATGTAGTAAAAACCTGAGAAATCCGTCCGTTTCCGTCATTTGTTATCGAATCGATTTAAAGCCAGATCGTCACAGTGGCCGCTCTTCTCTCCGAAACGGTTACATTTATCGTCTGCAAAGCTATGTCGAATGCTGCGGTATACGGAAACACTAAAAGCACCACAGCAGAACTCAGAATAAGTTTCTAAGTTGAAGTAATAGCCAGTAAGAAGTAGTACAATTCAAGTTTTAATTATAGATTATTCACATTTTAGACGGCTTTGGTGGCTTGGATATGACCTAGGACCTTAAGGATTTGCATGAAAGGAGGACTAGCAGCCGCGTAGCACGGGAGAATGTGAAAAGTGTTCATATGTAGTAAAAACCTGAGAAATCCGTCCGTTTTCGTCATTTGTTATCGAATCGACTTACATTCAGATCGACACATTGGCCGCTTTTCTCTCTGAGACGGTTACATTTATCGTCTGCAAAGCTATGTCACGTGCTGCGGTATGTGGAGACACTAAAAGCACCATAGTAGAACACAGAAGAAGCTTCTAAGTTGAAGTAATAGCCAGTAAGAAGTAGAAAAATTCAAGTTTAAGTTGTCGATTATTCACTTTTTAGCCGGCTTTGGTGGCTTGGACATGACCTAGGACCTTAAGATTTTGCATGAAGGGATGACTAGCGCCGCGTTGCACGGGAGAATGTGAAAAGTGTTCATATGTAGTAAAAACCTGAGAAATCCGTCCGTTTTCGTCATTTGTTATCGAAACGATTTAAAGCCAGATCGTCACATTGGCCGCTCTTCTCTCTGAAACGGTTACATTTATCGTCTGCAAAGCTATGTCGCGTGCTGCGTTATGCGGAAACACTAAAAGCACCATAGTAGAACACAGAAGAAGCTTCTAAGTTGAAGTAATAGCCAGTAAGAAGTAGTACAATTCAAGTTTAAGTTGTCGATTATTCACTTTTTAGCCGGCTTTGGTGGCTTGGACATGACCTAGGACCTTACGATTTTGCATGAAAGGAGGACTAGTAGCCGCGTTGTACGGGAGAATGTGAAAAGTGTTCATATGTAGTAAAAACCTGAGAAATCCGTCCGTTTCCGTCATTTGTTATCGAATCGACTTAAAGCCCGATCGTCATATTGGCCGCTTTTCTCTCTGAGACGGTTACATTAATCGTGTGCAAAGCTATGTCGTGTGCTGCGGTATGCGGAGACACTAAAAGCACCATAGTAGAACACAGAAGAAGCACTAAGTTGAAGTAATAGCCAGTAAGAAGTAGTACAATTCAAGTTTTAGTTATCGATTATTCACTTTTTAGCCGGCTTTGGTGGCTTGGACATGAGGTGGAACCTTAAGATTTTGGATGAAAGGAAGACTAGCAGCCGCGTTGCACGGGAGAATGTGAAAAGTGTTCATATGTAGTAAAAACCTGAGGAATCCGTCCGTTTTCGTCATTTGATATCGAATCGACTTAAATTCAGATCGACACATTGGCCGGTTTTCTCTCTGAGACGGTTGCATTAATCGTCTGAAAAGCTATGTCGCATGCTGCGGTATGCGGAGACACTAAAAGCACCATAGTAGAACACAGAAGAAGCTTCTAAGTCTAAGTAATAGCCAGTAAGAAGTAGTACAATTCAAGTTTTAGTTATCGATTATTCACTTTTTAGCCGGCTTTGGTGGCTTGGACATGACCTAGGACCTTAACATTTTGCATGAAAGGAAGACTAGCGCCGCGTTGCACGGGAGAATGTGAAAAGTGTTCATATGTAGTAAAAACCTGAGAAATCCGTCCGTTTTCGTCATTTGTTATCGAATCGATTTAAAGCCAGATCGTCACATTGGCCGCTCTTCTCTCTGAAACGGTTACATTTATGGTCTGCAAAGCTATGTCGCGTGCTGCGTTATGCGGAAACACTAAAAGCACCATAGTAGATCACAGAAGAAGCTTCTAAGTTGAAGTAATAGCCAGTAAGAAGTAGTACAATTCAAGTTTTAGTTGTCGATTATTCACTTTTTAGCCGGCTTTGGTGGCTTGGACATGACCTAGGACCTTACGATTTTGCATGAAAGGAGGACTAGTAGCCGCGTTGCACGGGAGAATGTGAAAAGTGTTCATATGTAGTAAAACCCTGAGAAATCCGTCCGTTTTCGTCATTTGTTATCGAATCGATTTAAAGCCAGATCGTCACAATGGCCGCTCTTCTCTCTGAAACGGTTACATTTATCGTCTGCAAAGCTATGTCGAATGCTGCGGTATACGGAAACACTAAAAGCACCACAGCAGAACTCAGAATAAGTTTCTAAGTTGAAGTAATAGCCAGTAAGAAGTAGTACAATTCAAGTTTTAATTATAGATTATTCACATTTTAGACGGCTTTGGTGGCTTGGATATGACCTAGGACCTTAAGGATTTGCATGAAAGGAGGACTAGCAGCCGCGTAGCACGGGAGAATGTGAAAAGTGTTCATATGTAGTAAAAACCTGAGAAATCCGTCCGTTTTCGTCATTTGTTATCGAATCGACTTACATTCAGATCGACACATTGGCCGCTTTTCTCTCTGAGACGGTTACATTTATCGTCTGCAAAGCTATGTCACGTGCTGCGGTATGTGGAGACACTAAAAGCACCATAGTAGAACACAGAAGAAGCTTCTAAGTTGAAGTAATAGCCAGTAAGAAGTAGAAAAATTCAAGTTTAAGTTGTCGATTATTCACTTTTTAGCCGGCTTTGGTGGCTTGGACATGACCTAGGACCTTAAGATTTTGCATGAAGGGATGACTAGCGCCGCGTTGCACGGGAGAATGTGAAAAGTGTTCATATGTAGTAAAAACCTGAGAAATCCGTCCGTTTTCGTCATTTGTTATCGAATCGATTTAAAGCCAGATCGTCACATTGGCCGCTCTTCTCTCTGAAACGGTTACATTTATCGTCTGCAAAGCTATGTCGCGCGCTGCGGTATGCGGAGACACTAAAAGCACCATATTAGAACACAGAAGAAGCTTATAAGTTGAAGTAATAGCAAGTAAGAAGTAGTACAATTCAAGTTATAGTTGTCGATTAATCACTTTTTAGCTGGCTTTGGTGGGTTGGACATGACCTAGGACCTTAACATTTTGCATGAAAGGAAGATTAGCGCCGCGTTGCACGGGAGAATGTGAAAAGTGTTCATATGTAGTAAAAACCTGAGAAATCCGTCCGTTTTCGTCATTTGTTATCGAATCGATTTAAAGCCAGATCGTCACATTGGCCGCTCTTCTCTCTGAAACGGTTACATTTATGGTCTGCAAAGCTATGTCGCGTGCTGCGTAATGCGGAAACACTAAAAGCACCATAGTAGATCACAGAAGAAGCTTCTAAGTTGAAGTAATAGCCAGTAAGAAGTAGTACAATTCAAGTTTTAGTTGTCGATTATTCACTTTTTAGCCGGCTTTGGTGGCTTGGACATGACCTAGGACCTTACGATTTTGCATGAAAGGAGGACTAGTAGCCGCGTTGCACGGGAGAATGTGAAAAGTGTTCATATGTAGTAAAAACCTGAGAAATCCGTCCGTTTTCGTCATTTGTTATCGAATCGATTTAAAGCCAGATCGTCACAATGGCCACTCTTCTCTCTGAAACGGTTACATTTATCGTCTGCAAAGCTATGTCGAATGCTGCGGTATACGGAAACACTAAAAGCACCACAGCAGAACTCAGAATAAGTTTCTAAGTTGAAGTAATAGCCAGTAAGAAGTAGTACAATTCAAGTTTTAATTATAGATTATTCACATTTTAGACGGCTTTGGTGGCTTGGATATGACCTAGGACCTTAAGGATTTGCATGAAAGGAGGACTAGCAGCCGCGTAGCACGGGAGAATGTGAAAAGTGTTCATATGTAGTAAAAACCTGAGAAATCCGTCCGTTTTCGTCATTTGTTATCGAATCGATTTAAAGCCAGATCGTCACATTGGCCGCTCTTCTCTCTGAAACGGTTACATTTATCGTCTGCAAAGCTATGTCGCGTGCTGCATTATGCGGAAACACTAAAAGCACCATAGTAGAACACAGAAGAAGCTTCTAAGTTGAAGTAATAGCCAGTAAGAAGTAGTACAATTCAAGTTTTAGTTGTCGATTATTCACTTTTTAGCCGGCTTTGGTGGCTTGGACATGACCTAGGACCTTACGATTTTGCATGAAAGGAGGACTAGTAGCCGCGTTGTACGGGAGAATGTGAAAAGTGTTCATATGTAGTAAAAACCTGAGAAATCCGTCCGTTTCCGTCATTTGTTATCGAATCGACTTAAAGCCCGATCGTCATATTGGCCGCTTTTCTCTCTGAGACGGTTACATTAATCGTGTGCAAAGCTATGTCGCGTGCTGCGGTATGCGGAGACACTAAAAGCACCATAGTAGAACACAGAAGAAGCACTAAGTTGAAGTAATAGCCAGTAAGAAGTAGTACAATTCAAGTTTTAGTTATCGATTATTCACTTTTTAGCCGGCTTTGGTGGCTTGGACATGAGGTGGAACCTTAAGATTTTGGATGAAAGGAAGACTAGCAGCCGCGTTGCACGGGAGAATGTGAAAAGTGTTCATATGTAGTAAAAACCTGAGGAATCCGTCCGTTTTCGTCATTTGATATCGAATCGACTTAAATTCAGATCGACACATTGGCCGGTTTTCTCTCTGAGACGGTTACATTAATCGTCTGAAAAGCTATGTCGCATGCTGCGGTATGCGGAGACACTAAAAGCACCATAGTAGAACACAGAAGAAGCTTCTAAGTCTAAGTAATAGCCAGTAAGAAGTAGTACAATTCAAGTTTTAGTTATCGATTATTCACTTTTTAGCCGGCTTTGGTGGCTTGGACATGAGATGGAACCTTAAGATTTTGTACGAAAGGAGGACTAACAACCGCGTTGCACGGGAGAATGTGAAAAGTGTTCATATGTAGTAAAAACCTAAGAAATCCATGGGTTTTCGTCATTTGTTATCGTATCGACTTAAAGCCAGATCGTCACATTGGCCGCTTTTCTCTCTGAGACTGTTACATTTATCGTCTGCAAAGCTATGTCGCGTGCTGCGGTATGCGGAGACACTAAAAGCACCATATTAGAACACAGAAGAAGCTTCTAAGTTGAAGTAATAGCCAGTAAAAAGTAGTACTATTTAAGTTTTAGTTGTCGTTGAATCACTTTTTAACCGGCTTTGGTGGCTTGGACATGTCCTAGGACCTTAAGATTTTGCAAGAAAGGAAGACTAGCAGCCGCGTTGCACGGGAGAATGTGAAAAGTGTTCGTATGTAGTAAAAACCTGAGAAATCCGTCCGTTTTCGTCATTTGTTATCGAATCGATTTAAAGCCAGATCGTCACAATGGCCGCTCTTCTCTCTGAAACGGTTACATTTATCGTCTGCAAAGCTATGTCGAATGCTGCGGTATACGGAAACACTAAAAGCACCACAGTAGAATTCAGAATAAGTTTCTAAGTTGAAGTAATAGCCAGTAAGAAGTAGTACAATTCAAGTTTTAATATAGATTATTCACATTTTAGACGGCTTTGGTGGCTTGGATATGACCTAGGACCTTAAGGATTTGCATGAAAGGAGGACTAGCAGCCGCGTTGCACGGGAGAATGTGAAAAGTGTTCATATGTAGTAAAAACCTGAGAAATCCGTCCGTTTTCGTCATTTGTTATCGAATCGACTTAAATTCAGATCGACACATTGGCCGCTTTTCTCTCTGAGACGGTTACATTTATCGTCTGCAAAGCTATGTCGCGTGCTGCGGTATGCGGAGACACTAAAAGCACCATAGTAGAACACAGAAGAAGCTTATAAGTTGAAGTAATAGCCAGTAAGAAGTAGAAAAATTCAAGTTTAAGTTGTCGATTATTCACTTTTTAGCCGGCTTTGGTGGCTTGGACATGACCTAGGACCTTAAGATTTTGCATGAGAGGAAGACTAGCAGCCGCGTTGCACTGGAGAATGTGAAAAGTGTTCATATGTAGTAAAAACCTGAGAAATCCGTCCGTTTTCGTCATTTGTTATCGAATCGATTTAAAGCCAGATCGTCACATTGGCCGCTCTTCTCTCTGAAACGGTTACATTTATCGTCTGCAAAGCTATGTCGCGTGCTGCGGTATGCGGAAACACTAAAAGCACCATATTAGAACACAGAAGAAGCTTCTAAGTTGAAGTAATAGCCAGTAAAAAGTAGTAGTATTTAAGTTTTAGTTGTCGTTGAATCACTTTTTAACCGGCTTTGGTGGCTTGGACATGTCCTAGGACCTTAAGATTTTGCAAGAAATAAGACTAGCAGCCGCGTTGCACGGGAGAATGTGAAAAGTGTTCATATGTAGTAAAAACCTGAGAAATCCGTCCGTTTTCGTCATTTGTTATCGAATCGATTTAAAGCCAGATCGTCACAATGGCCGCTCTTCTCTCTGAAACGGTTACATTAATCGTCTGCAAAGCTATGTCGAATGCTGCGGTATACGGAAACACTAAAAGCACCACAGCAGAACTCAGAATAAGTTTCTAAGTTGAAGTAATAGCCAGTAAGAAGTAGTACAATTCAAGTTTTAATTATAGATTATTCACATTTTAGACGGCTTTGGTGGCTTGGATATGACCTATTACCTTAAGGATTTGCATGAAAGGAGGACTAGCAGCCGCGTTGCACGGGAGAATGTGAAAAGTGTTCATATGTAGTAAAAACCTGAGAAATCCGTCCGTTTTCGTCATTTGTTATCGAATCGACTTATATTCAGATCGACACATTGGCCGCTTTTCTCTCTGAGACGGTTACATTTATCGTCTGCAAAGCTATGTCGCGTGCTGCGGTATGCGGAGACACTAAAAGCACCATAGTAGAACACAGAAGAAGCTTCTAAGTTGAAGTAATAGCCAGTAAGAAGTATAAAAATTCAAGTTTAAGTTGTCGATTATTCACTTTTTAGCCGGCTTTGGTGGCTTGGACATGACCTAGGACCTTAAGATTTTGCATGAGAGGAACACTAGCAGCCGCGTTGCACTGGAGAATGTGAAAAGTGTTCATATGTAGTAAAAACCTGAGAAATCCGTCCGTTTTCGTCATTTGTTATCGAATCGATTTAAAGCCAGATCGTCACATTGGCCGCTCTTCTCTCTGAAACGGTTACATTTATCGTCTGCAAAGCTATGTCGCGTGCTGCGGTATGCGGAGACACTAAAAGCACCACATTAGAACACAGAAGAAGCTTATAAGTTGAAGTAATAGCAAGTAAGAAGTCGTACAATTCAAGTTATAGTTGTCGATTAATCACTTTTTAGCTGACTTTGATGGGTTGGACATGACCTAGGACCTTAAGATTTTGCATGAAGGGAAGACTAGCGCCGCGTTGCACGGGAGAATGTGAAAAGTGTTCATATGTAGTAAAAACCTGAGAAATCCGTCCGTTTTCGTCATTTGTTATCGAATCGATTTAAAGCCAGATCGTCACATTGGCCGCTCTTCTCTCTGAAACGGTTACATTTATCGTCTGCAAAGCTATGTCGCGTGCTGCGGTATGCGGAGACACTAAAAGCACCATAGTAGAACACAGAAGAAGCACTAAGTTGAAGTAACAGCCAGTAAGAAGTAGTACAATTCAAGTTTTAGTTATCGATTATTCACTTTTTAGCCGGCTTTGGTGGCTTGGACATGAGGTGGAACCTTAAGATTTTGCATGAAAGGAAGACTAGCAGCCGCGTTGCACGGGAGAATGTGAAAAGTGTTCATATGTAGTAAAAACCTGAGGAATCCGTCCGTTTTCGTCATTTGTTATCGAATCGACTTTAATTCAGATCGACACATTGGCCGCTTTTCTCTCTGAGACGGTTACATTAATCGTCTGCAAAGCTATGTCGCATGCTGAGGTATGCGGAGACACTATAAGCACCGTAGTAGAACACAGAAGAAGCTTCTAAGTCTAAGTAATAGCCAGTAAGAGGTAGTACAATTCAAGTTTTAGTTATCGATTATTCACTTTTTAGCCAGCTTTGGTGGCTTGGACATGAGGTGGAACCTTAAGATTTTGCATGAAAGGAAGACTAGCAGCCGCGTTGCACGGGAGAATGTGAAAAGTGTTCATATGTAGTAAAAACCTGAGAAATCCGTCCGTTTCCGTCATTTGTTATCGAATCGATTTAAAGCCAGATCGTCACAGTGGCCGCTCTTCTCTCCGAAACGGTTACATTTATCGTCTGCAAAGCTATGTCGCGTGCTGCGGTATGCGGAAACACTAAAAGCACCATAGTAGAACAGAGAAGAAGCTTCTAAGTTGAAGTAATAGCCAGTAAAAAGTAGTACTATTTAAGTTTTAGTTGTCGTTGAATCACTTTTTAACCGGCTTTGGTGGCTTGGACATGTCCTAGGACCTTAAGATTTTGAAAGATAGGAAGACTAGCAGCCGCGTTGCACGGGAGAATGTAAAAAGTGTTCATATGTAGTAAAAACCTGAGAAATCCGTCCGTTTTCGTCATTTGTTATCGAATCGATTTAAAGCCAGATCGTCACAATGGCCGCTCTTCTCTCTGAAACGGTTACATTTATCGTCTGCAAAGCTATGTCGAATGCTGCGGTGTGCGGAGACACTAAAAGCACCATAGTAGAACTCAGAATAAGTTTCTAAGTTGAAGTAATAGCCAGTAAGAAGTAGTACAATTCAAGTTTTAATTATAGATTATTCACATTTTAGACGGCTTTGGTGGCTTGGATATGACCTAGGACCATAAGGCTTTGCATGAAAGGAGGACTAGCAGCCGCGTTGCACGGGAGAATGTGAAAAGTGTTCATATGTAGTAAAAACCTGAGAAATCCGTCCGTTTTCGTCATTTGTTATCGAATCGACTTAAATTCAGATCGACACATTGGCCGCTTTTCTCTCTGAGACGGTTACATTTATCGTCTGCAAAGCTATGTCGCGTGCTGCGGTATGCGGAGACACTAAAAGCACCATAGTAGAACACAGAAGAAGCTTCTAAGTTGAAGTAATAGCCAGTAAGAAGTAGAAAAATTCAAGTTTAAGTTGTCGATTATTCACTTTTTAGCCGGCTTTGGTGGCTTGGACATGACCTAGGACCTTAAGATTTTGCATGAGAGGAAGACTAGCAGCCGTGTTGCACGGGAGAATGTGAAAAGTGTTCATATGTAGTAAAAACCTGAGAAATCCGTCCGTTTTCGTCATTTGTTATCGAATCGATTTAAAGCCAGATCGTCACATTGGCCGCTCTTCTCTCTGAAACTGTTACATTTATCGTCTGCAAAGCTATGTCGCGTGCTGCGGTATGCGGAAACACTAAAAGCACCATATTAGAACACAGAGGAAGCTTCTAAGTTGAAGTAATAGCCAGTAAAAAGTAGTACTATTTAAGTTTTAGTTGTCGTTGAATCACTTTTTAACCGACTTTGGTGGCTTGGACATGTCCTAGGACCTTAAGATTTTGCAAGAAAGGAAGACTAGCAGCCGCGTTGCACGGGAGAATGTGAAAAGTGTTCATATGTAGTAAAAACCTGAGAAATCCGTCCGTTTTCGTCATTTGTTATCGAATCGATTTAAAGCCAGATCGTCACAATGGCCGCTCTTCTCTCTGAAACGGTTACATTTATCGTCTGCAAAGCTATGTCGAATGCTGCGGTATACGGAAACACTAAAAGCACCACAGCAGAACTCAGAATAAGTTTCTAAGTTGAAGTAATAGCCAGTAAGAAGTAGTACAATTCAAGTTTTAATTATAGATTATTCACATTTTAGACGGCTTTGGTGGCTTGGATATGACCTAGGACCTTAAGGATTTGCATGAAAGGAGGACTAGCAGCCGCGTAGCACGGGAGAATGTGAAAAGTGTTCATATGTAGTAAAAACCTGAGAAATCCGTCCGTTTTCGTCATTTGTTATCGAATCGACTTACATTCAGATCGACACATTGGCCGCTTTTCTCTCTGAGACGGTTACATTTATCGTCTGCAAAGCTATGTCACGTGCTGCGGTATGTGGAGACACTAAAAGCACCATAGTAGAACACAGAAGAAGCTTCTAAGTTGAAGTAATAGCCAGTAAGAAGTAGAAAAATTCAAGTTTAAGTTGTCGATTATTCACTTTTTAGCCGGCTTTGGTGGCTTGGACATGACCTAGGACCTTAAGATTTTGCATGAAGGGATGACTAGCGCCGCGTTGCACGGGAGAATGTGAAAAGT